>NW_028186239.1:786908-838966 GCF_003343005.1 Rhea americana
ACTTGGATGAAGCTCTTGCTGTTGTCATCACTAATAGATTCCTTGTTTTTTAAGACAGATGAGCTGAAATAGTGTCATGACCTATAAAAGTTAAATCTGTAGGCTTTGTCCTCTGCTCATGTCTTGATGAACTAGATATAARTGACAAAATGTCAAAGGCCATGTGCAGCAAAATCATCCTCAAGCAGTGTCAGTCTTGGGGAATGGCAGTAAAGATCTTCCGTATTGCTGTGATTTGCTACACACTGTTAATCCAAGAACACTGCTCTAAGGAAGCTGTGGGTATTGTACTCCTTACCCTTGCCATGGAAAGAGCGAAAAAGTACAAGCTCGCTTGTGCTTAGGAAGAGAATATGTGCAGGATGTTRTCAAAGGGGAAGAAGTTGAGAGGGATCAGTGGAGAGTGCTGAAGGCTGGAAGAAACTCAGGATGGGAAGAAGGTAGTGACAGAAAGTCTATTCTCTGTGACAGAATATACATTTCACATGCACACATGTGTGCATACACACACACACTCATTTATGCAGACAATCTTGACCAACTACTTTTCTCATGGGCAGGTTTTCACTGAAAAGCTGACTGCTTTGCTTATTTATCCTAGTTTAATGAGGCCTTAGATTTGGGACTTCAGTTCAGTTCGTTATGTATTTGGGACCACTTAGCAAGTTATGGCTCTGATTCTACATTTTGATTGCAAACATCTCTGAGGGAGAAAAGATTTCAGAATTAATATTGTGGCCTCTGTTCATTCCTAAATGAATGATTATTATAAACMGTGAAATATCTGTTACTGTCCTCTGGGGTATGGCAATATTACAATACGTTTTTTTTTTATGCCAAAATTGGAATTGGAAGCCAAAATATCAAATGYTTTCATATAATGAAAATTCAGAAAATTCAAATGATAAAAAAGTCAAATTGRAAACACTAGAAGGCCATATACATCAAGTCATTTATTAGATTTAGTACTTATTGATTATATCTGCATATCAWGAGAGCTGTAATGGTGCCACTGACTTGGTGAATTAGTCTTGTTTCCTTATGGATCACATCACRGCAGAATTAGGAATTAAGTCTCAAGGTGTAAGTAGATATAAATTAGATTAAACACCAAAGCAGAGACCAATAAGRAATTCCTTTATTTTATCTGATATGGAAATCTCCTTGTTTCTCCAGTGATGTGCTTAGGATCCTAAAAAAGATTTTTCTAAAACTTCATCTTCATCTAGAGTAACTGGAGATGAATAGAATTGAGTAAGACTAGTGTTTTAGAATCTTGTGGTCATTAAAAAGATATTTCTCTCTTYGGATTATCCATAATGGGGTATTCTATCTGAACTGCTTTTTCAAATTCCCTTTATATTGATTAATAAGAAATATGCCTCTAAGGCTTAGCTGACTTCATCCTAAAACAGATAACCAGAACTGGCCATAAGAGATAAGTGCCTTCTTCTCTCCATTGACCCTGAGGAGGTCTAGCTTGGGTGCAGATATACTCTTTGTAGCTTTTAGAGTTAAAAAGGATGAATGGTAAGGCTTATTTCTATTGCCTAYCCATAAACATCTAGTATTGGTAGGTGTATCTAGGATATCCAGAATGTCCCCATTCGGCTGGCAAACAGAATCTATGGGAGATTTGACCTCTCTGCAATGGCAGCTGGAGGGCAGTTGAGATACATTCGATAACATCACATACTGAACCCACCCATGTAAAGGTCAATGAATCACTTCGTTGGAGTCTAATCTAGAAATGATCTTGAGTTACCAAGCTAAGAAAAATTTAAACTTGTGAGAAAGAATATATGTTCATATCTCTAGCCTAACATAAACATGTATTTGATAAGTGCCCTGAAAAATTCTCCTACATATTGTGTATGTGCACTTATCTCCTATTTATAGGTTGAATTCATGTGTGTACTGTATTTGTACATATAAGTTATACACATATAATTGCTCTATTACAGAAGTTTCAAGATCAGTAACACCTTTCAAAATGAGCAGACATGTTTCAAACTGAGATTAATATGCCATGTTTAGTGATACTAGAAGAAGTGACAGATATCTAACTTATTTTTAAGCAGAGCACAGCTATATAAGAGATACACTGCATAAATTTAGTTCCTTTGGCATCTCCTCCAAAGTGACCTATCAACACATGTCATTGTTGTCTCTGCTTTTCACTTTGGCCCATATCCTCCCACTCATCATTAAGCTCTCACTTGGGGATTCTACCTTAGACACTGAGTCAYCATCTGTATAGTCACTAGAAAATGAATAGGACATGCGGAAAACATCTAGATTAATAATAAAAAAGAAAGGAGTTAGGAGGGGAAGCCATTCCCTGACTTTGAGGTTTACTAGATTGGCACAACTTGGGTATATACAGCTTTCCCCTCAAACTAYACCCAAATTGCTTGCTGAGATGTACTGTACTGAACCATGCCTACGGACTCTGTGTCCTAGGTAACAGGACTGGTTAGCACAGGTTGAAATTATACCAGAGCACATTTTAACACTTAAGYCGTATGGCAGTCCTACTTCTCTTAATCACTTGTATACATGCAGCTATAGAGGATAACTTAATCCTTTGTCTTGGAAGGACCCTCTGTGTCACCTCTTTAGTGGCAGTTCTAACATATTCACTGGTTTTCTAAAAGTTTTTTTAGATTGTTATGTGTGTCCGTCTAAACAGTTGAAGTTCTTGTCATTATGGGGAATTGTAGCAAGAACAAATAAAATACAAGCAGGAAAAAGGTGAGATAAATGCTGTATCCCCTTAAGAGCCAGCCTGAAGAACCATTCTTTAATAATCCTCTTATCTTTAAGTGAAGTAATATTCATGAAGTTGCAATCTATGGTGTATATCTCTCCACAAAAAGTTCAGGATATTATATTCTATGCATTTAACACTACTTACTTTGTATTTACGTAAAATTAAATTGCAATGTTATCAATCAATCAGTGTTTTAAAGTAAAAACAATCAGTGAATTCTTTTTAAGGGAAAACTGTCTTCAACTGACCCATTACAAGTTTTATTATCTGTAGGCTAGTAATAGTCATTCTTTTTCCACCTGAAAGACAAATTATTGTCACTTACATCTGCCTTCAATAGTCCTGCTTCAGTAGGCTTTTGCTTTTTCAAACTCAAGCACTTTTTTTTTCATATTGAAAGAAAATTAGTAAAACTAAACCTTTACGTTTAAGCAGCACTGTAGGAGAGCTAAGGGAAGATTAGAGGAGATTAGCTTGTGTTTTTYTGAAGAGTTACTTTGGGATGTCATAGGATAAAAACATACAAAGCACAATTTCCCTGGGCAACTAGATAACCCATCATAATTTTTTCAATGCAAAGGCCCTATACTTGCAATGCTGAACTTCCAAGGCAAGCAGTACAGAGATATGAATAGAGCAAAAATTTTAAAATGTCAATTTTGGGAAGTTAAAAGCAGAAATGTCAGCCTGATCTGTAGAACCTGAGATAAATAATAATAATAAAAAAAACCACTTCTGTGATTTGTCATTTTTCATCGAATATCTGCCAGTGGGCAGGAGCTCTTTTGTTATTGTTTCTTTGTTTTTTTTAGAGACGATACAATATGACTTGATTTGCCCTGATTCTGTTTCAGGCAGGCAGTTTGGTTCACTGGTAATGTGTAAAAAGGCAAACTGGCCCCTTGCCAGCAWGCGAGCTCCATACTCTGATCCCATTCGCACTGCTAGCACGCCTCCTTCGCTATCGCTATATGATGCCTTGTCTGTATTCTGCTTCATGCTCCCTTATTCCTGTCAGGCTTGATTTATCTCTCCATTTGACATATTCTATATCTCTTGATACTTTTTTCTATGTTCTTCCTTTCTTACTCCTCTTTCCTATTTTTGTTTCCTSTTCCTCTTTTTTATTGCCATCTCACCCTTGTCATGCAACCTTCACAAAGGTGGTGGTTAATAAAAATCTATTGTAATATGAGAGATATTGTTCAGCTGTTTGCTAGTACAGCCCTAGCTAAGGAGTGAATTGGTGTGTACACCAAGTATTATAAATGTCTTACATCATTACATACATAMGCTTGCAGGATTGTTTGCAAAATAAAACAAAAGCAACTGCTGTACTGCTGAAATACAGTAGCAATTTTCTCTCTCCTTTGAAAAAATTCTAGTCATTTTTGTCATTATTCTGTCTGCTTCTCTTGCAGTAGATGATAGGCAAGGAAATGAACTATTYTAGGAATGCTGAAAGAACAAAATTTGATTGGAGTTTATATATGTAATTCTCTAAATGAGCAGTTTCTTAACCTTAGAACAAGAGCAGGATGACATCAAATCTGAGCCTTCYGTCTGAAAAAATGAGATATTCAGTACAGGACCCCTTGGCTTTGACTTAACTGGACAAATAGTGTCTAGAACTGAGTAATACTTTAAATGACAAAGGGCCCAAGACCCTGGTTTTGAAACGCTTTTGAGTACTGTAATCTGCAGATTATCACAAAGCACCTGAAAATCACCACTGTACAGCAACTTATAGTTGTTAGAATGACTTTGAGGACAAATTAAAGAGAAAGGTGAAATCATGGGCTGGTTGACATATCATAAAAAATAGTACTATAAATTGTTTGTCACAGAAATAAATAATAGAGGCCTCCTACTTTTAACATGTGTGAGTTTGGGGTAAAAGGGTAGGGTTGGCTCCAAGAGTTGGTAGATGGAGAAGAATTTTCTTTCTACAATACTCTTCCAAGAAAAGTATTGATTCTCTGGGTAGGCCCAGGCAGATGGGTACAGATAGATTTGAACTGTTTGTCCCTCTTTATTGAGCTGCCAGACTGCTAAGTGCAAGTCAGTTCCCCAAGAAAAGCCAACCTGATACAGRTTCCCTCCTAGTCAGTCTTACTAGTTCAGTCACAGCAACATACTGGTTCTGGGCCAGGAAGACTGAACGAATGTTTGACAGGACTAGACATGGGAGGGAGTAAAAATCCATCTTGATTTCTTCTGAAATTTCAGCTTCACCAAACTCTTGAGAGAACAAGAACTAAAATTATGACGCAGTCCTGAGGACACAGAAAAACACTTCTAACTACCTACAGTCACTCTCTGAGAATACAAATTGGAAAGAATTGTGGTTTGGTTGGCGTAGGCCTAATTTCTGTGTCTGTCTGAGCCACACACAACCCACCTCTTGGGAACTGTTGTTTATGCCTTTCTTTGCAGTAGGCTGTCTAATGGGATATGGTAGTTGTAGACTACATATCTTGCAGTAGYGCAAAAATGACATCCCATTCAAGTGAGCTCTGCAGCACAAATAATGGACATCCGTTCTTTTTCCAGCTACACACCCAAGCCTGATTTGTACCTTCATCTGTGTCGCCCTCATTCCCATGTAAGTGCTGATGACTTTTAACAAGTCTCACCAAGAAAATAGTTGTAAGTGGGGGAGTGAGAGTAAGTCATTCTGCCTCCACCATCCACCTTTACCATTCTCATAGTTTTTCCCAGCAACAGAGGCAGAGGTTCAGAGGGAAGCAGGGGAGGAGGCAGGCACATGTGTAGTGAGGTCATCAGTTATGAGGGCAAGAAGACCAGGTATTTCATACGTGATATACATGGTTGGCCCTATTTTTAGTATTACAAAGGCAAAGCTCTGCAAATGTTGCCAGAGGCTTTACCGGAATCCATGAGTTCTGTATTTCTGGAAGACAAGGTATAAGTGGTCATACGTATAAAATTTAAGGGAAACTCAGACACTTTCATCTTTTTTAAAATATTATTACTATGACTGACAGACCTTCCAAAATGAATGAAAGTATAAAATCTCTGAACAGATGACATGGGTAGGCTCATCTCATCTGCCTTAGAAATGAAGTGGTTTCAGCTCRTTCCCTTTAAATAGATGTAGAGTATGATTTTCTATTTTAGGATGAGATAATTGTTCCCAGAAGTTTTCTTAGGCCTGTCAGAGTCATTCGTTATTTTTTGTTGATGTTGTTTTTTTTTTTCTGTTTCTGTCCAATGACCATTAAGGGAGCCATTAATCAGACACTGACTTCTACTTTGCAGATATTTAGCTTTTGCCAAGTTAATCCTAACCTACTGTTTCTTTGATATGCCTATATTGATGTCCTTTGGACTAATACTTACATGAACAAGGCCTTATAGACTCAGACACAAAATTAGACATGAGGGAAAATATCCTCCAAAAAATATAAATCAGCACCATTTCAATGACATTGATGGGACAATATCACAGCGCTAAACTGCAGTAACATTATTTGGGTAATGCAGCAAATATTAAATAAATCATGGGAAAGATAAGAAAAAATGTTTATCGCTCTTCTGTGTCTCCTAAATCAGATTTCATTTAAAGTCAACAATTTTACAGAATGAATATTTGTCCACTAGAAGATAGAATTAGACCACAAATACATATTACATAATGTAAGCTCACAGTTAGCTGTCAAATAATACCTTTAACCACATCTGTCAATTAAGGTTTTGCAGTCCATGGGTTGATTATGATATTTGCAATCCAATAAGTCATCCCGACCCCTGTCAAGGGTATACATACAAAAACATGTGTGCATATGTGCGCATATGTGTATATATAGTGGACATCAAGGACGTCCTCACAAAGGAATATAGTGACCCAGGATTTACAGGAGACCTGATTCCTGCTGAAGGAAAAGATGGAAGATGGATACTCTCAGGCTTCTCAAATTGAACTAGATGCTTATGTTTAGGAAAACGAATCCTCCCCTATAGACATGTATTAGGAAAACCTGAAAGAAGAGATTAATGTTTTCTGGGGTCCACTCTGCCTTCCTGGACTCTTAGWATGAGCCTCTAGCCTTTCAAGTCACCAAGAGATGACCTAGATGTAAGAGGTCTCGTTCTATTTGAGTTGTCCCTGGTTATCCTGCCTGGCCCACTCCATCATTCCTGAAGAGCAGAGGTTTCCCATTAGCGCTGTATTTTATCTGTCATCCCCATGAAGATGCATACAGAGCACTTAAAGTGGCTCTAGACATTTGYGTCAGGTGTCCCCACTACTATCCTTTTTCTGTTCTGAAATCCTGTGACTTTTAGACAAGGCACTAAATTCTCAAGCCCTGCTTAACACTGATCAGGAACATACTTTATTGCAYTGTGAAATCTGTTGAGGTTTCCTAAAACATTCTATTTCCTTTCAAACAAGAAAAAAAGAAGAAAGAAGTGAAAAGCAAATTTTCCTCAGAGTGGCTATTACTTCAATCGCAACCCTAGAGGAGGACCCCAATCACAGGGCCACTGACTACTGTGGAAAAGGTGCGGAAGACAACCAATTCTCTGGCAAGATCTATTTTAATAGCAAAGTATTAAATATTAATTGTAAGAAATACAAATCTCTCAAGTGAGAGTGTTGGCACTGACTATAAAATCAGGCTGACTCGCTCTCCCGTTCTGGGGCGATGAATGTGTAGGAAACAATCTCAGCAACAGAGACCTCCAGGGGCTCTGGTGGCACAGGGGCTGGGGCATTTATATGTGCTATGCAGAAGGCAGGCTCAAATTTCTACCCTAAATCAAGAATATGAACTTAAACCACAGTGTCCCATGCCTGATGACAGTGCCTTAAACACTGGTTTCTGAGAGGTAATGAAGAAGCTCTCTTTGTCTCTAACCTGTGGACTGGAAGTCAACCAACCTTTTCTGTTGAAATTGAGACAGGAAAAGACTTTCCAAAGAAGATTTGAGTCTGATGAATCACAATTTCCAACTCTACATAATTTTGCTGGAAAATTACCAAGTATCTTATCCTTGTGTATCAAATGAGGTGATTATCTTGGCARGTCTTCTTGTCTCTGGTACCGATGTTTTCAGTTCCCTCTGGGAGCAATAACAGGGGTGATCAGTGACCAGACAGTCTCCTAGGGGGAGGAAAAAAAAAATGTGATTCTGAAATCTTAAAAGTCAGGCTGTCACTAGGAAAACCTTGTTTGCCAAGTGAGTTACCATCTTTCAGATGAGTCTAGTCATCTTTTTAGCCACTATTTTGTTTTTTTTTTTTTTGTTTGTTTGTTTGTTTTTCTTGCAGGTCTTTCAAAATCAAATCAACACATTGACACAGAAAAGCTTTATATTATGACTCTAGAATACCCAATTATTCTCCAAGACGTCAATAGTGATCATAAAATTACCTTATCTGTATTCTCCCTTGGTTACATGCGCATTCTTAAAGCAGAGCTTATCAAATATCTGTTGTTTATACAGGAGGAAGCACATAGGTACAAACATACATGAAGTCAAAATGCTTCAAATAAGAGACCAAAGCAAGCAATTTATTAGAGCATGTATAGCAAAAAAAATAACTAAAGACAATGAACAAGAATAGAAAGAGAAGACTCAGGAGACCTGGGGAAAGTTTACCATGTTTCTATTAGAAATCTTTTTCAGCTGTTATACCTATCACAAACTGTCCTAAGCCAATTATTTTACAAACATATTTTCCTATCTTATATAAATGTTACTTTGCTTTCCCTTTACTTTGGAAGTGCCATGTCATGACAATATGACCAGGCCGGCAGTGTACGTCACTTARTTACATTTGTAAATCTCAGACGTAAAGTCTGAGAAGAAATACAATAGTAAAATCATTTGCTCTACAGTGACAGCCTGATTTTACAGGAGAAATAGCACTTTGACTAAATCAAATGCCCAAATAAAGAAAACACAAAAATTTCAGAGAAATAATGATTTACATTTCTGATAAACAAAGGTATTTTTATAATAGCAGCCAATGGAACAATCTGAGACAGAAATGTAGATAAAATTTAGTTTAAAATTGATGGTCTCTTATGAACATGATAATTCAAAGAATGAAAGTTGCGTATCCCTRTACCATTCTGTTTCCATATGACATCCCAGTTTGGCTAAGCTTTCTCTGAGTGAATTGTCCTTATAATCCCCTCAAATCAGTATAGTCACATAAAAAATAATGGGGATTAGCAACATCTACTGCAAAATTACGCAGCTTTTATGGTTGCTAGATTAGCTTTTTATTTAAAATGCAAATTCTGATGGTTAAGCAGTAACTGTGGGCACACCCAAATTGGAAACATAGGCGTTAAAAGARTTGTGATGTTTTCACCTAGCACTTGGAGGCTGCTCTCCAGAGCTGAGCACGTCGGTGTTGGAGAAGGGGCTGCATTGTTAGTGGGGTGGCGGRGAGAAGGAAGAGATATTACTGAAGCGTCCATTGCACGAAAAATAGTCTCTCGCAATCCCCTAGTTAAAGCAYGACCCCATTTCCAGTGGCTTTTGCTCATACTACCAAAGAATAAGCGGGACTTGTACTCTTCTTCCTCATGAATGAAAACCCTGTTTAGATCGCGTTGGCTGCAATTATACAAGCACAGGTGGCAACACCAGATGCAAGCTCTTTAATTCTCCTGGCACTGCAGCAGCCTTTCCCCTCCCTAGTGAAGGAACTGGGATTTCACAGACTGGCAAACAGCCTCGGCCCTGCGTGCTGCGCTCGGTCAGGAGGACGTCTTCCTGGGTACTAAGCTCAGCAGCTGTGGAGGTAACATAGCTCTCTGAGCCAGGTTAATCTCTCGTGCCTGATACCATGCGCTGGTACGTGAATTCTGGCCTGAGGAACGTTTCCTGGCATGCGGGGGTCTAAGCTGTATCTCCTGCAATTACTGTAAAAKGATGTGAATTTATACGCAGTTACCCAATAAATGTACTTCCTGAGACATAAGCAGGCTTTAAAATAGAACCGAAAAGAAGTTTCCAGGCATTGCTGCAAGGAGGGAACTAGTGCTTCAGCTGCCTTTGCACTAGGCTTTGTGCTGGAAGGACTTTAAACATAGTAAAAAGGCCAACTTGATCTTCAGTATTACTTCACTAGGAGAGACCGCAGGTGAATTGCAATCCTTGTTTTATTTAATGCAGCTTAATGCTATTTAAAACTCACTGTATGTGTGTGTGTGTGTGTGTGTACACATATTCTACACATACATACAGAAACATATAATAAAAGGTTAAATAATAATCAAATAATATAATAAAAAGCAAATCAGGTACTCTCACCAAAAAGAAAAAAAAAAGAAAAAAAAGAAAGAAAAAAACTAATTGAAAAATCCAGAAAAAAAATAGTTTTTAAAAGTACCTGACTGAATATAAATATGCATCTCATTTTCTTAACTATATACTTTAGTGTGCTGGTTTAATCTGTCACATTGAACAAATGTGTTGATTTTTCTTTACTTTTCCTGGTTGACAGAGCATATGCTAACATGAGCATTATATTCCTGGCAGCTATATTTTAATCTCAGCAGTTCAATAGATGATAGTTGTCAGGCATCCAACCTTTTACCTGCTTAACTCTATAATATTTCTCCACTAAAAAAAAAGTAGGATTATAATTACACTTTGGAAAACAATTCCAGAATTCTGTAACTTTTCTGACATTTTTCTTTCCTTGTTTGCATTATACAAGGGCAACTGAGCATACTTACAGCTATTTATATTTATGTTGCATTGTAAACATTATATTTTCATTTTACTCAGAGCATTTCTAATTTTGGAAATATCTATTGACCAGATACTCTCTTTAGCCAGCATATTCTGCCAGTGATAACTAGATATCAATTGTTGGCAAGACATACAGCACAACTCCAATCTGTTTTTCTCAAAGGGAGTGAGAAAGTAATGAGGTGTATCATCATAAAAGTGAATTGTATTTCAGAGTTACACAGCCTGCTTGTCAAACACTGATCTTTCTGTTGCCCACTGATTTGCAAGCCTGTTCGTTGTGTCCAGTTTGGTGATAACAGAACAGTGGCTGTGCTCTCGTTCAGAAGAGTTAGTGAGACTGCTTGCAGCAGGAGAGGATATTRATCCAATAAAAAAGGAAGAGCACATTGACGATTTCATACCACTTGATTTTTCTTGAACTAATCCCTGGTTCTCATTGCTATAAGTGAGAAGATAAGAAATGAATGTTTAATACACAGAAATCCTGTGATAAAGATAATATATTTATATAGTATAAGCAAAAGATCAGTTCTTATTGCTGTTTTATTTATTTATTTTGTCTTTTGTTTAAACTCATTAGAAATGTCTATATAGCTTTCTATACAGACAAGCGATAGCATGTCATGCTCCACAGTCACCCCACTTAACAAATATAGGACATAAATATAGGACAAGCTCTCCTAACTTTTATTAGACCTAGAGACCTATGAAGCCTTTGGATATGTTTAGATTCATAAAATAGCACATGTTCTCCACGATATTCTCCACTAGGCTTGTAATCATGCTTCACATTATCAGCCATTAAAGCAAAAGTGAATTCAAGGTTGAGACTCTAATCTGGGGAAGAGCAGGCTGATAGATCATGCAAGCGATTGATGTCCCTATGAAGCCACTTGGGCAATTAGAACCTGGAGCCAGCTAGCTGTTCAGCACAGAGGTGGAAATASTAGGTCTATATCAGTAACTGAACATGCTATACCTATATATCATCTGTATCTATATCTACTTCATTTAAGCAAGGCTTCTCTGAGATAGTGTTGTAGATATAAAATCCAGGTTGGAAAGATCTAGGCTAAGGGCGTATTCCCCCTGCATAAACTGGCCTGGCTGCATTGGGATTAATGCCTCACAAAGRTTAAGTCTGGGAACCACACCAAGCTGGAGATAAACTATCCAACAGAGAGGGCTGGGAGACAGCACTAGCCTAAAGGAGAAAAAACCCTGAAGTTAGTGGCCAGCTGCATCGGACTGCACAGCAAAGGGCTGCGGAGAGCTGTGCTACGACGGGCAGCAGGACGAGCCTGCAGAAGGGGCTGTTCCTCAGAAGGGGCCTGAGGAAATATCCCTCTTAATTTCTGAGTACTATGTCTTGGACAAAGGACTGCAGTAATCCCCAGAGGGAAGGTCTGTGTCCCAGTCTGGATTGCAGTCATTTTAACGAAGGAGAGTCAGAGYGGTTCAGTCAAGGTAAAACCCTCACTGAGTGCTAGGCAGTGCTGTGAAGATGTGCTTCAAATTGCTTATGTCTCACAGGCCTACACTAGAATTGTTAAAACGTGGGTGATCCAACCTGCCCATGCAACAGGAAATTGCCAGATTTCTTAGCCTGTTTTATATATATATATATTTTTTCCTGGGGGGTGAGAGAGAGGGTTTGTCCTCCCCATTATTTGGAAAATCTCRTTTGCTGTTATTCTGCGTAACTGTTTTGTATTCATTGTTTTATATTGGTCAGGTGCATGAGAAACAAAAATGGCCTCTGGACAGCAGAGAAGTTAATGTAGGGGTGTTCGCTGGGTTAAACTCCATACCGACTTTAACTTTTCACGCTCTCCGTAGCTTCCAAACGTTGTGCAGGGAAAGCTATTCTTACTCCTTCTAATTGAGTGCCCGTTTCTGCAACACAGTGAGCGGACCCTTCCACTCACGCAGAGCCCCTTTTAAGCCCTAGGACCACGAGCATAAAGGTCTGTGATAACAGATCGCAGTGCAAAATTGAGGCATGATTATATGCCATATTAGTTTATGCAATATAGAAGAATAGAGAAGATTTGAAGAATGTCTCTGTTGGAAAAGAAAGATCAAAAATGCACCACTGAGCTTTTTTTTTTTTTNAATTGGATAGCGGACATTTGGCACATGAAACAACCCTATAACAAAGCTTCTATAAAACATTTTGGACCTCTGAAGCTAAAAACTGTGTTCCTTTATAATACTGTTAAGGAGAAGCAAAATTCAAAAGCTAACAAGTAGTAATTGCTTTCTGAAAAGAAGGCTGCCTAAAGTGAAGGTTATTTTAGTCCATTTATAGTGTGTACTGCATTTTCTGACTAAATTATAGAAAATTATATGTCATGATTTTCATGTTGCCTTTAACTTGCTTTATTTGACTCTCACAGTTCATCTTTGATATTATTTTRTTGCATTGTATGAATTGTATTAGCCTACAATACAATTGTTCCCAAACATCCCACATCTCTCATAATTAGCTTTCTACAGAGACTAATGATGAGCATACTATTGTCTTTGACGCAAAACTCTTCAGAAGACCAAGCTTCATGCTTTTTTTTTTTTTTTTTTTTTTTGGATTTTCTATCTGCAATATTGAAAAATAAATTATGTTCTTTGAGATACATCCTGGTGGAGCGGAGACTAATGTTATATCATAACCAGCACTGTGGAAGGAGAACCAATGGAATAGGTGCTTCATTACTTATAATGAAAAATAAACATTGAAGTAGGTCAAGTTTTCCTAATTTAATATATTCAAGTCATTGTTCTTGGGCAGTATATGAAAAGCAAAAGAAAAGTAGAAATAGTCCATAACATGTTTTAAAATCTTTATACATTAAAATTTGACTTTGATTAATCTACACTTAATTGTAAATTCAGTGATTTGTAAAGGGTAGGAAATCATTTATATTTAGAAATGAATGCAGATAAATATGATCATTAGAAACTGTCTTTATTATGGGGAAGAAAAGTAATTATTTTGGCCCTCTTCCTCTGAGCTAGAACTTTGGTTCTAAATTTATTTATTCCCTGGATGGTAGTTATGTCATCCTCTGAATCTTTTACATAAAAATATGAAACAGGAAATGTGAATATTCAAAYAGAAACCTTCTCTGATATTAATTTAAGAAGAAGTATAGAATACCTTTCTAATATACAGACTACTGTAAGGAAAAGTCAGATATCAATATGTAGAGCCACAGGCAGTGAAAGAGTTTGGAGTCACATTTGCTTCCTGTGTAGCCGATAGAAATACTGTGTGTTGGAGTACTTGTAGTTAAGATATTTGTGCCTAAATTGGTGCAAAAAGAATCAAACAAATTCATGAAAAGTAAATTCACTGAGGAATATTAAATGCAGTAGATCTGGATGCAACTTATGGTTCAGGATTAAAATGCAATTTATAGGAAACTGGCATAAATTAGCTGCAGGAAGATGACTATATAATTGCATCCACTTCTGGCAAACATCAGAGGCAGCACACAGATCCTGATGTAATTTTGACCTGGCCCACTGTGTTAGYGGGTTTAGATGTTTTTAGATATTTACTCTTCTTTTACTTTTTTAAAGCATTGACTGAGTTTTCTTGGAAGTTGGAGCAGCTTTCTGCTTATTGGTATGCAAAGAGGCACTCTGAAGATATGGGAACTTTGGAGTCAAAGTAAGATGTTTGCTATGCTCRTTGCTTGCCAGAAGACATAGTGCTTTTCCAACTCAAGCCAAGCTATTTTATTGCTGTTCCTATGTCTATGTGCCAGGAATAAACAGAAAGCATGCAGGGGACATTTCTGTGTCCCTGCAGTCCCTTATCTCTGTGTGGTAAGCATAAGAGACAGGAGAGCCTATACTGCTTTCCATAAATTGATCAAATCTATTTTTCTCTCATAATTATAAATACATTCAATGAGAATATGAGACAAAGTGTATCACCCTACACTGGGTATCAGATAACATATATTTGATACTACACACACTCRTACATACACACACACGCATTTACGCAGACACACACAGATGCTGATGCACTAACAGTCCCTGATGGGAATGAATAGGGCCATGCTAAAGGCTTATCTTTATTCTCACATAAAAATCCAGCCAGCAGTGCTGGGAGATTGGTTTTCAGCCCAAGGATTCTGTCACATGTCTTGTCAAATCAATCTGCTTTGTCACCCTTGTTGCTCAATGTTTGTAAGTTGCTTCCAGATTTAGGAAGGAGGATGGAGGAAGGGGATTGAAGTGTCTTCAGCCTGTTTGTGTCTTCCAGCCTTGCYTCGCTATCTCATCTGATTGAGAGAGTTTATCTGAGAGCATTTCCCAGTACTGTGGCAAGGTTAGGATGAGGACAACAGTCAGCCAGAAAAGAAGAAAGCTAAGAAGACAGATGTGCTTCTARAGGCGTAAGGGAAACTGCTGAAGGACATGGCTGCACTTGCATACTCCTGTCTGGAGTTGTCTCTACATCAAAGTTCTCAGCTTGGTGTTAGGTTAACAGCTTACACGCTAATAGGATCATTGAATATGCTGCCTTTTTATATATATTGTCTGGCCAACACTCTTCTGTGTATTTCTGTTCCACTCAGCCCTAATTTTGAAAAGCTTTTCTCACCTCTAGAATGAATTATTTCAGCATTCACTGTATGGGGCTAAGACTTAAAACCATTCACCTTCAGCCTTCTACAGCACATTTGGCACAGATTCAGCCCTGTCTCATCAACTTTAACTTTTCAATCTACTTTTCACCCTATCACCTACTACTACAATGGAGGCAAGTTAAGAGCTGCCGTTGAGAGTGCRGTGGTTCCCAAGTGAAAATGCTGCCGGTTACTGTGCTCTAAAGACCCCTGAAATATGCATTCTTAGATTTTGTTGTCACCCATCTACATCTTCTTTTACATTTTCTTGAGACATTTGCTGTACAGAATACGTTATGCAATGCATGGAGCACTGAGTGACATCCCATAGTCACAGTCATTCTTTAGTACATCTTTCTCATGGATTCATTTATGGATCTGCAGTTTTCAAGATGCCCTACTGTCCTAGCCACTGGATAGATTTCTTCCTTTCATTCTGGTCATAAGTAAGTCACTTAAATGTGTCAACCTTCAAGGCTAATTTCTGTGGAGGAGAAGCTGTGGCAGGCAGGTATGAGAAAAGGATTTGAGAAGGAAAGAAAATTTGGTGTTTTTCTTTTTGCCTACTAATTTTATACATCAAAAAGTGATGGAGATGGGAACTGTGACAGCTTCCAAACTGACTGGAGAAGTGCTTGGTAACTGAACCTCATGCAAAGATGTGTAAGTTCCTGTTATAGTGAATTTAGCCACGATTCAGTGGAGCCTAAACGCTGATTGAGCTGATAAACAGTAAAAGCCCATTTCAGTTGCACACGTATTTATCTAGTGTCATTTGAAATGCTCTATAGTACCCTAGGTTCTAGTTGCAGAAAGACAGGGGTGTCACACAGGTCCATATCTGCCACCTCGCAGATCTCAGAGACCACTAGGTGCATATGTGTATGCAATTGAACTTAGCCTTAGTCAACACAGTCTGAAAAATCTAGAAAGCAACTTAGTGCCCCATGAAAGAGAAACCTATAGCTCAATTTGGTTGTCTAAGCATTGGTATCTAGTGCTATTTGAGAAGAAGTAGCRTATATAAAACACCTACATGAGTCCTTCAGATATGGCACAGGACCTATGGAAGACCAACACACTCCTGGAGCGGCAGGAAGCAGTCGGACAGGATATCTTACGTGCCTGAAATATCACTAAATGTCTATGTTCAGACAACTGAAACACCCCTAGATGTGTGACACCCTACAGTGGGAGTCTAGATACCTAATTCACATGTAGGCACTTACATAGAGAAACCTAACTTTAGAAGTTTTAARTTGAGGTTGGATATCATTACTGCTGTCTTGTGTGTTCTGTTCATTCCTGTGTGCCTGGTCCTGTCGTATTTTGTAAAGTGCAAGAACTAGTATGTGTCAAACATCTTCCATTATGTACAATTTAAATAATCTCCCAGAAGTCTTGTACCATCTCCTGTAAGAYGGTTGACTGGAATGTTGTCACCGATTCCTTCATTCTTTTTATCTTATCAGTCACAGGCCCCCTGAAGTTGCTAACACTTTGCTAGAATACCTGCCACAATTATTTCTATGGCTCAGTCAGTACTGTGCATCCGTATTATTTGTGAAAATCTGAAGAGTTCAGTTAGAGTTGCTTCAAAACAATGCTCTGCGTTATATAAAAATATGCTTTAAAATAATGATCTACATTTTATAATGGCAAGATTTTAAATCAATACTTCTGTAACTCATCATGAGTCACTGGAAGCATCTACTACAGTGAGTTACATGAAGTAATACTCCTAGATAGATCACAGGTGTTCAAGTCCCTGCAGTTTCAATGTGTTTACCATTTTTAAGCACAGAAAATAAACCTAAAAATTAAAACTGCAAAAAGAATGAATTATATTTTGTTCTCAGTATGCACCACTGATGTATTCAATTTCTTCCACAAATAGAAAGAAAAATACTTTTAAAGAAAGATATCCCTGGAAATTATAATAAAACATCAAGAAATATTTGTCATATATAACTAAAAAGAGTAAAATGAAAATTTATATATCTATCATGAGGATCAAGAATTATTCTGCTTTGAGATTACTATTTTGTGCAAACACATCCAAATCCAAAAATCAATGCATAGGGCTTTTTATCATTTTCCCATAGCTTTTTTCACTGACAGCTCAATTCTCAAGCACTAACAGCTGCAGTCTTATTCGTTTCAGTCTGAATATCACTTACAAGTGTGGTGTGCCAGTTTCTCATCTGAAATTCATATACTAACCAATGCTAGAAATCTTATTTATATCCTGAGAGAACTGCCAACGATGCATCCTTCAGCATAGGACCTCGTGAGTCCTGTCAAATTAAGTGTAAAGAACTAATATGCAGGGTATTTCTGTTCCAGATAAAGGTATTTTCTCTAAGATGTCTAATTTCATGAATCAGACATCAAAAATACTGTCCAGGAATCCATAGTTTCATTAGGAAGTATCTGGGATTTTTTCAGGGAGGTTATTTTTAACAAGAGAACAGGGCTGCATAGATTATGATGCTTCATTTTGTAGACAGAAATATAATATGATGTTATATTCCATAACAAAAGAAGAGAAACAGAGCCATAGCTGTGGAAGGTTTCAAAAATCTGAAATAAATGGCAAACATCTTCAGTATAGCCATACTGGATGGCTCTAGATATAGAATTATAGAATGACACAGATTGGACTTTGCAGGTCAGTCCATCTAACCATCTCCTGCACAATGCCAGCTTAGATCAGGTTRCTTAGGCTGTCTGGTCATATCAGTCAGCTTAAAGACAGGGAGTGGGAGCTTAAAAAAAGGAAGTGTTTGGTAAGCAAAGAATGAAGACAATGTGTAAAATTCCTGAGGGAGAACACATAGGTTTGACAATAGGGGACCTCTGAACTGGAGCATCCTTGCTCAGAAATCTCTTCCTATGACCCTGCTTTGGGAGAAAYTGGAACTGAAATGGCTAGTGGCTCAAGAAAATAAAGTAAAAGGAAAGAAGTTAGAATTCACTACAGAAATGAGTCTCTTTTTGTACTCGGAACAGTTTAAGATAAGGTGTTTAGCCTTATGATTGGRTTGGCTTGAGTGACCCATTGTGCAGAGAGCTGAGATTGCTTAGAAATACTACTAACTTCTCAAGGTTACTTCTCAGACCCTATCACATTTGGCTATGTTTACTTTTGCATCTGTTTGAACTTAATACAGCTGTTCCTTTATAAGTAAAATATCTCTGAATTGCTGGTAGAAGAAGATCAGGCTAGTGAAGAAGTGAAAAGCTGRCTTCCTATGAGAGTGACACAACCATGCATCATAAGCAGGGACAAAATTTTCCTCTTCAACAATGAAGTAGATTTAAGCCCTAGGTAGATTCAAGTATCAAGAATGGAGCAAAACAATATGCCTTACCTGCTGATCAGAAAGGCACTTTACTGTCTGTGGAACTCAGTTGCTGCTGTAAGGYAGTTGAGAAAATGCAAGTTTTGCTTTGAGTTTGTTTTTGACTGACTTCTTTTTCCAGATAAATTCAATTCATCAAGAAAATGAGATGATAATGTGAAGCTATTTCAAAAGTCCCCTTTTCTCATTTTGTGAAATGTCAATCAATTTAACTAATAAATCAAACCTTTTTTTTGAAAGTATGACTATGCCATGCAAAAAGAATTCAAGATAGCTCTTTCAATGTATGTGGTGTTTACAATAACTAGGATATACCAGCATGCACAAAACTGCTATCACAAGGGTAGATAACATATTTAGTGTACAGTGAACTTTTTGGCTTGATAGGGGCTTGATAGGGAAAGGAAGTGATATAAGAAATTTGTTTGTGAGACTTGAGTAGCTCTCATGTGACCTTATATCACTATGTTCAGGATTCTGCTAAGAAAGAGCAAGATGAATAACAGGATCACAATGCTGGGCTTCAGGAGAGCAGAATTTGGCCTGCTCAGGGATCTTTCTGGGACTGGAAAAGAAGAAGCCCACTTGGAGTTAAATCTGGCAGAACATGAAGGACAAGAGGGGCTTCTACATGTATATCAGCGGTAAAAGACAGATGCAGGAAAATGTGGACACTCTGCTGAATGGAGCAGGGGCCTTGTGCAAATGCAACATGAAAAAGGTCAACATAATCAATGGCTTCTTCAGCTCAGCCTTTACTGTTAAGATCTGCCTTCAGGAATTCCAGGTTCTGGAGACTAGAGACAAGTCAGGAGCAAGGAAGGATCCTCCTGGGTAGAGAAGGATCAAGTTAGGGAACATTTAGTCAAACTGGACAGACACAAGTCTATGAGACCTCATGGGATTCCTGCAAGTGTTGCAGGAGCTGGCCAGTCTTGATTATCTTGAATAATTATGAGTTTTGAGAGAGGTCCCTGTGGATTAGAAAGAAGCAAGTGTCAATCCTGTCCTCAAGAAGGGCAAAAAGAAGAATCTGGGGAAATATAAGCTAGTCAGCATCATGTTGATCCCAGGAAAGGTGGTGGAGTAACCAATCCTGGAAAATATTTTCAGTCACTTGAAGGGCAAGAAGGTGATTGGGAGAAGTCAGCGAGGATCTATGAGGTGGAATTATGCTTAACCAATCTGGTAGCCTTTTACAATAAGATGACTAGCTCACTGAGTGAGTGGAGAGCAGTGAATGTTCTTTGTCTTGACTAGCAATGCTTCTGACATAGTCTCTCAAAACATACAAGCTGATGAAATGCAGGCCAGATTAGTGGACACTGAAATGAATTAAAAACTGGCCGAACCTCTAGGCTCAGAGAGTTGTGATCCAACTGGACTTTGTGAGCAAAGTCCAGTTGGAGAATAATCACTAGTGGTGTCCCCCACGGGTCAATACATGGGCCAGTACTGTTTAATAGTTTCATTAATGACATGGATGATAGGACTGAGTGCATCCTCAACAAGTTTTCAGTTGTTACAAAACTAGGAGGAGTGGCTCACATACCATATGGTTGTGTTGTCATTCAGAGGGACCTCAACATGCTGGAAAAATAGACAGAGAAGAACCTCATGAAGTTCAAAAAAGAGAAGTGCAAAGTCCTCCAGTTGGGGAGGAATAACACCAAAACTAAGGGTAGTCTGGGGGTGCGATCAACTGGATAGTAGTTGTGCAGAGAAGGACTTTGAAGTCTTCATGGAYCAATCAGAACACCAGATAGCAACATGCCCCTGTGGACCTGGAGAAGAGAAAACTCAGGGAGATCTTATCCATGTGTATAAGCCAGACTTTTCTCAGTGGTGTCCATTGGCAAGGCAAGAGGCAATGGGCACAAGTTGAAACACAGAATTTAAATTCTGTTTTAACATAAGAAAACTTTCATAGAATCTTGAATAGAGTCAGTAAGGTTAGAAGGGACCTCTGGAGATYGTGTAGTCCAACCTCCCTGCTCAAGCAGGGTCACCTAGAACATGTTAGATAGGGTTGCATCCAGGCAGGCCTTGAATCTCTACAGAGAAGGAGACTCGGCAACTTCTCTGGGCAACCTGGTCCAGTGCTCCATCACTCTCACAGGGAAGAAATTCCCCCTCACGGTCAGGCGGAACTTCCTGTGCTTCAGTTTCTGCCCATTGCCTCTTGTCCTGTCACCTAGAACTACTGAAAAGAGTTTGTCCCCRTCCMCTTGACACCCTCCCTTCAGGTACTTGTACACATTGATMAGATCCCCCCTCAGGCTTCTCTTCCCCAGGCTGAAGAGGCCCAGCTTTCRCATCTGTTCCTCATAGGGCAGATGCTCCAGCCCTCTGATCATCTTTGTAGCCCTACGCTGGACTCTCTCCAGTAGCTCCATGTGTGTCTTGTCCTGGGGAGCCCAGRACTGGACACAGTACTTGAGATGAAGCCTCCCCAGGACTGAGTAGAGGGGCGAGATCACCTGCCTCGACCTGCTGGCAACACTCTTCCTAGTGCACCCCAAAACAAAACTTTGTTTTGTTTTGTTTCGTTTTGTTTTGCTGTGAAAGTGGCTTAACACTGAACAGGTTGCCCAGAGAAGTTGCCGAGTCTCCTTCCCTAGGCATATTCAAAACTCAACCTGACAATGCCTGTTGTGAGTGACTCTACTTTGAGCAGGGTTATTGGACCAGATGATCTCCAGAGATTCCTTCCAATCTCAATTATTCTGTGTGATTCTGCAACTGATCTGTGAGTAGCAGAAGACATCACAGAACAACTCTTATTTGGAATCCATTTTAAARGGAAAAGATGATCCTTTCCAAATTGGGAGGGTAACAGAAATTTGCTTTTGCCATGTTTTATTTAGCTGAAAATTCAGCAGCTGCTGAACATCCAGTCCAGGAGAAACTCTATCACAAGGTGTGACATTATACAATGGAAATAAAAGTAGTAAAATGGAAAAATCCATGAAGGCGTGTTAACACAGGCAATGAATCAAACTGGTGGGACCATATGGTGAGAAGGAGTGTGTGAGCAAGCCTTCTTGTCTTCCATCCATAGAAGTTTGTGGCAGCATTCTTGGCTGCAAATACATCTCACATCCATCTCACACTCCTTAAATCCATGCCTGACAAATGCCACAGTACTATGCAGACAAGATCAATGGTGTTGACCAAAACAAAGTGTTTTATGAAAAAAGCTCCTCAAATTAGGTTTGCCACAGCTAGGTATAGCCCGTGCTTTAGTAGGATGTACTGTTTGTATTGCTATAAGGATCACTCACATAATTTGCCTTAAACAACATGAGTCAGTTCTCAGTTAGGCATGAATAGTTCTATTCACCTTCCTACAAAGGAAATTTAAAGCAATTTATTCAGTGATGAAATCAATTGTGAAAGAACTTTAGGTTGCCATGAATTTTAAAACAACCATACTGAAAAGACCAGAAATTCACAGAGGATTAGATAGTAAATACTTCTGATGCCAAGTGCTTTCTATTGACTTCAGCTGGATTTGAGTAAGCTTCAAAGAAGAGAATGATCATCTAAAAAACCTTAGTTTCCTCCCATAAGGCAAAGGAGTTCCAGTAAAGATAAGGAAGCCCTGATGTACAAAGCCCTGGGTAGGAATACTTCATGCATTGCTACTCATCTGGTTCAACAAAGATCTATTCAAATCGGAAATAGTAGAAGGTAATTGAATATGTAATGCAGGTCACATGTTATAGGAGGGTTAAGATAAATTATTTGGCTGGACAGACAGAATGCGAAAGGATAGAATTGTTCTCTACAAAAGAATGAAGCCTACGGTTGGGTGTGAGAGAGAGATAAGAAAAAATAAAAACAATTACAAGGAAGGGAAAGAACAACAACAACAATGAAATAAAAATAAAAAAGGAAAAGAAGAACTTAAAATAAATTAGCTGTGAGTAAATTAGAAATTAGAAGAATTTTTCTAATGAAGAAGACACTGAAGGTCTGGAGCAGCATTCCAGAAAGGAGTAATGAGTAACATGAGTTACTTTAAAGACAAAGTTTGTGGCCAGGAGTTGTATAGGAAACTGTTGCCTGTGATAAAAGGCAACTGAACATGATAATTCAGAAGGTTCCTTCACCTGTGMTTGCACCAGTTAAGAAACCAGTTCAGGACACAGGCTTTAATACTAACCCAGTACTATCCAGACTGTCGTGTTGTTAGCTCACTCTCAAATGTTAATTTGGCTTGAACCCAGTAGCACTTTCCTGGACAGGAGACATGGTGTCTTTTGCTAGTGGCAAAAGTAGTGGCAGAGAATGGCCCCAGAATGTTTTAGMAATAAAAAATATATCCTTCCAGTTCTATATTCCTAATAACTTAGCTAGGCCTTGTGTCTTAAGCTGCAGATTTTCAGACTTGCAGATTTTGGAGGTCTGGATAGATCGTTCAGTGAGTTATCCTGGTGTTGCAGAGATTTCAGCCCATCATTAGCAGTGACCAAAAGCTTTCTTCAGCTTATGGTGCTAAGCTAGCCGATATAGTAATACATTTATAATTATTTATAGAAATTACACTTTTTTCTTTTTTTTCTTCATAAAATCCCCAAATCAATAATTATCTTCCTCACGGGGATCTCACCAGAGAGGCTAGAGGTCACATATTTTGTTCTCAGACTTCAAACTCCTAGATATAGATTATCTAGTGTAAGATAGAAGTGTTTTGGTACTCTTCCAGGTCTTGTCTGAATAATTTTGTAAATCTTTTGCTCATGATAACTCTTGTTAGCCCTAAATTTACACCCACAAACTCTCCAGATGGCCTTCTATGCATATAATAATAGACTGAAGAGTTTACTTCAGTGTAATTCCAATTAGCTGTTTAACAAGTATTGTGTCTATTTACCTTTTATAGACAAATAAATCTTTTCATGTAATTAGATTTTTTTTTCCTTTTACTGAGCAAAACTCTCAACTGATGCAGTTTTATACTGAGGGATAAAGAATATGTTAGTTAATAGTCACTAAGTTTACATAGCTTGCAATGTTCTTCATTTTACCATTTAGGTTCAAGTTCTTCTTTCCCTTGGGCTGAAATATTTTGAAACTAATTCATCAGAAATCAGGTAGATATAACTCAAATCATGTTCGTTTAAATGGAAATAGCATTTGGAGCATAAAATACTTGCTATTTGCCCAAATTGTCATACAAATGGTTCAGATCTAGATATCCTTTGTATGTTTATGATTTGGCAAGTAGTTCATTGAGATTTAGAAAAGAAGTCAAATTTACTGTCTTTGGTTGCTCTCCTTAGCTAAAATGTAGACAACGGAGCTATAGGGTACCTTCTAATTTATTATAGCTTAATAGCTAAACTCTCTTACCTCCTGGTTAATTCTATCCATGTTAAAATAGATCCATGTTTTAAATAAATTAAGTCTGATTCCCTAAAGAAATAATGGAGGCAAGCTGGCTTATATGTTGAATCCAAGCAAAATTAAATTTAGAACGTCCATCAAAAATTAGTTGATTTTACAAAAATAGTGATGTCTGCCCTTGGATGGTTTAATGGCCTGTAGTGCACCAGAATGACTGCTGACAGGTAACTGAAACACAGGAGGGCCRTTTTCCAAATCCACTTATATTCATCCATATATATAGTGTCTCCTTCTTTGCATAGACTTACTGTTCTTTCTACAAGGCCACTTACCAACCTCTTGGAGAGTGACACTGAGCTGCATACCTGAAAAAGTGACACTAATCTGTGCACTTTAGCTCCATTAAGCTGTGAAGCCTGAAGCAAGACATTTTGTTGCTTTTTTCTAAAGTCTGCCCCTTGGGAAGTGTTGATTGTCAACCAACTGACATGCTATTATATGTTTGTTCTTTGAACTGGGACCTTTTTATTTTTTCTTTCCACGATCCTGGGTRGGAACCCTCTTTACATTTCTCTGCATTTAGTCCAAGGAATGAATGGCGTATCTTCATTTTGATGTAATCCTTATAATACTCAAAAATGTGAGTTGTCCTTGGGAAGGATGTCTGGTCTATGCTTTGCAATTTCTTCTCTCCCTTCTTAATTCTTGTACTCCATTTGTGGAGGAAGTTTAGATAGCCTTATTTTGAAATGAGCTATTCTGGGAGTAGAGGACACTGACTGGGATCAGCTTTGCTCTTCTTCTTTTTTTTTTTTTTTTTTTTATGCTTTTTTGTAACAGTCCCCTTGTGAGACAATCCTTACTCTAATGCATTCAGCTACTCATGCTGCTACCACTCATTTTGAAGTACTTGGCCAGACATTGCAGTCAGTGCTATGGTAAATTGATATTCCCTGCAACCAATATTTGCTTTACAACCCTAACACATTGCTTTGAAGCAGACACGGCACAGCCAACACCTCTTAATTTGGGAGTGCTCTTAATTTCCTACATCTTGGCATTGTGTACATAAGACTAAAGAAATCTTAGCAGAAATCACAGGTTTTAGAGTGGCTGCTCTTCTTACAACAAGTATTTAACTGTCACTATATTTCGCGGATCTGGTTAATATCACAGTCTTGTTCACATCTGAGAACATGTAATCTTCAGTACCAAAATTATTAAGATTCCTCACATGTTGAACAGAGCAGTAAACYCTGGAGTTCTGCATGTGGCTCTTTACCTGTCTCCAAAACACAGTCTGCTTGTGTGCAAATTGTTTTTTCTCTTTGTAGTAAACCTTTTTTGTGGGAATTAGAGATAACATAAGGTTTATTATGTTGAATGAGGAGCTTTAGCTTAGTTAAACCCTAATCATGGAGCCTGTGCTTCATATTGCAGTTTTCAGAAATGTCAAGTGAAATGAAGCTGAGATGATTACAAGGGTTTCAAATGTCAYAGTTTAAATTTCCCAGACACACACATTTGATTTTTGCAGTGTTTTTTGTTCTGTTCCTGCTCCCCAGGCACAACCTCTTACTTCATAATATATTTATTTTGCTATGATATTTGCCCTTATTCTCTCTCTTTCAGCAYATCAGTGCATCCCTCCATATGGCCGATATGGAGGACAGCATAGAGCTGGTATCATGACTTTATATTGATTACAGACCCCTTTTCAGAGGAGAAATCCTACCAGAGATGATTAGGTCAGTTGAGCTGCATATGAAAGATCTCTAAATGTCAGTTTAGTAGCATGCAGAASGTTAGTATCGGAGTGAATCAGAGTCTTAAGTTATGGTTGTTCTGAGAGATAGATGGGGGGGGAAGAGAAAGAGAGAGGTATACAGWTGGTAAATACATCTGAAATTTTATTTTCCATTACCTTTGTTCTGGTCTTTTTCTGAAGCATAGTGATTCCTTTAACTTCTACCCAACAAAGCCCTCCAGTCACAGAGGTTTGCAAGCAGAACTCAGCACTTATCCATCAGCTTGCCATCCACTGAGCTCTGCCTAGCCACTGCCCAGAAAGGCTAGAGAAAGCTATGCTGATGCCGTTAATCTTCTGAAGATCTGAATACACTCTCATGATATGTCATACTCAAACTGGGATTTCCAAACTATACATTTATGTGTCTGAATTCTCTTSTATGTTCAATCAGGGAGTGTATTCTAGAAAACCTAATAATTACAGCATTCCCCCCMCACACACACAYGCAAAAAAAATAGGCACTGTTCTTCACTGACGTGGGCAGTCGGAGACAGTATTTACCTTTCATATAATAGTTTAGCRGTTATAACACTTGACCAAGAGAGAAGTTTGCCTTCTTGGCAAGGAAGAAAAAGAAAATTTCATCACATCTCTTTGAAACAGTGTGCATCCAAGAAAGCAGTCTTTACTGGGCCAGGGAAGGAATGCTAAACCCCAGAGAAGAGAATACCTGCATGGGAGACAAAGGGCTCTTGACTGGATTTTTGGCTCTACTGACAGGACTGAAGTTGTAAATTGTGTGAAATAGTTTTAATATAAAAAATGAAAATAGGGACCAGCAGTCTTCTTTCTTCATAGCGAGAGCCTCTTCTTTAAATCTCTTACAGGAGCTACATTCTTGTTGCCTAAAATGAGACAGCTGCAGAAATAACTTTGGCAGGATTGCAAAAGTTTAAAGACTTTTCTGAGTTTGACTATACCATTCTTCAACACGGTAGGCAACTCTTAGTTGTTTCACGCCTTAGAGGTCACTGTCATGAGCTGACTCCACTATACCCTGTAATAAAGTAAAACCTGATAAGACTGTCTGTCTTTTAAGGGATAGGAAGGAAATAGCATTACAGAATTTTCTGAATCTATTTTTTTTGATGAAATGAAACAGAGATTTACTGCCCTACACTATTTTCATGGAATTGATTTCTAAATTGATTTCTAAATATCTTACTCTAGATCCCTTCCCCATTTTGTCATAAAAAAAATGAACTTCTATTACAATTTTCATTTAATTTCTCAAAGCACATTGCTAAATACACAGATTACGTTATTTAGATTCACTAGTACTTTGCACAGTCCATCATTCTATCCAGTTACAATGAATGTTTCAGACAATAGAATAAAATTAACATTTTATTCTTCATAAAATACTAGAAAGATATGTTTAGATCCCACATTGAATTAAGTTGAAATGAAGAAGGTAGTTCTATTTACCCTTCAATTTAAAATGAATTAAATTACAATTGTTAAACAAGAGACTGAAATGAAATCCACAGTACTCTAGTAGCTGGTTCTATAGTACCAACGTCTTACACTGCACATCTGCATAGCAGTAGAAATCTTGATCTTTGAAACCCAAAGAGAACAGCTACTTGATTAAATATTCTCAATTCCAAAGAAATCTCAACTCTGATAAATGTCTAGCATCACTGGGAACTCTATCTCAATAGCCTGCGCTTCTTCATATTCCATCGAGAAAACTTTAGGAGATATGGAAACTGCAATGCACCGTGCAGCTCCTGCAAGGTCCTACTGCGAGCTGATGATCTCTCCGCTGGCTGCTCAAAGAGGTGGCATCACTGCTATGAAGCTGCCAGTGTGGCTGCATCGACAATGACTACTAAAGTAGCAGATGTTATGAAAAGGGGTGGATTAGAAACACAAGAGAGAGGTGCTTTACGGATGCTCAGTGACTATGGGTAGTGACCTAAACCTTCCCTTTCTTGAACCCTTGTGTATCTGTTAATATAGATAGTACTTCAGTGATGTATCCTTTTAGTTTTGGAGATGGCAGTATTGCTGCCTCGCTGCTGGAATTTCTTACTGCTTCATTTGGCAGTTACAATCATGCTTGAGAATGAACTGAATGGAAAATTATTCCTCTTCCCGTACCTGTGGTAGAGCAGACTGCGGTCATTCTATGATACTTCCCCTGCAAACACTTTCCGGCTCTGTCTTTTTTCTATTGTTTTCCTGGTTGCAGGTTTCAGTTATTGCTTCCTTCCTAATTTCATTTATGATATACATACCATTCAATTCCAGGTTGAATAGTTTCTGGATTTTTCCTATTACTTTTGGCACTGAGAATGCCCTCTGCTCTGTTATTAAATTCACAGTTGTGTGTGTGCTTTTAAAGCCAAGATCTCCTTCCCTGTAGAAATACTTTGAAGTTCAGCAAACCTTAAATTAAAATGAAGAGAGAATTCTCTGCTGCCTTTCCATGAGCCACTGACCGTTCTTAGCTTAGAGCCAACTCAGAGACCTAGAAGCGTAAAATGTTGTTGATTGTATTGGTTTGCTTGGCTGAGTAAAAACAATATCTTACCATGTTAATTTTGTTCAGAGAATCATCCAAGTCTTTCCTGCCAAACACAGTCCCGTGAAAGCATCCCAAGATAGCTGACAGTAATCTGCTGGAAGACACCAAGAAAGGCATAAACAGAAACAAATAAAAAATAAAACCTTCGATATCTTCCAACTGCCCTCTGTCTTTTTCCTTCTCTCATTAGCTGTGATCAAAGCTTCATGTTTTATTTTGCTGTCAGAAGTTTATTAGCAACTTAACTACTTAACTTCTTCTTCTTCTTCTTCTTTTTTTTTTTTTTCTGCCAGAGAATTTTGATGCTACCAGCAAAACTAAGTAGACCCTGCTGAGTAACATGACAATGTTTTACATGCAAAACATTCTGGATCAAGTTCTGGATCAATAATTCTCAATTTTTATGAGCCAAATTTCATCTCAGCCAGTACAGATCCCATTGAGAGAGTATACATCAGGAGAGCTTATTAGTTTGGGTTCTGTCCATGTGATGCACTCACATCTCATGGCTTGGAAACTGCTGCCCTAGATTATGAAAACAACATCTATATTGATGATTTTTCAGGGCTTTTATCTTCTTCCTTAAAACATTTCATTATAATTTTTAAAAACCTTTTCATTTTATAAATCAAAATCAAGGAAGACTTTTAGCACATTTAATTAAATTAAACATGGAAGTTTGGATCCTTTTGGTGTCTCTTCTGTTTTCTCTCTCATGAATTTCAGTGGATTAATCTGTTTCCTTCTATAAAGTTTGGTTATTTTTAATTTTGAAGAAMTATGGTTATTTGTCTTGTAAGGATTTTTTTTTTTTCTGCCCAATTCTTCTCCCTCAGTTAAATGTCCTGATTTCAGAATGACATGATGTTATTAAAAAGTAGAGTTTTTTTTTTTCAAAATAAATTCTCTGTGAATAGGCAGAATTCTGGTATATTTGGGGCAAATACCTGCCTTTCCTCTCTTCAGTAGCTGGCTTTCACAATATTTGTCCAAACTTCATATATTTGAGACTCCTAGGTTTTTTTTTGTTGATGATTTTCTTTGATATAGTCCAAAAGATTCAAAAGATATTATTGAGAGGAACTGATACATAGACCTATAGCATAATGGCAGGAGTCCTATATTTTTGGGGAAACACATTAAATAATAATTTACAGTAGAAGCTCTTTTGACTTTCAGGTCTTTTGACCTGAAACAAATCACCATTCACATGACTATGGTTGTGCCACCCTTCATCACTCCAAACTCATAAACCCTTGCTGGAATGCATGTTCAGATCCTCTCTCTACTGATTCAGAGTAGAAATTGAACTGAGCTGGTCATAAGTTGCTCATCTCCAAGCCAGAAGCTATTCTGAATTGCATATCTCTTGGTGTCTCTACTACTTCTGTTTTTACTACATATAAATTACCAAAATGTCCTCTAAGATCCTTCATCTCCCAGTGTAAAGGTCTAACCATCAAACATTCAGACATGTCCACCACTTTCTAGCCCTGTTAATAACTTACTCAAGGAAGAGTTTTATAGTCAGATTTTTATAACTAGTAAGAAACTAAAATATACTGATATGTTACCTGCAGAGAGGGGAATGTTGAAAGAGCACATTTGATGAGCATTAGTTTTGTTTTCTTAGCATTATATATAGGTCTTATATCAGGACGATGATGAAGATTAATAAACATCATTCAGARAAAATCTAGCATGCTTTGCTGAGATGCCTAGGCTTCAGACTGAGAGTCACAAAGGAAAATATATGAACTTACTCTGTTTTCTTCAGAATATGCTGGATAACCTTTAATGAAGAGTAGAAAAAGTAGTAAATTAAAGAACAGTACATGTAAATGTTATTTTAAACAACTTATATTTAAAAATTAATCAAATAAAATACTCAGCTGAAATAATCAATTTTTATTTAATTCTCAAAGAGCAGTCCTGAGGTTGCAGGTATTTAAAAGATCAATAAAAGCATTTTAAATACTTAGACTAGTAGCTTTGCATACTATGAGCTGAGTTTTGCTGAGGGTTTTATCTGTTAAGAAAAGTCACAATAGCTTTTATTGCAAATTGATTTAAGATTAACTGGCCTAAACAACATATTACAGTAGATTTTGAAATGAAAATTAGTTAAAGTTGGTATTAAAGTTCTTTCTATTGAAGTTTAAATGTCCCTCAAGGGGGACAATGTGGAAGTGAGGAAGTGTGGGGAACTGGATTTATTTTTTCTTTTGCTTTATTCACATTGCTTCCTTTCCTCTGCTCCCTTTGAAATCACTGAAAATGTTAGTATTGACCTCAGTGAACGCAGAATTGGGCTACATGGAGCATTTTTGAAAAGTTCTTGGGCGCTCTCTTTGAGGCCAAGTAACTCCATTGATTTGCTATTGTTAGATACTTCTGAAGACTCTAAATGGTTTAGGATTAGTCTACAATGGAAAAGATGTGCAAGTAGAACAAGCAAAATAAGCCATTAAAAAAGATTCTGTTTTTATCTGTATTATTTGTATAATTCTATTTACACTGGGCTTCTGACAGCCCTAGCAATAATTTTTAAATGACATTACTGTGCTGAGAAAAGCTCCTACTCAGCCCTGTCATCATGACCACAAGTTCCCATGTCACTTACTTGGGTTTGTGCTCCTAAGACATTGAGATACTATAATTTTATTGATGTTTCTCGTTTTTCAAAGTCCCTTCTCACTTTAATTTATCTCTTCTCATGTTTTATACAGCCAGAAAAGCAAGTCCATGCCCTTAATTACTCTCTTATCTATGCCAATGAAACAGGAATTTCTCTTGAAATTCAGGAAAATACACTCAAGGTTCAACACGACTTAGTGATCTGCCATGACTTGGATCTCATCTTGACTCTGATATTTGCTTTGTTATTTACATCTTACCTTCTTAGTCATAAACTGTTGCTTGGCCACATGGATATGGATCCTGCCCGTGATATTGTATCTAGTTTTGAAAGCTTACTTTTCATTTGACAAACAGATCAAGTTTCCTCAGTATCTGCAGTGTTACAGAAATGTTCCCATAATCTTTTATGAAATACCTAGAATATGGTAGGCACTGACTTAAAATTATGGATCGCTGACCTAGGCAACCGAAAAATTAAGATACAGAAAAGCATATCATGTAGAAAGAGCTTGTGTTTTTGCTAGCAATGCTGACCGATGTCAATCAGATTTTTGAATCATATACTATCTACCCATAAAATCTGAAACCTCTTTTCCACCTGAAACTATCTGCAATGTTCAGACTAGGTTTTGGTTCAGACCCATGCCAAGAGCTAAATTAATGAAACTCCTCCGGTAGGAAACAGTGCTTGTGTTGCCCAAGAAACCACAAATGATAAATAGCTGAAGTCATTAGAAATCTTGCTCTTGACTTCAGTATGAACCCTGAATGAAAGCTTATTAAGTGAAAATGCATATACAACATATTGAAAATATGATTTTTTCCCCTACAGTTATTGTGCCGTTCAGAGAGAAGCTACAAAATATATTACTTGAGCCACAAAATTTACTGTTTTAGTTGGAGATCTCACAGTTATTCACATGTAACAGGAAGACCTGGCTCTGTATCAACTGATAAATCATAATAATTTATGCTCTATTATCATAAGTTATCATTGATTTAAAACATCAAAAGCCTAGATAGATCAAGAAAAGCATTAAAAAATTCCAGATGGAATCACACTGCCTTGTGCTATGTCTTGCACGCAGCTTTGAAATGTTAACAAGGTGCTTCCCAAATGTCACCCATCAAACATCTTCTGTGAAATATACTTGCAATATAGAAGTGCACGTACTCTGTAAGTTATAATATGTTTTACTRAAAAGGATCAAGTTTTGGTCTTGCATCACTATTTTCTAAAACTTATGTTATCTGTGTGCATCCATGTATTGTTCAGTTTTGGAATGTAATTTTTGAAATATCTGGTYAGATAAAAGATGTTGCATTATTGTACCATAAAATAGACATCTAACTTTTCTGGGTAACCGCAAAGTAACATTAGTTTTTCTGTAAACCATTAATTCTCATTTCTTTTCTAAGTTTCTTCTATCAGATTTATAGTCAAAAATAATTTTTAAAAATCTCAGTATTTGAAGAYGAACTTGTAGTTATAATGAAAGACCTGTGTTTTCAGAGACACAGGGTGTAAGCATTTTCCWTGGTAGAGTTTCTCTGAAAGTGGACTGAGTCATATCCTAATCCTATCTTTACTGCAGATTGAGAGTTAGACGTAGATAGATTATTAAATGATGCATTTTGTCTTAAAATGTGATGATCTCATCACCATTTTATGCTTTTAATCTAAAATATATTCTACATATTGCATTTGGTTTCAACTTAGTGCATTGGCTATTTTAATATTTAAGCAAATTTCTTACGGGAAAGATAGTTAGGCATCTAGGGTGCAGCTCACCTCTCTCATTCTTATTTTTTTCTACAGCCACTGTCTGCCAGTTCTGCACAATAAAAGAGTCATAAAAGTACTAATCAATGAGAATCAGGCTCACCTGAGCAGAGAAACTATGTAAAATCTAATGGTCYTGATCTAATGGCTTCTTTTGGTCTTCATATCTGTGAGTCTTCTCACATTACATTAAAATTCCTCCTCCAYGGAGGTCACTGAGTGGAACAGCAGCTTAAAGAAATCTCAGCAAAGTTTATTTAGAGAAAGGTTAATTTTTTTTCAGTGACATACCAAGACATGAAGGGATGGAAAAGAAGCCACAGATTGCACGTTTTTTGCTTTTTTTCCCCCTGCACCCAAGTATTTTAGAAGTGATTTAGGGAAAAATCTCTATGACCTGCATTCTTTATTTCACCTCCAAACGGGAATGATTTGTTATGCCTAAGAAACACTTTGAATCAGACTGCTACTGCTTCATGTTACTAATGTAAATCCTCACACCGTAAATGTGAGCTGAGGTTTGCAGAATTCATCTGAATTCTGTTTTGGAATATTCTGTTCAAGATACAGATTTCTGATTTGTACCTTGATCAAATATAAAAATTTTGTACTGAATATTATCAGGGACAGTATGCTGGTTATGGTGAGCTTTGGTTTTAACCTAGTAAATTAAGTTCTGTGTACTTATGATACTAAATCTGTCATATCTGTGTGGTTGTTAGTACAGAAATCAAAACATGACTTAGTGTTGCAATTATGGTCACTTACTTGAAATGTCTAACTCCAAGTACCAATTAACTCTCATAATTGATTTAAAACAAGTTGAGTGTATAGACACATATTCTCTTTAGTAAAAGATGCTTTTTAATCAGCTCTATGACAAAAAAAAATGCAAACTACTTCAGCAAAAGAAAATATAAAGCAAAAGAAATTACTCTTTGTTTTCATATTACATTATGCCATCCAGACGTGCAGGTATTCTCTTTAGACTTGCTGTGCCTCATGGAGTAGATTTGTGGTTTGCTGTAGCAAAGGGTCTTTTAGTCAAGGCTTCACAAATCTTGCACTGGATATACTATAATTAGCTTTGTCATTTTATCACATTTATTATAACACAATGTTTTCAAGATSAATCTGGCTTTGAATGTTATAGAGGAGGTGACGAAATGCTTGGGTTACAAGGTCTTCGACACAATTTCTTCCTTCTGACAACAACGAACCTTTCTTGTGGTGCTCCTGATCTGACAATCATTGAAGTGTGTGTCAAACAGGTTAATGGAGAGGACTTCATGTTTACAGCCTGTGTTGTAACTCACCTGAGTTATTGTGGAATGAGTTTTAGAAGATTAAATACTTATAAAGTGGTTCTACAAAGGAATTCTGTGGGTAATACCAACACGAGCTCAAGCATACGTTAGCCATCACGTACTGCATTATCTGACGGCAGACACTGAATTAACCAGAGGGATATGTCTTCTTCATGTGGGCACAGAGTTAGGAAGGCAACCCTGACTGACGTCAGTGGCAAAGCTTCAGATGATTTCAGCAGGACCAGAATTTCAGCATTTTTACACTGCTTGGCTCATTGTACAAGGTCAGACTTGGTTTCCTTTGTTGCACTTAGCTCGTTTTGCAGAATAGGATGTTAAAAATGTTACTGGTTTCCCAGGAGACAGCAAATATTGATTGATTTCTAATTTTGATTAATTAAATGGGTTCTTTTATTCTTCTATTGGCTTGAAATAACTTACCCTTTCTCTGAAAAAAGTCTACATAACATTTGTTACTTTAAAACTTTTACACAAAATTTGCAGTCTACCGTACATCTACAGATTTGTTGTTGGTCTCTCTAGACTCATTATAGAGAATTCACAGAAGTCTGGAGTTTAAGTCATGTATTTACAATTGTGAAATATAAGCAGCTGCTTAGCTGTTTGTGCAGTCTCTTGGATCAATAGAATCTTTAGAGTATATATGTTTTTTAAACTGGAACAAAAAACAGATACAAATAAGGCTGTCAATGGATCATTCTCTCTATTTTGTTCCGTCTTCCATTTATTTTTGTTCTGACAGAGACTATTTAACAAACTACACATTTTTCTCCATGTCTTCACACACAGATTTTTACAAAGAAAAAAAAAGAAATCAAGAATTGCATTAAAATTCTACCCTAAAACTTCTGATTAGTCATAAATCATCACATTCTCCCCAAGGTCTGTATAGGAAGTATAAAATATTCCTTGAAATTTAATTTTGTATTGTCTGATTTTTTAACTGTTCATGCTTAATATTTACACCTATTTACAGATAGGAATATTTGCATCTGTACAAATATACTGTTTTACCTGTACTCATTGTTTCCTTCTTTATACATCAAAAGATTAAATACATTAGTTAAAATTAAAGTTGCTCTTCTACAGAAATAATTAGATGCAACATCTCAAGTGTTCTCTTGAATTACATTTCACAATGTTATAGTAGGTTTAACAATTTCACTAATATGTACAACAGAGTACAAAATAGCTACTATATACACATCAAGGATTTTCTATTGCAATTTCATTTTCATTTTCATGAATACCTGATATATTTTTAGGCAAAAAAAAATGCCTTAAATACATATACTCACAGGAAATGAATACACACATACATTTATGAAGACATACATATCCATATATATGTCTATTTATAGGCATATGTATATTACATTTTCAGTCAGTAAGTTCAGTTTTATAAAAGTCATCTTTTTTTTACCCATTTCTGAACTATTTTTCCAGCTGTAAGTCTATCTCAAGTATCTATTCACTTTTGTGACTGCATTTGAACTTGGCACAGATACTCTTGTTGCATATCCATAAAAGCTGTGCCTGGATATCTAATGGAAAATCATTCCATAGATGGCAGCTCCACTAAATCATTGATTCTAGAGAATTCTAATTAATAACAAGCTATTTTTCTCCTGGTGGACATGATATAATGAAAAATTATCTTAATCAAGGCAAGTAAAGTTAATCAGGAGGAGAAAAATAGCATTGGTTTATACTTATGATCATGTTGTGCCGCTGTGGAACATATTGARGATCCTCTTGGAGGGTCATTAAAGCTGTTTCCTTTTCAGGTTTGATAGGTTGCAGGGAAAATAGTTTTGTGACGGTCTTTAAAGACAGCATAGTTTTACTTATTGTTTCTTCTAGGTCGCAATTCATGTACATGGTCTTTCATTAAGTATCCTTGTTAGGCACATTACATTATAATATGCATTACATTGTAGCATCTGAGAAACTATATTGAAGTCACCATTCTGAGAAAGACAAAAAAAAATCATCATTTTCACAATACAAATACATATTTGATGGAAATGTTTTAGAGATTAACTATTTTTCCTTCCTCTTTTTCTTTGCTGCTGCTGCTGCTGACATTATGTAATTGGTACTTTTTAGGTTGTCATTATGAGAAGTTTGCATTTGGAGAAGCTTAGAGTGAATTATAAATATGACTCAATAGCATTAATATTGTTGAAAAAACAAGCTGCTGCCATTTTTTGACCATATACTTCAAGTATGTGAAGTAATCCTTCTATACCATAATAAAACAGTCATGGAAGTAATTTAGCTTTCCATTTTGATGAAACTGGCTAGGAAAAATATGGCTAATTCCCAAATGTGTTTTAGCTTTCCCTACAGAATACCTTCCTGCAATTGCCTTTACACTCTGTTTTGGAAGTCCTTATCAAATGTTGAATAAATGGTTCCTTTTTCTCTTTTCCTAACATCTTCTTTTGAGAAGGAATCATTTGTCAAGCCCCCTTACTCTTCCCAGTCCCTTATTAAAGTCTTGGCAGCTCCTCCTAGTAGTTACAAGGAGAAGGCTGGTGACATACGGAACCTGTGCTGTGGCTTCACTGTGGGATTGTGAGCAAGCATGGGAGGGTCTCCAGGAAGTCTATGTGAACGATTACTCTAAAAACGAAGGCAATAAATAATCCTCTCGTAAGTGAGGTGCTTAAATTGTAGCACGTGAGCTTTACATTATGCTAGGAAAAGATAATTTGAAGATCTTATAAAGTTGTCTAGGCATCCAAAATCTCTTTATTGTTGGTAACGTCAAATATTTGCCTTCTATTTGCTAATTATTCAGGAATCAACAGAGCATGCTACATAGGTTGAATAACCTTGGTGTTTTGCAGGACAACATCCAGTTAGATTTCTCTTTAGTTTAGAAAAATAGCCTAAATAATTTATATATATGGGTATAAATAGCCCATGCAATTTATATGTTCAGGCGTAATAACCTTGAGTTAGCCTGATTAGCTACACAAGATAGCTTAACTGAAGGAGAGATATCATGCACTGAACTAGAGTCAGACCGAACTACTTTGCCGCTCTGAACTACAGATGCAGGCAGCTGCAAAATTCTTTGTTTTCTTATGCAAATTAGATGTTGCTRTAGACTACCAATCTTGCAAGTTGCCATCACAACCTTTCCCAGCTAGGCAAAGTTTGGATACTCTGCAAGTAATTAGTACTGTAGGCAAGGTATCTGCCAAATTCACTGCATAGCTACTTCTACGAGATATCATCTTGCAGAAAACTTTGTGTGTCATGCTGCCTAAAATAATCATTTCAATTCTTTCCTCTGAATTACCCTTAAATTAATTTATCTTCATAATCTGCATGAAAAGGAAGACAAAGATGAGGAATTACAATCTAAAAAAAGCCAGGCAGGAAGACAAGAATCCCTACTCATTGCATACACAGTTATTATAAGATGAACTCATCTAAATGCAACAATTTACAGCTGCTTACCAAAAGCTGATCCCTCTCCCCGCCCTCTTTTAACAAAACAAATCTACCTTTGCAAGACTGACAGCTCTTTGCAGAAAAGCATGCAGACTCTTTAATGTTTTTAGAGCTTTTAAGAGATAGAAAAAACCTGAAAGGGTAGTGAAATACAATGAAAGGTAAATTAAAAATCACTCAGTCAACAAACTCCTACACAGGTGGAGAAAAATTCTAAAAGCTGTCGGTCAGATTTTTGGCAGAAGAATGATTACACGTGGGCAGAACAGCAGTTTCCATCACCATTATGTGGCCTGCAAACAGATTTTTGCATAACAAAAAAGACCAGTCTCCAGCCTAATGAATGCACTCATTAACTGTAATAGCTTTAGCTATATATTGAAATGGGGGGGGGGGGGAATTTAGAGAGAAAAAAATAACCTCAACAAATCCCAAGATACTGTTGCATTTTCAATTTAGAAAATAAATGAAAATATTTACAAAAGGGACGGTGGGGAGTCTAGTTTTGTTGTACATATATATCTCTTAGCATTTTATCTAATCTTAGAAGTAATGACTGGGAATGGACTGAATATGCCACATAGTTTTCACAGTAATCCCAAGCTGTTTTCTCTAGATCACTGCTACTGACTCATGACATTTAAGTGACCATAGTTTGTCCAGAGCCAGCAAGTTTAAAGATACTTTTGGTGTAGTGAGTTACTTACTGGACAAAACTAGGGGACATGTTTCCATCTTTCCATATCTCTTCCTGCTCATCTCGTCTGGGCTGGACACAGGAGCAGCAGAGATCAGACCGCTTCACGATCCTAGGAAAAGAAACTTAAGTGGTGTCTACAGGAGTCTTATCTCTAATACGATAATCACACAAAAACTATTATTAATCTCACTGGGGTTTCGGTGTGTTAGAGAGGCAGAACATTCCTTTCACACTTAAGACACATTCTCTGGACCACTTCACTGAGGCAGAGCAAGAAAATATTCTAATATTTTTCAAATAACGCATGCATAGCAGGGAGCTGGCTCTCCACTGAATGAATTATGCTGCGAAAAAATTTGCGTGCACCTTGGGGAGATCAATTTAATATATTCACCTTTACATTTCATCATGTATCATCGTTTTAGTGAAGTAATTCAAATAAGTTCTCGATGCTACATATCGTTTGAGGAAGATGGCTTCACATTTCAGTACGTCAGGTGCCTGGAAGGCATGAAATTCACTCTAGACCTTTCCCCACAAATTTCSTGATAAAATATCCCTGATCAACTCTTTCAAAGTGAGCAGCTAACAAAAATCTCCCTGCTGGCAAGAAGGTCATATCTGCAATACATTGGAGCTTAACTTATATTAGTATGATTAGGTTAAAATGAGCTTATGGTCAAGTTTTCATATAATGGAAGGACTGAAAAGGRCTGAAGTAATTTTGGGGACTATGGAACTGTACAATATTACCTGGTTGCACTGCATCTCTTCTACTGTCCAATATCTGTGCTTGCTARATTTTGAAGCAGATTATAAGTAAAACTTTTCAAGTCACAGACTGTGTCTCTTTGTATACTTGACTCCCGACACAATAGAGTTTCAGTTGGGATTTATAATATCAGGATGTGACACAGAAAGACAGCAAAATAGATGAACTACTTTGCTGTTACTCAGAGATAGTTCAATCTAAAACCGACCCTGAAGGATCTGGTGGTACTAAACGAAAAAAATAACAATTATAATGTCTGTTTCATCCCTTTATCACCAAGGGTTTTTTTCCTTTGAAACTTTTTAAAATCCAGTTGGTCTCCAAACATTGCAGACTTTCATTGCTTCCTTGGAAGGCTTCTTAAGARCCTAAAAATATTAATTGAAGTGAATGTTATCAAGAAAAATGTGAACCTTATGATTAAGATCTAAGAAATATCAGAAATAAATTTGTAATATTTACATGGGTTGTAAGCAGAGAAAACAGCAAATTCTGCACCCAGTGAGTAGGTAGGTACGTCAGTTTGTGCAGTCACTCTGAAGCTGTTCAGATCTGATGTCTTATYATGGATTTATTGGCTTAGTGATTCAGTTTTTATCACTGAAGTGATTTGGACTAGGAAAGTAATAGAAATTGTGTGTCAATAATACAGAATTTCAGATCTGAATATTCTAAACTGAGTGGCTGTCCCTAAACTGCCAAACCTGTGCTTACTTCAGACTCTTGGCCAAAGTTTATTAACTAGGGAACATWTAGTATCTTTTCAGTTTTAAAAATAAAAGGATTATTTTAATCGTACTGAGAGCTAGTGTTACTTGGGAAACCTATTTTATATCTTTCCTCTCAAAAAAGAATATATAAGAAAAAAATTATTTTCCTTTAGAATTATGTTGAGAAGATTGAAAAATGAATTTAAAAAGTAACAAAAAGCATTTCTAGTTCAGAAAAAAAAAAACTTTTCATTTAAAACATCTTGACTGTGTAAAATGTTAACTAGCTCTAATTAGGAGAAAATTTTACCCTATTTCTTTCATCTTGTGCAGGAAGAAGTGCTTTTCCAGATGGTTAATTTCAGCGTTTCCTYTCTCGAATAGGAATCCCAATTCTGCAGCAACACAAGCATGTGACCAACTTCACATTCCCGAGTAGCCTTACCGAATCAATGGAATTGGTTGTGTGTACAGTCAGAGGCATGATTAATGCTTATTCAATTTTTGTTGTCTGTGGATGTTTCACATCCCACTGAGAGGAGAGAAAAAATACAATAACAAGAAAAGAAATAAGGTAAAATGTCAGAAGAAACTGGGGAAATCATGAGGCAGATGYATTTGCATTCTTTCTTCTAAATGGCCTAGGTTTCATAAAGTCCACGTTCCTGGACATATCACAAGATTAACATAAGATAATACAAATACAGGGCYGGAATGGATCTCAGGAAATCACACGGTGCACCATACTCCTCCTGCCAAGGCAAGGCCGCATATACCAGGGAGATGTTTGCATAACCCGTGACAGAATCACAGAATAGTTGAGATTGGAAGGGACCTCTGGAGATCGTCTGATCCAATCCATTTCCTCAAGCAGGGTCACCTAAAGCATGTTAGACAGGGTTGCATCCAGGCGGATCTTGAAGATCTCCAGAGAAGGAGACTCCACAACCTCTCTGGGCAACCTGGTCCAGGGCTCCGTCACTCTCACAGGAAAAAAAGTTCTTCCTGTATTCAGGTGGAACCTGCTGTGTTTCAGTTTGTGCCCACYGCCTCTTGTCCCATCACTTGGCACCACTGAAAAGAATTCAGCCCCACTCTCCTGACATCCTCCCTTAAAGTAGACAAATTGTAGACATTGGTAAGATCCCCCCTCAGTCTTCTCTTCCCCAGGCTGAAGAGGCCCAGCTCTCGCAGCCATTCCTCATAGGGCAGATGCTCCAGCCCTATGATCATCTTCGCAGGCTTATTCTGGACTCTCTGCAGTAGCTCCATATCTTCTTGTACTGGAGAGCCYAGAACTGGATGCAGTACTCAAGATGAGGCCTCAGCAGGGCTGAGTAGAGGGGCAGGATCACCTCCCTCGATTTGCTGGTAACACTCTTCCTAATGCACCCCAGAACACCATTGGCCTTCCTGGCCACAAGGGCACATTGCCGACTCATGGTTAACTTGTCCACCAGCACTCCCAGGTCCTTTTTCGCAGAGCTGCTTTACAGACAGTTGGCCCCCAGYTTATACTGGTACGTGGAGTTATTCCTCCCTATGTGCAGGGCTTGCCATTTCCCTTTGTTGAACCTCATGAGGTTYCTCCCTCCCAATTCTCCAGTCTATCCAGGTCTCTCTGAATAGCAGCACAGCCTTCTGGTGTATCAATCAGTCCTCCCAGCTTGGTATCATCAGCAAGCTTGCTAAGGGTGCACTCTGTCCTTCCATCCAGATCATTGATGAAGTTGAACAAGAATGGCCCCAGTACTGAGCCCTGGGGGACGCCACTAGCCACAGGCCTCCAGCTAGACTCTGTGCCACTGATGACGACCCTCTGAGCTCTGTCTTTCAGCCAGTTCTCAATCCACCTCACTGTCCACTCATCTAACCCACACTTGCTGAGCTTATCTAGGAGAATGTGATGGGAGACAGTGTCAAAAGCCTTGCTGAAGTCAAGGTASACAACATCCACTGCTGTGCCCTCATCTACTCAGCCTGTTCTCTGAGACAACAGATTCCCTAAACAATCTCTTCCAGTTCCTCATACTCTTTATGGTGAGGAATAGTTTCCTGAAATCTAAAATGAGTGTTTCCTCTCCMAGTTTAAGTCTATTAACTCTTCTCCTATCTAACATCAAGATCATAAAGAGATTACTCTCTTTTCRCAAGGCCTTTTAAGGTATTTGAAAACAGTTGTTATCCCTCTCCTGCTATTGTGTTTATTTCTTTAGGTTATAAATCTTCAACTAATTCTATCAAGCCATTTTCTAGATCACCTTCACACTTCTTGAATGAGACCTAACCTCTGTCACTGCTGCTGTTTGAGCTAACTACTTGTTTTTCCTTTTGTTAAGAGAGATTTTAAAAGGTGCCCTGGAGTTCTCTTTGGCAGCTTTCTCCTGGTAGTTGTAGGTCAACATCTTCTTTTGTCTTCCGCTCATTATAAGGTAATTGGAGAACTGTTTAGTTCAAATTCTGATTAGTTTCAGCTCATTTTGTGCCTTGACTTTTCTTATTTTATCACTGGTGTTTGAATCCCAATGAAACCTTGATGTTTGAGGCAACACCTTTTCCTTACTCCTTTTGTCTGCTTTTCCTGAACCCATTAAACTTTTTTCACAATGTCCATTTATTTATGTGTGCCTTATGATCTCTTTTGAGTAGTCATTGCCTCACATAACTCTCATCGAGCAAGTAAAGGTTTCAATATTCTCTTGTCTAGTTGAAGACGGCAGTAGTTCTCTTCCTTCGTGCTGTTCACAGTGGTGTGTAACTCYAACCTGTTCCCAGTGGTGTATAACTCTAACCATTTGCTAGTCTGTAGAGGGTGTCAGTTGGCTYTGCAGATCCCCATTATCCCTCACCAGCAGATTGATGCCAGTAGCGTGTGTTGATCTTCATGCTACACATCAAGCAGATGTGGGATATTCTTGGATATTCTTGGAGAAATGTTAATCCCGTYTTTTCTGATATCTTATTCTGATATGCAAATATAATCCTAAAAAATTCACATCTTTACACAAAACRTAACAATAAATTCTGGTCCTACCACAACAGTCCTACTTGACCAGCTATGCTCAGCTAGAGGAGTTTGAAGATTTATCTGAAGGATAAATCCTTGCTGAAGAATATTTTAGACTAAATTCTCCATTACCCTGATATATCCTCCGAAAAACCATAACTGSGACAATGTAAACATGCAAATAAGTTCTAGTGACAGATGAGGAGCATTACAATAACTGCCCCTATTTCAAGTTCATCTATTGCTAGTACTGCAACAGCAACTGTACTGCAACATTCACTTTTCCTTTTTTACTTCTTTCTTCTATTCTTTATTCTTTTTTGGTGCATGAGCATTTTCCTGAATGGTATCATTTTATTTTTAGAAAAACTCTTAACAATGATATATTTTGCTTGATGGAGTATAAATATTACCATATATTACACAGCAAATTTTAAGGAAAATGCAACAGACATTAGTGTGACAATCAAGAGTACAAACACAGAACAACTGGGCAAGTGGAAAACAAGTCGTGATCCTCAGAAAGAATTCTCCACTGTGTTAAATGTCAGTATAATATTAACAGTAGCCAAAACTACATGTGTCACAGGCATCTTACCTTATTGACAACTTTCTACTCTGACAAGCTGCACACACCTGATAGATATCTCAGTGTGAGGCTTTTACTCTTGGTGCTGCGGCTGTGTAACTGCTACTTTCTTCATGCACAACCTTATCTTTAAGTCCTAGTGAGGTCATTTTAAGAACATTTGCCCACTGGTTAAAAAACAATACGTATTTCTTGTACATAGAAGRAACACAGACATAAAGAATTTAAAGTTTGTTGCATGAAAATGCCTTTATTCCTCAGTTCTGATCATACATTTTCTAGCTTTTAGGAAGAGCAAGGTCTTCCTGGCAAAAATTGAAGCCCCAAAGCTAACGAGTAGCCTCAGTCCCAATTAAAGCAACGCTAAAACTGACAAAGGGCACATAAGAATATGGGACAACATTCTCATACTCGTTCTGAGTATTTCCTTTGAGATTGGAGGTAATCTTCAGAGAAAAGAGTCAGCAGAGAGGTGATGGAGGAGGGACTGGGATAGAATCAATGGAAGCATGTTTTTTCTTGACCTGTAGGAATATGTTATTTTGAATATTTTGGAAAAAGTTTCTTTCTCTCTTCTTATTATGCCTCCCAAATATAAAATAATTTAATACATAAAATGTATTATGACTTACTATGACTGTAGAGACAATTTCTGTCTTTATAAGTTTATGTGGTAGTTATGAAGTTAAGGATATATCTATACTGCATTGACTGTGACATGGAAGAGAGAACTGAGGTAACTTTCAATCTGCTCTTCATCTCCATGATAAATAGAAGAAGAAGTAATGATTCTTACAGTGCAGTAAGAATCATTATGTTACACAGAAAATGAACTTTCTATTGGTAGATAGTTAAGYACAGGAATAGATTACCCAAGAATATTGAAGAACTGGAAGCTTTTATATACAGTATGGCAAAATCATTTCTGGAGTGATAAAGATATACATAAAATTACCCTAAGACTGGCAAATGGACTCTACATCCTTTCAAGCCCTGTTTTTCAGGTTGCGTTGGGCAGCTAGTTTCAATACTTTCACAGTAAGCCTGCAAAAACACAGATACAATGCAAGTTACCTTTATCGGGGTAGTGGAGCATATTGCAAACCTCCGTTGCTGCAGGCATCTAAACTAACTTCTGAATTTAAGCTTGTGTGTAAAAACATCTTACACCAATCATGACATATAGTAAAGCAATATGCATGCAACACGGGAAAACCCATTCAAACAAACTGGTTCTCCCCAAATGGTCATGTATTACTTATAAAGAAAAATATAGAGAAGTGCAAGGATGAACTCAAGACTTGTTTTACATTTTTGCAGTACGTGTAAGGATGACTGCTGGTCTTTGCAGTTTACCATAATGCCAAGGACATTGGTCAGGACCAAAATGGCTAGTGCATTTGCTGATGTGCTGAAAGCAATGGTTAAAACATTAGATGCCTTCAGAAAGTTAATTTTGTGTCATAAGAAGGGAAAAGAGAGATAAGAGTTCAAAAAATACTCCAATGCTCCAACTACAAGCACAAATCCACTCTGCAAGAGGATATAAGTGAAAAGCATTAAGAACTCCATAAATCAGAATAAAATTGAAAGAACTATGCCCACACAAGGGAGAAAAAACAAGCCTGAATAGCTATTCAAGGACATCCACGTTCGCTTTAATCTGTTGAGACTTTAGTAATCGTTACTGGAGCACAGCTCACRTGGACGTTTTTTACTACCTGTGAGGAAGTTGTTCCCAAGCACTTGTTTACCTGAGCATCTTACACCCCTCACTGCCAACACAAGAAAAAAAGAAACTTCTCTTTCACTAGTAAAGTCCTGTTCTTCATCAGTGGTAGCATATCCAACTCACTACTTCTGTGGGCTATAATGGAGATTATAGTAGATTTCTGTTGGAGTTCTTTGCTATACTAATTTCTGGAGTCAAAACATTTTTCCCTAGTTGAACCAGTAGGTTTTAGTGATGGGCAATACCATTTTGGAGGGTTCGTGCTAAAACTACCAAAGGACTAAAACGATATCACTAGCTATTACAGTAAATGCATTTTACATTAAGAGAAGAAAGAAGGTTGGACGAGGGAATAGGCATCTGTGTGAAAGTAAGCAGATRTCTCCCTCTCTGTCCCCTTCTAACTCAACTTCATACTCTTTGATGAGTTCAGAGCATGGGACTGGACTAATATCATAAATATTAGTGTTGTTACTGTAATATGGCTCCACAATCAAAAGAGTAAATGCTAGTGATGCTTTTGCATTTCTGTGCAAGCTGTTATCCTACTCCACTTTTACTGCTTTTAGATATTAACTGAGCGCTTGTTTTGCCACCTTGTCCGTTTGAGATGTGGCACTTCGATTAAATCTTACACATTGGCCTCCAAGCAGCTTTTGGCCCCAAAGGCTRAACTGAAATACTTATCTGAAGAGCTGCTCTATTGAATTAAGAGGTCTTTCCATGGAAACATTGAGAAGAAGGGTATGCAATTTGAAACTGTTATTTCACTTCTTTTTAATAACTTGAAGTTATAAAATCATATCATTGTTGCAAATCTTTTTAAAAGGGATAATTATTCATAAAGTAATACAATAAATTTTATGACATTCTGCTAGATTAGGTCTACGAAACTCTTCCTTTAAAAAATGATGAAATTAATTACAGAAAAACAACTCCTTCAAAAGTTATTTATGAGACAACTCATAATGCTCAGATACTCACAGTACAGGTCTTATTCTGGCAAATTCTATTCATTGTTATCTTTTATAAAACCTACAGAAAATCTATTACTTCTTGCATTTATAAAATCTATCAAATTTTATGAGGAGGGATAAAAGCATTTAAAAACTTGTCAAAGACTGAGGTGAATATTTCAAAGGAAAGGTTAAATCATGCCTAAGTTTAAAAAACACTTCTGTGGCTTTTATCATCAAAACAACTGTAAATGGTTCTATCTCTTAGACCAGTAAATAGTAAAGTGGAATGTTTGCCAATATTGAGATTCCTGAGTGCTTTGGGAACATTAACACCTATGTTCATCCCTAATTGGATGTAAGCTTGGAGGTAAATTTTTAAAGTGCTCTATTTGAGCTGAAAATCAGTGCTTATCTTTCTCCTTTCATGAATGTAAATTTTATTCTTTTGTGCTGAGTAAAGCACTTCATTTGAAATCTGAAGCATGTTTAATAGTCCCTTCGTTTTCATTGCAGACACTGGATATTATTTTTGCCAYTGGGGAAGTTGCTTTTACTGGCATTGCAGATGTGCTAATAAGATGCAGTCAGATTCCAGGCTTCATAAAAATGATGTCTTGTGCAGAAAGAGTCACAGTCTAAGATCTAGCTCAGTTAGTTAGAGCATGGTGCTAATAATGCCAAGGTCATGGGTTCGATCCCCATATGGGCTACTCATTTGAGGGTTKGACTAGATGATCTGCAGAGGTTGCTTCCAACCTTACCAATTCTACCATTCTAATGCGCAATGCCAGCGGAGTCCCCATGCAGAGGACAGGGAATGTGCTARGGACAGACTTCCTGCACACTCTGAAATGCAGGAGCAAAGTTGAAACCGGACAATAAAAGACCTACATAGAGCAACAGAGCAATACAGCTAACAGTCATCTACATCAATTACAGTATGACTAACAGCTTTAAACAACTTAGGAAGTTTTAAAATAATATAAAATAAGCTCTTTTTTATTATTTTCTAGTTATTCAACCTTCAGGATTTAAAGGCACTCTATGCAATTGTCAGCATCAGTGCTTTTTATAAATATATAGAAATATTTAGAAAGAAAGAAAGAAAGAAAAAAGAAAGGAAGGAAGGAAGGAAGAAAAAGAAAAAGAAAAAAGAAMGTCTGAGATTCTTTTAGAATTCTGACTGTAAGACTTGGAGTTTTACAATAACTTAAGTATCATGTTCATGACAAAACAGCAGAATTCTACAATGYTGTAATGAGATACATATATTTTTAGTAGAGCTGAGTGAAACTTATTAAATGTCAGTTTGTTCAAGGAAATCCTTTACCAAACCACAGGAGGGGATTACCCTGAGAGGTTTGTGGCATTAAGGTTTTAGCCTCTTCCATTAGCCATTTTTGATCAAAATGTTGAAAGCAGAGACGTAAAGAGAAGGGGATTAAAATGCTGCATGCAGAACAATGTCACACGAACCCAGAACGCTGCAGCAACCAAGAAGCAGAAGCAACACACCACACCTGCATGATGCTCTGCACAGGTCCATCAGTCCTGTCTGCAGAGAGGGTTTATTTGTATCTCTGCTCGGGCAGCATCAGCTCATTCACAATTATCTTGTGGTGCTTTGTGCCATGCCCCGTTGTGCGGTATAGACATAGTCTACAGCATGACCCTGTCAGTCCTCCTCCCAGCACAGAGAGCATCTGCTCTCAAGGTCACCTCTTTTCCAACATGAGTAACGTCATCCTGGGGTCAGTACAACACTGAGTCCAAYTTTTTTCTCTCTAGAGCTCAGTGGGATTCAGTGAGCTACAGAGATGAACACAACAAATTTCACGAACTGTCATTTGTTAACGTTGTTTCAGTTAYCTAAAGTGGAGGATGAAGAATATATTATGTGAGCAGAAGGTGCCGATTAGGAGCAGGTGGAAGAAAGCATAAAACACTGAACACTTCTAGAGGTGTTACTGGTGCTTTACTGAACTCCACTCAGAGTCACAGGTGTGGGTATGTGCTCTGAGGCTCCTAATGCTTTTTCCAAAAGAGTCTCCTTTCCTCCTATTCTTTTGAAAGGTTAATGTTGTCTCTCTTTTATTTATCCCTGCAGTGATGGCTGGGCAGACCGGTATGATGTGACAGACGGGTATCAGCGTGAAGCTGTCGGTGGAATAACGATCAAGCTCCAGTCTCCTGACGTGAAATGGTTTGATGATTATTACCTACAGCTTCGGCCAGAAACCAATCACCGAAATCCGTGGTTTCAGGAATTTTGGCAGCACAGATTCCAGTGCCGACTGGAAGGGTTTCCTCAGGAGAATCCTAAATACAACAAGACTTGTACGAGTAAGTGTGTTCRTTACTTCTACTCTACAAATCCATGTGACTAAAAATCTGGGGTAAACTGCTAAAGCAGCCTGGCCTGGTGGAACAGCAAGTGGGTCTGGAATCAGAGAGGCTAGAGCTGCCATCCTGACTCTTCCCACAAGAGAGTGAGTGAGGGACATCAGACCTCAGCAGCCAAGTCTCAGTGCTGTAGCACTGCCCCAGAGCAAAAATTGCATTAACCAAAACGAAAATGTTCAAAAGTGTCAACAGTCACAATTTTGAAAATATTTAGACCTATAAAGAAACAAATAGATAATTCCTCAGTAGCTAACTCATTCCTKTATGTCAAATGCTTCAGGCTACTCTACCTCCCTGGGCATCTAAATAATTTTTTAAATTTTGTCCTCCAGGATTCAGTGCTACTTTTCCAAAATCAGAGTGTATTATTATTGAGGGGTAATAATATTGCTTTATTTCACAGGAAGAATGAGATAATTAATATACTAAAAGTTATCAGATGCTCATATGTTCAAGTAATGAAAATTATTTGTATGCTTCAGATAGAAGACTAGGTGGTTTAAGAGATTTCCTTAACTAAATTTTCTTTCAGACATGAGTCATTCATGGAAATGCCATTTGGACTAAACTGATATTTTTCAGAAAATTATACTGATTTTAGTAAAAACTGCCATAACATTTTGTCATTTTTCCAAAAGAGATGCAAAAATATTTTTATTCCAAAAAGATGTGATTTTTTTCACATTTTTTATTTCTTCTATTAATTGCTCTTTATATCGTGACATGCCCAGCAGTGTTAGGACAATACCCTTTTTATTGTTATTTTATATTTAAAATCATGGAGGGTAACAGCTTTTGAGTTCTGACTGAAATGCCCTCCATCCTTTGCCTGTTAGAAACCAGTCTTTGTGCTGCAATGGAAGCATTAGGTATTCTCTGCAACATTGGTACTGSTGTGGTGGATCCTTCATTGTGGTCTTATGGCAGAGAAAAATAGGCATGAAGCCTTACAAATAGACATACAGTGACTCTTCTGTGGCTAGTGAATCTCACTGCATGTCTAACAGAAATTCTCCATGCCTGTGCATATGTTTGAATGCTGTCAAGGTTCTCCTGTGCCGTTGTGATGATTGCAACCTATTGCAAAAAAAAAAAAAAAAAAAAAAAAAAAAAAGCTATGTGAAAGGATTTTTTTTATTTTAGCCACTTCTCACTTTCTCACTTTTCTTTTCTTTTTTCTTTTTTTTTGACTTTTTAAAAGACCTTTAAATTATTGGAAAAAAGAGAGGACCTAGTGGACAGGTGTCCTGGTGGTAAGTGGGAGATGTAGCTTTGAAGCTATAAAGCGCAGTGACAGCTGTGAGCTGGACCACAACTCGAAGCACCAAGAGACCTTCTCTCCTAAAAACATCATCTTCCACACACCTGAGAGACTAGAAAAAGATATTAAGAGCTAAAGCCACAGATTTAGCCACAACATACAATCCCACCTCAGTGACACTGAKTCTCACTCCAATTTTATACAAGGTTGCAGAAGTTTGTGGCTGAGCTGGAAGCTGAACCTAGGAATCTCAAAATCTCAGTGTACATTTTAAACATTCAACTGCCTTTTCTCTCATATTTTTCCTCTCTTGTCCTTCCAGTACTCCTTGATACAGTTTTTATTTGCTATATTGACAGGTACTGCATATGGAGAGGTAAATTTCATTGATTTTCTGCACAATGATGTAGATCTCTTTCCTGAGATGTCAGTACAGAGGGCATGACTGGATACAACCTAATAAAGACCTATTTTCTATCAGTGTGCTGCATTAGCAATGACATTTCAACTTGATTTGTCTGYGTATCTTTTTTACTTACTTTTTATCAGTGCTGGTGGAATCTAATTTCAGTTTTATTTGAAAGGCTGGGAACTGTGAAATGTGGGTGCCCACAGAGCCTTCTTTAGTGCCTAAAATACAATTCTCTGTGGCACAAAATTTATCTCAGGAGTGCAGGGAGACGTTATCTTAAACATTGTCACCCATTCATGGAGATGAGACAACTTAATCATAAGGCTTAAATAGCTCATTTTGCATACGACTCATTGCTAGAACATTTACCACAGAGAGGCTCCGWCAGAAGAGGAAAATACACAGAATGTAGAAGAGGGGACAGGCTATTAGGGAGGATTATAGGAATGCAGTCAGGGTATGTAGAGATGCAGCAAGGAAGGCTAAGGCCCAGTTGGAATTGAATCTGGCAAGGGATGTCAAGGACAACAGGAGGGGCTTCTTCAAATGCATCAGCAGCAAGAGGAGGACTGGGGAAAATGTGGGCCCTCTACTGAATGGGGCGGGGGCCCTGGTGACAAGGGATACAGAGAAGGCAGAATTACTGAATGCCTTCTGTGCTTCAGTATTCACTACTAAGGGCAGCCCTCAAGAATCCTGGAACATGGACGTGAGGGAGAAAGTCTGGAGAAGGGAAGACTTTCCTTCGGTTGAGGAGTGTAAGATTAGAGACCTTCTCATCAGGCTAGACATCCACAAATCCATGGGCCTGGATGGGATGCACCCATGGGTATCAAGGAAGTTGGTGGATGTTGTTGCCAGGCCACTCTCCATCATCTTGGAAAGGTTCTGGAGAACTGGAGAGGTGCCTGAGGACAGGAAGAAAGCCAATGTCACTCCAGTCTTCAAGAAGGGCAAGAAGGAGGACCCAGGCAACTACTGGCCGGTCAGGCTCACTTCCATCCCTGGAAAGGTGATGGAACAGCTCATTCTAGATGTCATCTCCAGGCGTATGGAGGAGAAGGTGATCAGGAGTAGTCAGCATGGATTCACCAAGGGGGAAATCCTGCTTAACCAATCTGATAGCCTTCTCTGATGGCATGACTGGCTGGGTAGATGAGGACAGAGCAGCGGACGTTGTGGACCTTGACTTCAGCAAGGCTTTTGACGCTGTCTCCCATAACATCTTCCTAGATAAGCTCAGGAAGTGTGGGTTAGATGAGTGGACAGTGAGGTGGATTGGAAGTGGCTGAGAGGCAGAGCTCAGAAGGTTGTCATCAGTGGTATGGAGTCTAGTTGGAGGCCTGTGGCTAGTGATGTCCCCCAGGCTCAGTACTGGGTCCCATCCTGTTCAACTTTGTCATCAATGACCTGGATGAGGGGACAGAGTGCCTCCTCAGCAAGTTTGCTGATGATACTGAACTGGGAGGAGTGGCTGACACACCCGAGGGCTGTGCTGCCATTCAGAGAGACCTGGATGGGCTGGAGAGCTGAGCAAAGAGGAACCTCCTGAGATTCAACAAGGGCAAGTGCAGGGTCCTGCACCCAGGGAGGAATAACTCCAGGCACAAGTTCAGGCTGGGGTCTGACCTTGTGGAGAGCAGCTCTGCAGAGAAGGACCTGGGAGTGCTGGTGGATGACAAGTTGACCATGAGGCAGCAATGTGCCCTTGTGACCGAGAAGGCCTATGGTGTCCTGGGCTGCATTGGGAAGAGTGTTGCCAGCAGGTGGAGAAAGGTGATCCTGCCCCTCTCCTCAGCCCTGGAGAGGCCTCATCTCGAGTATTGTGTCCAGTGCTGGGCTTCCCCGGACAAGACACACATGGAGCTACTGGAGAGAGTCCAGCACAGGGCTACAATTAGAGGGCTGGAGCACCTGCCCTATGAGGAACGGCTGCGAGAGCTGGGCCTCTTCAGCCTGGGGAAGAGAAGCCTGAGGGGGGATCTGATCAATGTGTACAAGTACCTGAAGGGAGGGTGTCAAGGGGACGGGGACAAACTCTTTTCAGTTGTCCTGTGTGACAGGACAAGAGG
>NW_028186239.1:838982-883070 GCF_003343005.1 Rhea americana
ATGATACTGAACTGGGAGGAGTGGCTGACACACCTGAGGGCTGTGCTGCCATTCAGAGAGACCTGGACAGGCTGGAGAGCTGAGCGGAGAGGAACCTCCTGAGGTTCAACAAGGGCAAGTGCAGAGTCCTGCACCTAGGGAGGAATAACTCCAGGCATAAGTTCAGGCTGGGGTCTGACCTTGTGGAGAGCAGCTCTGCAGAGAAGGACCTGGCAGTGCTGGTGGATGACAAGTTGAGCATGAGGCAGCAATGTGCCCTTGTGGTCAAGAAGGCCTATGGTCTCCTGGGGTGCATTGGGAAGAGTGTTGCCAGCAGGTGGAGGGAGGTGATCTTGCCCCTCTCCTCAGCCCTGGGGAGGCCTCACTTCGAGTATTATGTCCAGTTCTGGGCTTCCCAGGACAAGACACACATGGAGCTACTGGAGAGAGTCCAGTGGAGGGCTACGATCATAGGGCTGGAGCACCTGCCCTATGAGGAAGGGCTGCGAGAGCTGGGCCTCTTCAACGTGGGGAAGAGCAGACTGAGGGGGGATCTGATCAATGTGTACAAGTACCTGAAGGGAGGGTGTCAAGGGGACGGGGACAAACTCTTTTCAGTTGCCCCATGAGACAGGACAAGAAGCAATGGGCAGAAATTGAAGCTCAGGAAGTTCTGCCTGACCGTGCGGGGGAATTTCTTCCCTGTGAGAGTGACGGAGCCCTGGACCAGGTTGCCCAGAGAGGCTATGGAGTCTCCTTCTGTGGAGATATTCAAAGTCCATCTGGATGCAACCCTGCATAACATGCTCTGTGTGACCCTTCTTGAGCAGGGAGGTTGGACTAGGTGATCTCCAGAGGTCCCTTCCAACCTTACCCATTTGTCGTTCTGTGAACAACAGCTCAGACAGGTTCCTAAATATTAGAAATTTCAGATAAACAAGGAAATGTGTAAGAATTGAGGTCTGCTTTGATTTGACAGTGAAAGGGGCTAATTTTACAAATGAATTGTTCAAAWTWTTTTTTGCTTCAGCTTTAATATCTTATTCAGTGCTAGGGCATAATTGTTGTAGTAGAAGAACAAAAAGCAGGCTATAATAGTTTTAGTTATTTATTGTTACTGGGAGGAGAATTAATTAAGTTGTGGAGCATTCCCTAAATTAAAGCCACAACTCGGCAGATATCAGTGAGTCTTCCTATTAAAACTGCCCATTCGATCATGATTTTTAAACAGAAGGTTCTCAGTCAGCACATTACTCAGTTTTATACTTTTGATTTTGATCTAGCTCTTCTGTCAAAATTCATAAAAATGGAATGCAATGATTGACCAAAAKATGACATGCAGATTTCTTTCATGAWATCTATTTGTGTCATAAGTACTAAGAAAAGAAACCTATGCTTTTTTTGCTYCTTATAGCCCCAACGCAAGGTTGCCTGATAAGCTAAAGAAATATTGAAGGTGGTAATGTACAGCCTGGCAACTTTGTGGGCTGCAGGAATTTGTAGGAATGCAAGGGTGTCCTCTGAGAATTGCTCTCAYGAGTGAGAGGTTTTGATGCTGGGAGTTTGAGCTGAAAATTAACATGGATTTTTTAAATTGTCAAGGTGTTTCTATTTCTTACCTTATTTCCTTTACTCATTGCAAATCATACTTTAATATTGGTTCCTAAATTTAATTGTGTTCCCTAACTTTAATCACCTCAAGCTTTGCATCTTAAATGTCTGACTGTGAACACGATGCTTACCCTCCATGGTCACAAGTGGTCTGTACATTGCTCCAAGAGCCTCTGCATGACCGTGACTATATTAGCATTCTTTCAGGTTTATCCTAATAAGAAAACAGGTCTGTCCCCTTTAGTTCATCTCACTAAATAATTTCTATTCTCCAGCAGCAACATATAAAAAATTAAAGGAGTTTCTCAGGATTCCAGTTAAAGAGACAGAGAAATGCTGGAGACAAGTAAAAACCCAGTTTCCCATCGAAAGACCAAGCATGTATCACCTCTTGGGATAATGATAAAAAGACATAAAACTGATTGGTTTTGGTAGATGATGTTGAATGAAGGTGTCTACCTAGAAAGTAATAACTATCACTTTAATGGAAAAGATTGACTTATACTCCACAGCCTGGAAGAAAAAAATAAACAATGATCACTAATATAAACAACACATTTGAACAATAAGAAAATAAGCACAAGAGATAGGGCTGAAATCACACACACAAAAAAAAATCCTCTAATCTCCAGATATAAATTTAGCTATATATATATTTGTGTGTGTGTGTGTGTGTGTGTGTGTTTGTGCTTAGTTAGCTGATCCCTGTCTAGTAAGATGGTGGGCTACATTTGCCTCTGCAGACAGAAAATACATTTATCCGTAAGTCAATGAAGCCAGCTTTAGTAACTTTATTTTCATTTTTAAATACAAGCTATTCAGAGAGAACGATGAACAGRAATTACTATGAAATGAAAAAATAATTTACTGAGATACACAAAACAAAACTGTGAAAGCAACTAAACAAAGAATCTAAAAAACAAAATGATTTTTTCTCCACTCATTTCTATCAACTTCTAATAAGTCTCCATCACTTTACATACACTTAGTTCATGCTGAGGTGAAAATTTTAGCGTCAAGTCCATTTTTCATTTGCAGATTTGAACATAGTTACTTAATCCAAATGGGTGTCACTGCTGTTGCTAAGCACATCGATTTTCTGCCCAGCTGGAGCACTGCAGAAAGTGAGAAGTTTGCAGACTTATCTGACTTGATTTTCAATGTAATCAGTTCCATGTCACTGGAGAGCTGATATAAGCCACCTCTGAACACCAAGAGTCAGAGCAAAGGATTTAAGATTCATCTTTAACAGGAGACTTGTAATGGCCTTAGAACACCAGGGATTTTACAAGCATTGGATTTGGCTTCCCCTCGGGCACCAGTCAGATTTTTTGTATTAACTAAGGCCATGATTCAGTAAAGTTCACAAATAGGTGTGCAACTTGAACCAGATGAGTAACTCCACTGAACAACCTTCTTCAGGTCATAAAAGGCTAATCCAGTCCTTTAGCATTGATTCTCTCTGGACCTTTAAAGACTAGGTGTGTATGCATTTGCTTTCTCACAGACAAATGCCCCCATCAGAGCTCAAATGCAAAGTACCTTTTTCTCCTAGTGACGGTGCTTTCCAAATGCATCTTAACCAGCACAGAAACAAAACCCAACACAAGCCAAGTACATTGGGGAACTCAAACTCACTCGATCTTAGTGGAAAAAATTCTCTTTAAAGTCACCAGAAGCGGGAGTATATTTATTACTTTTACCAGTCTATTAGATTAATCCTTTTGCCTCCACTTCTAAAGTATTCTATTTTCCCCATAGTGCCTTAAAAGCCAGAGGCATGGATGGAACAACATTTTTAAAGTGTTATATAAAATCAGAGCAAAAAAAGTATACATATCTCAAGTATCTATGATCTAAACGTAAGAAAGAAAGAAAGAATAGAGGTTGATCAAGCAGTGAAACATCTTAGTTTAACCAGGAGAGGTTTTGGACCTGTAAAAACTGGTGGTTTCATGAGAAGGCACAATGGGAACAAGAATTTGAAGGAGGGTGATGGGGCACTTCTGTAGATGTTTACAYGGGGGTCCTGACTTTAACTAGTTTGGTTCAAAGCAGCAAGGGGAAAGACGGAGGTTGGGTTAATTACGGAGGGAGATCAGCAACAGGCAGGACTCCGGGGGCACCAAAAGTGAGACGAGCAAGCTGTCTGGCAGGCTCAGGACTGAGGAGCCAGTGGCAGGGTTTATAGGGAAGGAAAACATAATGTGACGAATAGGGAAAATGAGATTTGCAGTAGCATTCTGAATGTGTCCTAGCAGGATGCAGAAAGCAATTCATCTCTTCGTGATTTAGCCATGTAGCTTCTCAGAGTTAAAAAAATCTACTTTTTTTTTTCAAGTGTATGCAAATTGCCATAGAAGGTAACTAATAATTTGCTAGGCTATTAGGAATCGAGTCAAAAGCGAAAGTCTTTATTAGCAGAAATGGAGATTTAGGATAAATATGGGAAATATTTTATTGCTGTTACATACAGAAAAGTATTAAAAGTATTTAAAATGTAAATATAAAACTTATCGACCTGTTTGCTGAATCTAATCCAGCTCCAGCTACTTTTAATGAGGACAAAGGAACCCACAGAGAATCCTGGATTTTCATCTGAACAGAAATTATGTTTAACAAATGGCTCTTTTGGGTTTCCAGATAGAATTTAGGAATAAAACATAACTGCCTAGTCTTTGCACTGCAACATACTGATAATYATTTGTTGGTTAAATCTAAGCTCAGAGTGATTTTAAACAGACCCCAGACAATAAAAATTAAGTGTTGTGATACTTGTCAGAATGAACGGCTTATTTTCTGTATTTCAAGGGAAGTGTCAGAGCTAAACCTCATATTCCCCAAACATGTGGCATTCCTGCATTTTTCTGTTTAGATTGTAAATGAAAACAAATAAAAARCATCAAAATTCATTTGTATTTTCTACACGATGAATTAAAGGGCACTTTAATTCTCCTGAATTCCTCCTTCATGTCACWCAGTTTAGTACTCAGTCATATACTGTGTTTCATGTCAGGCTGAAGGATGGTCCAGCCCTCAGTTTTATAGCCCACATTTCAGATCTGAAGCTTAGCCACAGTTTTTCACTACCTTTATARTGATACTCAACCAGGTTCAGAAATTCCCAAAGATAGACGAGCTATAAAGCAGAGATCCAGACTTGAATTTTCTAGACACCTGACATAACCTGATCCGGGAGCCTATACAGACATGTCACTATTTTTTGACTCACTCAGAGAAATAAACAGAATGGCAGTGGGGACTGTTACATGCTTGGTTATAGCTAATTTGAAAGATTGTTTGATRTCCATTGATGCTGATTTTAACACTTTTGTAACTCAAATCCTTGGATAACTTGTCTTTTCACTGCTATTGTTATTTCCTCAATCTCCTCTGAAATCTGACTACAAAGATATGTCTGTTTTTCTTCTGCTTTAGGCCCCTGCCTGTCTCCTTCTATATACTAGGATCCTTTGATGATATACCATTCTACTGTGATTTTATCCTTTAAATTATCCTCCCCTTGCTCCTGCCTTTTCTACCTTGAAAATTACCTAGAAAATATTAGTACCATTGTACAGGTAGACTGTGTCTCTCTAGYTTTAAAAATAAATGCAAATAATAATTAAATGTATTCAGATTATACAATGTTTCTTATTAGGTAGGTAAATTGGAGCAATTTCCTTTTTTTTTTTCTTTCAGCAGTTTAACTTCCCACATAGATTCAAATGCTTCATACAAGTATGTCTGCAAGTGCAGGAAGTTTCGTGTCAGCATTTAATGTGCTCTTTCATCCATAACAGTTATGTAATTTATAAAATCAAAGAAATTGAATTATATAGAAGGTGAAAGGATAATAATGCTTCTAAGCAAACTGTGGGATGAGATGGATATTTATTTACTTACCTTCTGACTATCACTKTGCCTCTTTTCATTGATCTTATTGAAGTTAATGGTTGAAGTCTGATTTCCGTCAGTACATAGGTACCCAAAGGTGCAGGTAGACCTCCAGGCAGATATGTAAACACTGGAGCTGTCTATCTCATGTAGGCTTAAATAGAAGAAAGATAGCAAAGTCAGCTAGGCACTTAAAAAARTGTGATAATGTTCTCTGTATTTTGAGGGCAATCCTCCCCAAATTTAACATTTTACTGATAACCGTCACATAAAGTGGAATGCCGCTAGCACTGGCTTTCAGTTGCAAAGAGTGAAACTTAGAACCGGTCCAAAACATTTGCTGAGTAGTTTGCAATGGAGGATATTTGCTTGTCAGACTTGAAGTATTTCACAGGAGCATGTTGATTCATGACACTTCAAAAGAAAAGCACTGAAATGAGTCATTTTTTTACTTTCTAATTTCAATAGCATTGAAGTGTTTTGTTTCAAGTTTGTAATTTGCTTTTGTATTGTTTCAGTGTTATGCTATGTTTGTGCCTCGGCATCAAAATGACATTCTCCAGTTTTGTCAAATCTCTTTTTTTTCTCAGAATTTCTTTTTCAGAAAAGATAAAAGCTAATATTGAGTTTTTGTATTCATTCTGAATGGAAGTAGACATTTGAACTGGTTGAAATTTCCCACAGAACATAGGATATCTTTGTTTCACAGTCCAAGAGCCTGTAAGAAATTAAATTAATAAATAAAAAAAAAAGATTATATTTGATTTCATCAGAAAAATACTCCTGGAATCTTACAAATAACAGAGAAGTGAATGTTATTTTTACTTTCACATTGCTTTAATAGCAAGCGCCAAAGAGAGATTTGGAAAGGGTTAAAAAAAACCYATCTCTTTTCCTGTCTCTATAAACAATAGGTCATAATTAGGTGTGTCTTAACTTCCGAACCATATGCTTTACTCTGATTCATGTGTACAGACTTTTATTTTGTAAGATACCAGTTTTTTCTTCTCCAAACAGCGATGCACATTTTCAGGATGTCTAATGTAGTGCCATGGCATCCAGCACTGTAGCTCTCTGCAAGCTGCATCCCTGCACCGCATTAAGCATCAGGCAGGCCCTGCTCTCCTTGTTGCTTTGAAGATATTCACTGATTCAAAGGAAAAAAATAATTAAAAAGAAAGGCTAGCAAAAAGTGGATGTGGTACTTACCTGGTTGTTAATTCAGTTCTCATCTCTCAGTTCAGGGTCTCTCAAAACAAAACAAGCACAAAGAATTGGTAAAATCTTTAATAATGTGTACATGACAACTAATTTGAGAATTATTCACGATGAGACATTAGAGGTTAGCTGGGGATTCTAGGTTGTATTTCTGGCTGCCTCTGTGATGTCCTTTATGACTTTGTCATAAGCAACATTTTGATCACTGAGAAATTTCAAAATAAAAGAATGAAACACAGTCAATTTTCCTTTACCTTAGTGTTAAATTCATTGCAATTCCAAGACACCCATCAGCATTTTGGGGGGAAAAAATTACCCACTTTCCTTCTCGTGTCTTTCTCCTGCTTCTCATAGAACGAAATAAGGAGGCTGCCTGGGTTTTGAAGCTTTTTCACTCTTTTCTTTACCCTTTTGTCCATTTTTTAAACTTCAAAGTCTCATTAGCTATGGAAGAGTAAGAAAGCGGAAGAAAGCATACTGAACCATGGTAATTTTGCCACTTGCATCCCTTCAGTTGTGGAGRCTTTGTAATGTTACCAGCTGGCAAACAGAAGAACAGGTAAAATTGTATTCCCTCTTCCTTTGCGGTAAAAAGTAGAAAAAGGAGGGGAACAAAGGGATTTATATCAAAAAACTTCAAAATAATGAATTTTGTAAAGAATGTCTTTCAAAAGTTTTATTTGCATCCGGAGTACTGGAAGCAACAGTGACATTTCAGAACTTCCCTCGAGATTTTGGCCTTTTTAGTTGGGTTTGGGGGAGATTTTTTTTTCTTTATTTTTTTTCTGTTTTGGGGCTTTTTTGTGTGTGTGTGGCTGTGTGAAGCCACAGCCCGGTGCAGGACTCCGCGCTCCGGYGCCGAAGCCGGGCGGAAAGGAGCCTCCGTGGGAGGGGGAACTGTTGCTGGAGCATGACAACATGCTCCAGCGGTTCCCGCGCTGAGAACCACCTTTCACTGGGACTACAAGTGCACTTAAGTGCTTTCTTGGAGCCGGGCCCAAAAGTACACTAATTGTTTTTAAATAGAGCCAAGAAGCGAACCACTGCCAGCTGCAATTACTTTTGTGGKGAAAGAACGTGTTTCTTTTCCATCATCTACATACTTGTGTTTTGGAGAARTGACAACAGAAAAGAACAAATTGCATAAGGAGTTTCGTCCTGGGGAGTGTCTGCAGGGCTACACAGGGGTTCAAGGCTGCTTTCAGGACACCCTTGTCCTCCTCCCCAACTGGTGCTAACAGGCTGTCTCAGCTCATGCACCCTCRCTGTGGAGGGGGCACGTCTGAGCTCCCCTTTGCATGGCCCCAGGCCTGTTTTTATGAGGCACTGCTGAGCAGCACCGTATATGATTGCCCTGGGTAGCCCACATTTATCTTCAGCTGTATATACATTATAAAAATATATATAGTAGTAATATATATAGTAGTAATATATATTATAAGAAGTGTTACATGTTATACACTATATATTACAGGTTCCTAAAATGATCTACAGAGTAACTATTTACATATTTATTTTTTTTTCTGTGAAATCCGGGATAATTTATTTTCATTTTGGAGATAGTCCAATAGCACCTAGAGGCTCAAAACAATAACACGCTCGTTGCGTGATGCATGACAGAAGCAGGAAAATAATTAAAAGTCATCCTCTTCCTGAAGAATATTTAGTCTAAAGAGAAATGTCAGACAAAAGGTAGAAGAAATGAAGTATTGTTGCATGCGAAACTAAAGCACTGATGAGTTATTTGATTTACCCAAGAAGGCAAAGGATTTGGCTATGTGATATTTTGTAGACAGAAATGCCTACGCAGCTTCAGTCCCAGAAGTGCCTCACGATCTGATAGGAGAAGGTTAGGATAAGCCCTTATTTGCTTACCAAAATTGTTTGGATGTGAAAGACTAAGGAATAAACGGATCAGAATTCAGAGATATACTCAGTTTTTCTGACTATGGAGATTACCTCATTTCTCCTCAAGGTTTGAGTTCATATTTTAATCCAAAGGCAGAGTTCTGCAGTATTTGATTTCTTCTGGTTTCAAATGAGCCTTTCTTCATTCTAGTTAAGTGTGATCTGATTCACTCTGCTTTCTTCCCTTGCCTAGTACCTCCTGCAGGAGGCAGAGCTATTTATTTCTGCATTAGTTAGCATGACAGGGCTTTAATGTTTATTGTTCTGAGGTAGTGCAAAACTGATTACTTTCTGTAATCATTTGGTTATGGTTACCAGACTCAGCACAGGTTCGTAAATAGTTTGGCATTATTCCAAACAGCATTTGTGGGAAAATAAGCTATGTGCCAGAAAGAAATCTCTCAAACCTACCACGGAATAGGTACTTAAGCCTGTCAAAATTGCAGTAAGCATCCGCTGGAGACCTACGAAACGCAGCCCTGTAGCTGGCCAACGCACGTCGCTGCCTGCGTGCGTCCTGCTCCCGCCGTCTGCAGCGGACCGGGGCCGGCGCCGAGTCTGCGCCCGTTAGCAAACCCCCCGGGCAGGCGGAGATTTGCACCGCTGCGGAGCGTCGCTCCAAACTGGCTCCAGCCTGGCCCCGCGGCCGGAAGACCCGTTTCTCAAGTACCTTAGGGGCTTTCCTGGGGCTCATCACCCGGTTTAGTTCCTGTGTAAAGGAATTGGGTTTGCTGCCCTGGCGCTGCCRCGGTGCAAACCGGAGCACAGCAAACAGGAGCAACTCGGAGGCTCATTTCGACAGCCCACTCTTGACCCGAACAGAAACACTCATCTGATCGTGTCCTGCGTATCTCTGCACCCCAACACTAAATAGTATCATGTTGGCTCTTTCTAACCCTCAGGAAAGCAAAACATTTTCATTCCCTGCTTTGTAAAGTCTTCTCCTACAGGAAAGTGCAAGGCAGAGAGAAACAGATCTCTTATGGAAATAGTTTTTGAATTTAACAGAAAATACGATTCTAGAGTGTATATTATAAGCAAGCATATGGGTTGCAGGTGTGTGGATATTTATTTATCCTTTGCCTAGTAATCCCATAGGAACTTAYCAACTTCCATTAGAACTTGGCATTATTCTTGATTAAAAGCTTAAACTACAAAGTCAATTCTGTTGGATGTCATTGGCTTCAGCATTATTAAAGTCATCAGYGCCACCTGTCAATCTCATGACAACCCTCTGTCAGGAAAGTTTCTTGACTGCAGATTGCACTTGTGAATGAATTTAAGAACACAGAGAAGACAATAGGAACTAATTACTGTTTAAGTGAAGYGGGTGTTGAAGGCTGCCTAAATCATACTTGTTGTAGAGATGGATTTAAAACATTTTTATCTTTTTTCTGAATCAGAGCCTAGCTCCTAATTTGTGTATTCAGCCTGCACTTAAGTCTACTGATAGGATCACTGAGGAAAATATGATTATTCATATGCTTCTAGTCTGACATACTCAAGAACTTTGCAAAACTGAGGTTGAAAATCACTTTTAGACAGACCAAAAGATTTCTKTTTAAATATTGGAATTTTAAAAATACCGCTGTGTTATGTAAAGAGCAAAAAGATCCTTTCACCTCATTTTTGTTAAGATGTTCCCTTTAATTACAGAGTCTCGAGGTACTGCTAGTCAGGTTTGGCAGGTCAGATTTGTGCCTATAGAGCAAAGTGAGCCAGTTAGCATCTCAGGGTAATATTTTCTCCAGCTACAGAAAGTATATTTAAATTCTTGCAACAGCTAATTTCCTCATAACCCTTTTGACACTGCTAGCAGCTTCTGTGAAGAGCTAAGCAGCCTCATTACGAATTATCAGGTGCACTGAATAAGACTGAATGTTTAAAGAAAGTCAGAATAATAATTCTATAAATCTGAAGCACGAAGCCCAGGGGAGAGTGTTCCTGTAAGAATTAAGTTATTAAATTTTTAAGCAATCATATGCAATAAAACAGCTAAAATATTATTTCATAATAAATACTATTACTGATACAAATCTGATTCATTTTAATGGCTACTATAATTAACTGCACAGTTTGTGAGCAGTTAATTTTGAGGATGAATAATTGGTTAAAGTTTTGTGTATTTCCATGTAATACACTTGTTCAATTTTCCACTTAATTTCAATTAATATTGGTTTTACATGTACTTCACTGTTGCAGTTTTTATGCCTATTATTTTTAATTAGGAAAAAGCCAATACCTTGGTAGAATGGAACAAATGAGGAGCACACTGTGTTGTTTCTGAGTTTTTATTCCACTATAGACACTTGCAGCTCATATCACTTAACTACCTTAAGCATTAATCACTGCTCCTGAGGCTGACTGGAACTGGAAGTGCCAGTTCCAGCACCAAACCGAAGGAGAAAAGAGGTCTTTCAGTCCTTCACTTAYTTACTTACCTTTATGATTTTCATTGCTAATAAGAACTGTGTATCCCTGCTCCCCTCCAGACTTTTTTGGTACTCCAGAACGTTTTCGAGGTTRGGTCTGCCTGGTGATGCTATCGTTCACTCTCGAAAAGGGCGGCTTGTAGAGGCACCTACCTTACGACAGGATCACTGGAGAGTCTTATTCATCTCCACTGAAGGTGCATAGACATCAGACTGGATGCTTATTTTCTGGAAGGACAATGGTATATGAGATGAGGGCCTCCTCRGAGTCATATGTTAGTCTTTGCTTCTTTCAAGGAAAAAGAAATATTGTCTGTGCACTGGTCTTTTTACGACATAAATTGCTTCTCCCGTTATGAGAAGCAGCTGTGGCTGGCAGGTCTAAGCGCTGCCCCTGCYCCTCGCCAGCCCCTCCTCGGGAGGAAGGCTCCTTCCCCCGTGGCAGTGGCTTTCCACTTGCCTAGCCGCCGGGGCAAGGGGAGATTCAGAAGGTCCTGAATGTTGCACACGCTTCCTTCCCGGGTGCCTGCACACGGGATGCCCTGGCTGTGCAATTGATAAAAGAATAGCAGATGTTCCAAAAAATGGCACAGTAGAGCTCTTCGTTCATCCCCTCTCCAGATCTTACATCTTCTCAGCTGTCTAACTAATCCCCAGCAGCACTGATGCAGCTCATGGTGTTTMTCCCTCTCCCCAGTGACAAAGACCTGGTGGCTTGAGGGCAGCTGGCAGCTTCRCTGATGACACATGAGGCAGAAAACCTCCAGCCTCCTCTTCCTTAGCTGGGCTGGTGCTGCCAGCCGAGCGAATCGATGTCATTAGTAACCCCAGGTAATAAAAAAAGCCCTTCAGGGTGCTGCTGAAGGAAATTTTATTGTTCATTTCACAAAGGCTTGAATAGAAAATAGAAATCCAGACATAATATTTGAAAAGCCAGAGTAAAGTTAACCAGTTCTGGCTTAAGCAGACAAGAGACACTGGGGTAGATATGGATGATACTCATCTATGCCACATCATCAAGCTCTGCAGACATTTGAATGTTTCCTCCTCCATTGCAACATTACCCTCATTTTGCACATGGAGAGGRGCAAGGGACTTGGAAGTGTTATTATTAGCATAAGAAACTTTTAGTACAGCAAAGAAGTTGTGCCTCAATCAGTATATTCACACAGGATTGGTTTCCCTTGTCTCTGAAATAAAAGGATGGTCTATAAGTTTGCTACTGGATGCACCCATCACTAGCATTCGGCAAAAGACTTCTGAGATTTTGGAGAGATTTCTGTGGGCTGTAATAAGTTCCTGTCATCCTGGAATGTTGTTTTATAACAATGATAGATTAAAAAGAATAAAAAGGACAAGAAGTAGCTGAAAAACAATATATGGGTGGAACGGAGTGGCACGGAGCAAGGTATCAGCTTCATAGCACTGTGTTTAAAAAGAATCTTTTCTTTCATTCCTTTCTTTAAAAAATAAATGTGCATACTGATACAAGTGTCATACTGTGAACTTGTTGAGGCTCTTCAGAGACTTTTCCCCACCATCAGTATCCAACCCACCAGCTATCTAAGGAGCTGGTCGTATTGCAAGCCTGCACCCTAACCCGCCACTTTGCGTTGCTCCCTGGCAGGCCAGATGACCCTGCGGACGCAGCACGTGCAGGACTCCAAAATGGGCTTCGTAATCAACGCGATCTATTCCATGGCGTACGGCCTCCACAACATGCAGATGTCGCTGTGCCCGGGCTACGTGGGCCTGTGCGACGCCATGAAGCCCATAGACGGTCGCAAGCTCCTGGAATCTCTCATGAAGACRAATTTTACCGGCGTCTCTGGGGACATGATCTTGTTTGACGAGAACGGCGACTCGCCAGGAAGGTAACGTTAGCTTTCATCAGAGTATTTAAGAACAGAAATGTTAACTGCACGTAGCAGATGCGTGCACATTTAACATCAGAACTAGGATCTCATGCTTTATTTTAGCATTTCCTCACTTTTTTGTTTGATTGTCCAATACTAACCATTTTTGATGTGTATTTTTGCAYGATGTTTAAAATTATGTTTGAAAAAAAGAGATGATCTTTCAGGCATACAACTGCCTGTACAGATTTACTTTCTTRCACTTTTTAAAGGTAATACTTCTCACTGCAAATCAGTATTTGCATTTATAGCCATGTATATATGACTTATATATAATCATATTTTTATTTAATCATATATACAACGGCTATATGTCTTCAGATATATGACCATATATATATATGATTAGTCATACGTATATGATTTTATATTCAGAGACTGTGATATATGACTTTATATTCATATGAGTTTATATTCATAGACTGTGATGGCCACCACAAGATTGCTCTCTTTCTTTGGGTCTTTAAATGTATGTGCTTGAGTAAGTGGTAAGCAATCGTTATTTGAATAATTACCTGGACTTAGTTCAATTGTTAAGGGAAAGCTAGAACAATACCGAAAATATGCATTGATTTKTACAGAGTCTTTTTCTATCTTAATTAAAATAAAGCCAATAAAAAAATAAAGCCTTTCCACATACATAACAGACCAAGCTATTGATTCAAACTGTGTTGCCATAAGCCAAATTAAATTTAAACAAATCTGKTTTTGCTGATAACTTACATGGAAGTATATATGCATATATATAYACACACACACATATAAAATATAGTGGAAGGGTTTTTTTTAAATGAAATATGCATATATGCAGTATCCCTGCAAAAATACACATTAAAAAGAGTAATGAGGTTTTTTCCTAGGTTTCTACCTACCAAGCTGTCAGAAGATGAACAATAAGTGTGATAGCAGCCAAAGTATACTTACGTTTTCCTCGTAGKTCAGTGGGTAGATCCCTGCCTCATTCACTGTACTTGCTCCAGTTTGACTGAGGTAGCTCTTTCTGTCTACGTTATTGGTAACATTTTAAATAACTTTCTGATGAAATTGTATAAGCAGATGACTAGAGGGAAACATTCATCCTATGTACTCCTTATTTACATTTTGTCTTTTCCCCCTAATGTGAATTGAAATAAAAATACTAACTTCAGAGTAGAGCTGGACAGGAAAAGGGAATTCCATTGACTGGAATATTCTGATATTTTGAAACTGATCTTTTTTTCATATTTTATCTGGAAATCTGTAATGTTAGCATTCTCCCGAAAAGATAACAGGTCATCCACCTACAAAGCAGTCTGGATGAACTAGTTTTCTGGAGACACACATTTTAGAAATCTTCAGGACTCAGACTGTAAAGGAAGCACACTGAGAGCTGCTATGAGATTCATGTACATTTTCAGAACTGGTTTGATGAGCAAGACAGTCTTCTGTTAAATGTTTCTATTTTAAAAAATAGTTGAACTCTGAAAAAAGTGCTCAGTCTGGATTTTTCTGACCAATATTTTTTCAAAGACTTATTCTAGACTTCCCTTAAAGGATTTCTGTTTGGTTTAAAGGTGCTTGGGTGCAGTGGACGGCATCCGATATTATTCCTATCTCTATTTCACTTGCTTCTTGCAGAAAGACCAAAGGCCCTAGTAAATAAATGGTTATGTGGCATGATAATAAACCAATAACCTTTATATGTTGCAAACAGACTCTTAATTTTACTTTTTTCTCAAGTTCGACATACCTAACAATAATGAATTTGTTGGATTTGTTTTGTTGTTTTCATTTAATTCCAAGAAAGATGGTGAAGGAATTATATCACACACCATCATTTGCTCAGACACAGTACAGCATCAGTAGAGCATTCAACATTTCACTGAAGAGCAAACGGACTCCACACTGATTATGCATCACTGAGTAACRTGATTTTCAGCAAGCCCGGACTCCCGGGATGTGCCTGAGATGCAGTACTGCTCTGTCTGCTCAAATTAATGGACTGTGTAAGGGGACAAAAGGCTTCCAAAGCTTGGTTACTTTTGAGAYATGGGTCCTTGTTGCCTCATCTTCCACACTGATAGACACATCATTAAATTCAGAAATGGCCAATAWTTAGTCAAAAAAACACTTCTTAATCATGAAAAAGGCTTTTTAGGAAGCTCCATCCCTAATTCCCAGCTTTTGAGTAGTTTCTAGTTCTCTGAGTGCTGTCAGATGCCATTTGCAACAGCTGAGAGATGGTGTGGTCACACTGGAATAACCTGTCTCCCCTGGTCRCTTTCATGAATAGCTGCATCTTCGCTTTGAAAAATGGAAATTGAAATCCTTGCAGCTAGCTGTAATATGATATTGGTGGTATTAGGCAGAAAAACAGAAAGAGTCTTTCTAGGCTTTTCCTGACCTAGATATCTCAGGATTTTGAAGTATAATAAAAGAGTTTTTATTTTAGATACACTAATACAATGTATGMTTAATCACCCAAAATGCTTCAAATTCTGGCCCTGTCCCAAAATCCTTTATGTATATGCTTAGCTTTGAGCAGTCTAGTGGAGGACTTGCTTTAGGTAGGACAGAAGATATGGAAAAAGCAAATGAATAGGGAAGAAAGGCCATGGTTTTGGGGGGAAGATAATTGTAAATACTACATAAACTCTGAAGAAGAAATTGAGATGGCAAGGAAAGGCATGAAAATCAAGATGTTAATGTTTTGGCCATGTGCTACGAGTAAAATATGGGTTCTCAGCAACATGGTGCTTCTGTTTTGAAACTGAGTTTGCAACAAGTGTTTTAGCAATAGCAACGTGCTATTGCACCATCTGGTCACTCCCATCCTAAAGCGAAAAACTGTCCCCATGGTACCTCAAAGTAGCTTYGGGGAACCAGTGACTCATGAACCTTCAGTATAGCAGTGGTCAATGGACTTACTAAGTCTGGCTGTTACTGTCAGTTCCCCAATTCTGTTCCCTGAAGAGGGCTTTTGAGAGACACTATGTACTGAGGCAATAGATATATTTAATTTGTTATGTTTCTTTCCAATATTCCCTATGGGATGTACTCATGGAACTAGTTTGCAGTTACTGGAGGGATAATAGTTTTGGTTCCAGAAGCCTGTTAAACATTGGCGGTAATTTTGTTCATCTGACCATGAAACTCTGAACTGACAACTTTAACAAAGCRACACTTAGAGGAGTGTTGCAATGTTAAGAAACAAGGCTAAATAAAGGCTCCACAGGGGCTTCTGGGCTAACCTTTTGGTTAGTATGTTTAATCTTTGAACAGACTTTCTATATCTGTGAACCTCAGGGAAAAAAAAAAAGAAAAAAGAAAATGTTATTTGATTATGTCTAAAATTGGCCTCTTTATTTGCTTTGTGCATATTTTATCTGGAATTAAATTCATTTTTGTTAGTCTGGCATTCATATCTCAAACTTTTAGGTGCACAAGACAGGTCGGTCTCAAAGGTGTAGACATTTTCTACTTTAAACAGGATGGAAAATAAAATATTCCAAAATCCAAGGCTAGCAGAGATTCTTTTCCCTAGCTGTGCCATTGCTTATTTCTTCTTATTGCTGAAAAACTCAAGTTCATACCACACTGCCCATCTGGTCAAGCTCTAATCTCATTTTCTTTCACAAGCTCTTTGTAATTCTAATCATGACCCATGTGTCACTTTAGCATTGACACACCAGCTCCCTGACATAATTTCTCCACTGGGATGGTAGGACTTTATCTCCTGATGAAGAGCACTCAGAGATCCATGGATGGAAAAAAATGTCACGGAAGAATTTTATTGTTAATCTTTTGACAGCAGCCTGGGAAATATATTAACATGAGCTATAGTGTGTCTACTGCTTGCCAGTCTCTAAAGAGTTTCCTCAAACTTAAAAAAAAAATCTCTTCAGCATCTTATTGAAAAGACTGATTTAATGTGCTGGTTCTTTATATTAAATGCACATTAAACTACATACATTACACTCTGATAATATCAATCTTTGTCCAGCTCTGTCGATGAGCTTTGCCTTGGGGACTCATGTGGTGCCTGCTGCCAGGAAAAAGTTGGCCTCTCATTTACAGAGTAGRCAAGTTTTTAAACCGATAGCTGTGTTCTACTTCTCTGTCTATGTTGTTTGCTTATTTTCCATCACTGAATCTCTTGTGAGATGTTGCTTTAGCACTTACTTCAGGAGCCACTAAAGAAACGATCTAACCCAGTAGAAGCCCAGAACTGAGGCATGAATACTCTCTCCTGGCCCCTTCCACACTGTACTCCATGAGGTCACACTTTGTGTGACCACTGAGGAGTCACACAAAAAGGAGACAGGGGAGAGGAGCAGGAACAGCATTTGCTGTTGTTTTTTTTTTTTTTTAAAAAAAAAAGAGAAAGAAAGAAAGAAAAGGAAGGAAAAAAAAATTCATTCTTCAGGCAAAAACTTAAAGCCTGGCTACAAGGTCTAGGCTGCACTTCTTTGTGAGAACATCTCCTTGGGGCTTCCAGCAAGCTGCAAACTGGTGGGATTTAAGATATTTTGTGACTGGCTAGAACTAGGAGATTTCTTGCTGTCCTGCATCCCATTCTGATGCTTCCTGTACTCTGAACAGTGAGTTTGTGCCTGACTCCTATCTGGATGCCAGACTATATTATATCATGCAGTTTTACAATACATGAAGTGTTTTTGATCCTTCAGGCTTAGATCTGTTTTACCTCATTTTAGGAGTTTAGATGCCTTCACRCTCCCTTTCTAAAGAGAGTAATAAATGCCTGTAGACAGCAAGGAGCACTTGGCAATGGCAATCACCTCTGTGTATATATATTTCTCTATGTTAACTATAGAGGGAGCTTGGAACAGAGGTTCCCTTCTTAAATACCTAATGTTACGCAGAATAAATCTTGTCTGATCCRTTTCATTGTTTTCCTTAAATAAAAACAAAATAGTTTTCAAATGCTCATTTAATTAACCTCAAAATTTTCAGGGAACTTTCAAGTTAAAATATGAAGAAAAATAAAGGTGGAAAAATCACAAAAATTGTAAGGAGAGACTCAAGTACAACGCCTGGAATTTCTCCTTGCTTATTTTTAAACAGCTTAATTTTGACTATATAATGTTCCTGTAATTCAAAATACTTAGTGATGTTTTCCTAAACTGACCTATATCTCCACTTCRTGTTTCCAAAGGTATGAAATCATGAATTTTAAGAAAATGGGGAAGGACTACTTTGACTATATCAACGTTGGCAGCTGGGACAATGGTGAACTGAAAATGGATGATGATGAAATATGGTCAGAGAAAAATAATATCATCAGATCAGTCTGCAGTGAGCCATGTGAAAAAGGCCAGATAAAGGTAAACATTTTCTGCATTTATTTTCATCATGTGCAATATTTATAATCTTGAAATTTGAAACCAGGTTTTTCCTGTTTCTTATACAGAGACTTTCACACCTACATTAAAGTGAACAGCTTCATATATTTCTTACTTGTGTCATGGTCCTCTTGCTATTTTCTTGTGTTCCTACATCTGTGAAGTGCTGCCTCTTTTTAATACTTGCGTTCCAAATAGTTTAGACCAGGGACTGTCTGTGGGGGYGTTGCTTGATATTTTTACAGAACCTGATTCCGTAGAGTCCAGATCCCTCACTGGGACTTGTCAGTACAACTACGGGTAAATCATAAATAATAATTGCTACTAATTCTGTGCTAGTCATAACTGTAAAATTGTAGCTTGGACCTTAAGTTTGTGGTGTCTTCAGAGAACATAGAGGTAATGGATAAGTACTGTTACTTAGAACTTCAAGAAAAGTAAGTAATATTTTTTTATTAGATATGTTTTATTGCTTCCTTTTTTCCTAAGCTTTTTCCTTTCTCCATTTGTATATTGCGGAAAAGAAGGAGGGTATATGCCTCTCTTACATATTAATTGTACTCTGTTATCCTTGAATATCATATGACACTTTACTGCAAAACAGCTAAAATAAATTACTTGGCAATCTTTTATTTAAAGATCCAGGGACTGAGGGGATGGGCATGGACAGCAGAGCTGCTCAGACTAAACTGATACTGCCACGCTGATACGTTTCGCTGGAAGCTATGTCACTTCTCTCCCATGTTCATATGACCATGCTCTAAAATGCAGAGTGAATTTCTCTCTTCAGTCTGAGTCTTCCAGAGTTTTAGGACGTTGTTGCTGTGTTTTATTCACTAATTGGTCTTTGGCAGAGTAGGCAAGTGAGTTTCATCAGACTAAATGCAGATATCTTCAGCGTAGGCATCTGAAGTTATGTTAGATTTCCAAGCTTTCTTTATAGTCARTGGAAATAAATAGACGATTCTAGATCATGACTCATCTCATCCTAAAATGGGCTTTGGAAACAATAAAATAAGTCTTGGCCTAGAGACGCTTTTTCCTCTTCATTGAATATAAAAGGCATCCAGCTGGAATAGTTAGTTCAGATGAGGACATTCCTTCTGCAGACACATAAAGGTAGGTGGGATGAATTACACCCACAGTAACTGGTCATCGGTGTGCTGTCAACCTGTTCCTGTCACAAATCCATATATCTGAGAGTATGGAGATGAGCAAACAGATATTACTTCAAAACTCTGTGGTGTCATTATAATCRATTTTCATAACTCAAATGATGGGAAGTATCTTGTGACCTTTATTAACACAGTCTGTCACTAATACCTTCTGACCACACACTCAAGGATTTTTGCAAGAGGATTCTTCACTAAGAAGCTAAGGCGTCAAACACTTAGACACCYGCTTGAAGTCCAATGTTCAGTGGGCAGATCTCTGAAATATTTTTCCGTCTTTGCGTTGGGTTATTGACTATAAACTCTGCTCCACAGTCCTTTTCCTTCATGGTCTTGACAACCAGGGGGAAAGCTTGACCCTGCTGAAGTCTGCAGTGAGTTTGCTGCAGAATTCTGTGGAACTGAGTTATTGTGAAGGAATTTGGAAAAAAAAAAAAACAACAACAACAACAACGGTATCCTATCACTCAGCAGCATTTGGTATACCCCTCTGAAGGACTTGATAAAATCCAAACATAATCAAACTCTATAYGTTTGAAATAGACATAAAGACATAAAATTATTTAAATAGATAGATGCCCAAAGGATAACACAGGAGACAAAGATGGRGAAATAATTTTTTCTTTTAAAGAGAATTAGAGGTTTTTTTAAAGGTAGATGRATAGATTAAGTGTTTTACTCTTAAAACTTCTACAATAAACAGTTGTTCAATAAATAAAAAGGGAATAAAGGGACAAAGAAGTATATGACTAAGCAATTCAATTAAAAAAAAAAATCTGTCCTGATTCTTAATAATAACAATTTGTTTGATTCCTGGGGGAGGATACAAAATCACAGTTGGCGCAGGATAAGAAAAGATCACTGTAACAGTTCTCTGATGCATCTGTCAAAATCAAAGTATTTTATTGAAGATATTGATTTGGTGAAAGGTTTAACTGAAAAACTGAAAATGAACTGATTTGATAAAAAAAAGTTAAAGTGTTTTGATAATAACATGTTGTTTCTATTTTGTCTTTTCATTTTCTTGAGTATTTTATGCATTGTAAAATGATACATTTTTATAATRCATCAAATTGTTAACAAAATATGTGTCTCAGGTATCAACTTTTCTGGGGACAAATATTCTGCTTTTCAAGTAGCTCTAGTCTCAGCCCTTGCTGAGAAAATCACTTATGCTCTCATTTGCCTTTCTGCCAATCTAGCTATTCAGGTGGGTTTTTTTCCTTTCACACTCTGCAATTTTAAAAAACAAAACCAAAAACTGAAATTTTCAAGTCCTTATATTGCTGATGAAAAATATATAATTTACACTTTTTTTCCTCACTGTTTATACAGAGAGAGCAATACAGTTCTTTTTGATTACACTCTTTGCATTCCATTTATTAAAATTACAATAATGATGTTTGGTTTTGAAKCTACTCTCTAAATTTATAACTGTGAAAAATACATAAGTCATCCAAGTCTGCATGCTATAAATGGGAGCGTTTGTTATAAATTTTTGGAATGTATTGAGCAAAAAGATTAGGAGCACTTTATTTCAAAGGAAAAGTCTTCTCATCACTCTTGATGTATTGACCAGGAGTACAGATGTTTTCAGTGCCCAGATACGATAAATAAAGATTTTGAAAAATCCACATCTGAATTGTGAATGTGTAGTATTTGGCAGTAAATTATAAAATGAGAAATCAGAGCAGATGTTAAAATGGACAATAATAGCATCCTCACTGTTAAACATTAATTAGYAATCCACAAATTTAAATGATTTTGAAAAAGGGGCATTCAGTCTGATGTCTGGAAAAACATCAGTTTTAGCAAATCACTCACAGCTGGATGAGAAATAAGCACAAAAAAATCTTTGAATAATGAACCCTTACAAAAATGACACTGCTGACATGGTTCCATGTGCAAGCTATGAGCTACAGTGGAGTGAATTGTATACCTTGAATATCACCAACTGGCTTCTGTATACACTTTGCCATCTATGATATTTTGAGCTTTGGAAATTGTCTTCTGGGGGCGGGGGGAAGTTTTATTGCAGTTCTGAAGTTCCAACTATACTTCTGCTGGGTTGATGATTTCTTTCTTCTAGTACACTTATGATGTAAAAGCTGAGAACCTGTGTCACATTTTGCATCAGCAAATATATCATGAAAAAAGAGGTTTATTTTACAGAAAAGAAAATGATTGTATTAAAAAGGAAATACTGAAGTTGTATTAGCAACTGCTGCAATATGAATGTTCATTTATACTGCTAAATCAAATGTTGTTTTTTGTCTCAGGTGATCCGCAAAGGAGAAGTCAGTTGTTGTTGGACTTGTACTCCTTGTAAAGAGAATGAATATGTCTCTGATGAATACACATGCAAGGCCTGCCAGCTCGGCTCCTGGCCCAATGATGACCTTACAGGTAAATGAGTTGTGGCTTGGCTTATGTTATCTGTGAAAATATTCATCTGCTGAGTGGAAAACTCAAGTGTCAGGTTCAAATGACTGTTTCAGTTAAACTAAATCTAGACATAAATCTGAAATTTGACCCAAGACTGGTGTTTATCATCTTGCTTCAACCTGATCCAGGAGTCTTTGGCATAATTCAGCTGCTCTCTACAGACCTGAATTGCTAGAGCTGGAAAAAAAAAAAAAAAAAAAAAAAANAAAAAAAAAAAGTCCTTGTTTTGCATTTAACCCTGACCTGACTCCAAACAGGCTTTGTAGATGTTGTCCTAAAAGACAGGAGAATTAAGTCCTGTCAGACAAATAATTAAAGGAGGTCAAATTTTAGATACATTCATTTTTTCTCTTGAACAGGTGCAGAATAGTTGTGGAATATGTGTGTATATGTATATATACATATATATACTTACATACATATGTATGTATTCATTTGAAAGGCTTTGAAATAGTTGTTGTGATAATTCCTGCTAAAAGCATAAGTGGTCCAAACACAGTAAGGTTTGCAATAGCCCTTTGTTCTCCATAGAGTCTGCTAAAATATAGGGTTTACATTCTGCTTGCCAAGGAGTAGATCCCTGTGCTTTTGCAGAATGCTGATTTAGCTACTTCTGAGACAAAAATACTCTAACATTTGGAGTCTTTATGACTAATAAACTAATAAACTTCTTTGTGATGAATAAAAAGAATTCATATATTCAAACACAGAGAGCACACCGCCACTCCAAAATGCTGCTCAGGGATCTGGCTCTCGTTATGCTCCTTGCAGTATCGACAAGGCAAGAAGAGACAGCTTTTTCCCCAAAGAGCTTTCAGCTTTGGTTTATGTTAAATTTCTATTGATGAAGGGAGAAACAGCTAAGCTGACAGAGGCAGAAGGAAAAACAGTTTGTTGGATGAATGTTTGTAAGCAGAAGAGTCAGGCAAGACTTGGCTTATAGACTTTTACATATAAAAGATAAATATAATCCTTCCCTTGTAAGAAAGTTGTACTGTTGTAATATATGGACTAAGAGAGCTAATTACTGACAAAATATCCTTTACCCATTAAACTGGTGAGGAATTTATCAGAAAATGTTGAATGTGAAACTTTTTTCCTAAGAAAAARGTTTATCTTGGAGAATGAGAATAACAAAGATTTGTAAACCAGCTTTCTCTTTTCCGTAGTATCTTTTCAGGCAGGTTCTTCCTTCCTCATCTGCTGTCAGTCCCATAATCTCGGTGCAACAAAACCTGCAGTCTCCTTTGCGTCTCTCCCTTATTGCTGCCCCACCACTGCCCCATCTACCTGAACGGCCTCACCATCAGTTTGAAGGCTTGTGGGAAGGTGTTGCTCTCTGAACATCTCGCTTCTCTCTCACCCTGCTGGAAAATCAGGGTGTTGGCACTTCAAAAGCCCTTGTAGAGAAAATCAATGATTTTCTATCCAGCTCTGATCATTTTAATGGAAAATATCTTTTTAGTCAAGCCAACTGCTTCAAGTAATACACATGCTGCTGCATTTTGCAAATTCTTCCTTTGCATTCAGACATGCATTTTATGCCTTTGTAGGGGCCAAAGCTGGTGTGCACACAAAAACCACCCCAAAACATCAGTGCCAAGCAGCATTCCTTAGAAGACATCACCTTTGTTTCTTAGCCAGACATAAACCTACCAGGCAGTATTTGGAAGTTGAACCTTCCCAAGGCCTCCATTAGCACTGCTGATACGTGCACCTTGGGTATCAGGATACCAGTCCTCGTAGCTTCACGGCTGTGTAGTCTCCATCTAGCTCTCTGTTCACATAATGGCTGAACCTTATCATATTTAGCTTTGTATCAAAACCAGATTTGGAAAAGTCTGTTCCCAGATTATCCATACAATATCTTGAGCTGTATTCTTTTATGGTCATATTTATAGTCTCAAGTTTCGCAGCTTGTAAAGAAAATGCCTCTTAGTCTAGCCCTGTTTACAGTATAAGCTTTAGAAATAAATGTGAATTAAAAGTAAGGAAAGGATTTTGTATTCTGGCAAGGAAATTTGCCTTCAGTTTTACAAAGCATCCACCAGTTTCCTTGAAATATCCCCACATTTGATTTTGCAGCATGCAGCTAGATAAAGCCATGTCTTAGTAAATGTCAACTCCACAAGGCTACACATATAAAAAGCTCATTGGAATATGTCTTCCTCRCAGTATCAGCTTTGGATGAGAGTCCTGACTCTGTGCCTCCCTGTAAATCAGCCGTGCACCTGAAAAGGTTTTCTATGTAGAGCAGCACCTAACTGCTTGCCAGAGATCTGAACTTTGATGCGACTATTTTAAAAAATCCTTTCTTGGCTAACACAGCAAAATTTTGCTCTATCTTTCTTTTGCTCAATGACCAGCACATATTTTGTGCCACAGACTTCATTATGTAAAATGTGGAATGGAGGGATTTTGCTGGCAGAAAGGAAGAGTTTAATTTGTCTTTTTTTTTTTTTTTCCTTTTTTTCCCAGCCATCTGTGGGATATCAGAATTGAGGAGGAAGGAGAGGGAAGGGATGCAGTATGTGTAAGAAAACAAGGTTATTTTCAGAACAGAAAAAGAGCTTTGAGATCTGAAGGAAAAGTATAGAGAGTCTAAAGGTAATGGGAAAGGCAAAGMGGAGCAAGATTTTTTATTGATTAAACCAGTTGCTGGAAAATMTACCACTTCCATCTAGAAGTGAAATTGAGGCTAGAAAGACAATATTGTGTTGTCAGCTGCCAATATTGTATTTCCTTAAGAATTTCAGTTTTGTCTGTTGCACATACCACGTCGCCAGGTACTAGACTTCTCCCTGAACAAAAATCTAGTCATTCTCCTTTTCCCTTTCCCCAGATCTCTCTATACCATCCTGGCTTGCACCCCAAGTCCATTTTTTCCTTCTGATATAGTGTCAAGATGTACCTTCTAACCTCCCTTCCTTCCCCTGTGTGTAGTCTTAGTGATGCCCTTATGTTATAGCAGCAATCAATATGGCTAATATGGCTGAGATGAATTACGTTAGAGATGCGGCAGGAGAAGCTCAGAGTTTTAGGTCCAGAAGTACGTGCCAACCCCTTCACTGTTCCTCGAAGCACTTCATTGCATGACAGTCCCAGTAGAGGGAAGATAAAGAGATGAAGATATATATATATATATATATTATATTAATAGATATATTGAGACACAAAGAGATTTTTTTTCCATGCCTAGTCCAAACTCTGATGCAATTAATTTTTTGGTGGGTGAATAAGAATTGCCTGTTAGTTCTCCAGGAGACCCAAATCATTTTGAGGGCACAGCCTTCTGCATTCAGAAAGAGCAGCTTGGGAAGACCAGGAAGGTTTTGTGCAGCCTCCCAGAGCTTTGGCAGTGGCTGCAGCAACATGTTGGCCCAGTGTWTGTTTAAGGAAGTTTTTGAGGTGGGAAAGAGATGATTATCCTCTTTTTATATGATTTTAYGACAGCACACAATAACAGAAACAAGGTTTTATCTGGTGACTTCAGAGACAGCAAGGAATGTAAATTATATTAATTTCAGTGACACCTGAATTGTCTTCAGGCTATACTGACATTTTTCTCATTCCCTGTGTACTCTAAATATGCTGGCTATTTTATTTTATTAATTGGATTCAGATGAAAATAGGTGAAAATATTCTACAGTTCTTGAAGTTCTCTGTCATTCATGGATAGAGCTAAACATCAGAAATACATATTTTTATTATAGTTAGAAAAAATGCTCTCACTTCATAAGGCAAAATAAACTTAGGATATTGTCATTATGGTCTTGTCTTCCTGTCTGAAAGTGCCAGATAAAAGCTAGAGAATCCAACCAGTCCTCGAACAAAAAGACTAGATATAAAAAAAACTTTTTTTTTTTTTTTTTTTTTTTTTTAAGAAAGGCTTTGACAACACTGATGCTGTATCCCACACAAAACATGCTCTTTTTAGAGCCCAAGCTTGGGCCAGTCTGGACTGAGAAGCAGAAACGAATGTTTCCCACATCTGGAGGGCAGTTGCTCATCCTGTCGCTAAGGTCAGCAGCAGATAGACAGTGCCCAGGAGTCACTTGTCACTTGTGTCTCAGCTTTGGGCATGGTTTGGGACAGCCAGCTGTCAGCAAACCACCAGCCAGGCCGAGAGCACTGGCGATGCCCGGACTCAGGGGCTCCCGGAGGGGCCGATCGTCCCCTCCTGCAAAGTGTGGGTCCGGGCGGCGGCAGAGGYCACCAGCGTCCGAGGCACTGAGCGTGCTGGATCCTACCTACCTGAGCGGCAACATCATCCATTTCTAYACCTGCAATTTTTTCAAACTGCAACTCTTTGCTGCCATCAAACTGCTTTCTTGGAACATCACTTGTACTAAAGTTAAAGCCATCAGTAATTTCAGTAATTGCCTGACAGTTGTGACCATGAGGCAGAACAGAATCCAGCCTGTGCTGACATTGATTTTGCTACTGAAACATTATTAAAATCTTGCTTTTAACCATAATTTGTGTCACTGTAATTCAGGCAGAGGGTAAAAGGACACAGTTTTTATGTGATTGCTTTCATTATTATAAATATACATCAGCAGTGATAATGTCAGATTTTCACACTGATTTTTTGTGCCCTGCCTTTTCTCTTTTTTTCTTATTTTTTTATTCCAAATCAAATTTAATCATTTCTGTAAGCCACTCTCACATCAGCCCCTTGAGGAAAAACAGATGAGGATGAGTGGTAATATTGTAACTGAGATCTCTGACTGTCATTATCTTCCCTTGTTGCTTGGTTTCTGGGCTTTTCTTCCCTCCGTTGTTTGTTCCAGGTAAGATGTTGCCTTCAGCCTCTAGTCTGCTTATATCCCAGGTCTCCAGCTCTAGCCATGCAGCGCTTTAAGCTCAAGTGGGCTGGTCCAAGGATGCTGAGTTCACCAAGGAGCCCTTGGAGGCTCTTGGGCTGGATGGAGACTTGTCAAGAAAGCCAGCAGGATTCACCTGGGMTTGTGCCTTAGCTTAGGATAAGTTTACTGAACACAACATATTTTGAATAAAACATTTACAATTCATGGAGCCAGCATTTTTTGGTGAAACTAAAATCAAAGCATCAAAGATAACATAAAGATAGACTCATTTGCTACAATTCATCAGTTGCTCCATTCACTCTGAGCAGCTTCTTCATTTGTGTAATCAAGGAAAAAATTCCCATGTGGTCACAGAGTAGCTTAAATGTATTATTCTAAGATTCCTGTCCTTGCCCTTTACTACAAGCACAACTACTACAGATGTCCCAGCTGTCACAGTTTAGGATGTTATTGATCCCAAATCCTGCTCTGTAGTGGTGGCAAAAAACCATGTGCCCACTCCTCAGCTGCCTCCATTGACTGTGCAAATCTGCCTTTGCTAGCAATTTTGGTAAATGTGCCAGCCTGGGAGCTGGAGTAACCCAGAAAGCAGCACATGGTCACTTCTACATGCCCTGRTAGTGTGGGAGTTATGAAAGCTCCTGACAGAACTGGGCAGAAAACTGGTGATAATAATAATTCAAATTACTATAGGTAAAATCATCACAAATTAATACTTGCTTCAGATGGTACATATGTCATGAGATGTCTGTGGGGCTGATGTTCTTAGAAAGCACTTAGGAGAGGAAAGATTAATTATCCTTTCTGCCTTGTCTGTTTGGGCAAGAATTTTGGATTTTATCCAAAATTTTCTCATGTTAAGAAAACTGCCAGCTGCAGCGGGATTTCAGTTCTGATTCCTACCTTCCTGCATCTCCTCTCTCTGTATGTGAAAACCCAAATGACTAATTAAGATTTCCCTTATCCCAGTTGTTGGAATTATGGATAGGAAAATATTCAGAATCATTAATATAAAATATCAAAGAGCATGACATCAATATACTTTGAATAATGCATGCTAAAACCTGTGTGAAGATTCTCATTCAAAGCTTAGATGTTGCTAGATTAGAGTGGTTTTAGCCTTGGCATTTGGACTTCTGCTGTCTTTGAAAAAGTCTATGAAAAGTTAACAAGAAACCTATGTCTTTCATCAGGATATTTAATACACATGTCCAGGATCCTATACACATGTCCAGGATCCTATACCTYAYTGGAAAATATTAGGTCTTTTGAAAMAATCATAATTTTCAAYCAGTTTTAGCCTTCATGTGCAGATTCAGTGAGCTTTAGCTCACGACATCCATTTAGTAGATGTCACTGAAGTCCCTTCACTTTCCTGAGGACGTCCTGCTCACAGGCCTTTGCCTGTCATGTTTACCTTTGGAACTGGTTTAATTACCTGTTTTATTACCTAGCATGAACAGGATTTTCAGTGCTAAGCTAATACCATTTTATGGATGCTGAAGGCATGCCTGGTAAGGTCTCTTAGGTGTCAAGGCTATAATAACAAATTAAAAAAAATGGTGTGATCAAATCCCCAGAAAACAGGGACTAATAATACAGTGCTCTGTATCTGTGAACTATTCCACCAGATGACCAAATTTTAAAGCAATATGAAAGGTGGGAWAAAGTTCACAGAGAGAGCACAGAGTGAATTTGTACAGGGTACTAATGGAGTTATGGCAGTGGTCAAGCCTTCAAGTTCTCCGCTTTCCTCATCTATGGCATAATTTACTCAAGTCATGGAGTGGTCAAATATATTTTCAAAACACAAGAATTTTTTTTCCTCCCACAGAAAATCCTTATAAAACCTCGCCTGTAATTTATTACTTYTTTTTTTAATAGAGTAAGTACACAATGTATTCAGCTAATGTAATCTAGCTAATGTTAGAGACTCCCATTGGACTCCATTTCTCTAGCATGTTAAAAATGACTGATTTTTATATCTGATTGTCTTGCTATTCACATGTTATTTTTTTAGCACCCTGTTCCCATTTGCTGTGTTTCTGGCCTCAGGAMCACAGAGGAAGTTTTGTCAATTTTACTAGGCCTCCAGCCCTAGAACCAGTGCACTCTTAAGCGCAGAGTAGAACAACTCTACACTTGCTCCAAATTGGACTGGCTCCTAACAGCCTTTCCACAAGCCAAAAATTGCCTCAGCACACTGCAGGGACCAAAAGGCACAGCTCCTGGCTCTGTTCCACTGGCAGTTTCTGAGCTAGCCAGGAGAGAAGACCTTCCAGGTGCTTGGAGATATTGATGAAGTGTAAGAGGYGGGTTGTGGGACAGGATCTTGTCCAAATGACTATTGAGCATAGTCATATTTAGGGGATAGGAATGAGGTTGTGTGTTACATATTTTTTAACATTTGCATTGGTCTAATCTTAGGTATCTGCCTAACTAAACGACTCATGGTGCTATTTCTGCATATTTCTTTTACTTGATCTAATTGTTCCTTTCTGAAAAGTGCCATTGTCAGAAACCATCAGTTGCAAAGCTGTTATACAAAAACCTCACCAATCATTGCTTTATGAAGAATATCCAGTACTTAAATCTTAACTGAGGAATAAATCATTACACAGTYTAGCATTTTCCTTGTAAAGTATACCTAATTATGGAGAAAAAAAAAATAGGCCAGATTTTCAATTCTTTTCTCAGGAATGTTATTAAGAGAATGTGAAAGAGTAATAAAGCAAGAAAGGCATGAAATAGTCTGATATTGATGATAAATGCTTGGCTATGATTCACTTCTGTTGCAATGTTAGGAACCATGTAAAAGTCAGCCTTTCTATCACTGTACACATGTAGAGGCCAGGTGACAGATAAAGACTCTTTTTCTTCAAATTTCCTATTCAGGACTCTATAACAGTATTATAGATGAGTAATAAATTGTTTCCAAAATACATTAATTGAATTTTGGTAAAACTGGAAATGGGTTTGGAGGTCACTTAGTCATAAAACTTCTTAGTGCAGAACCCATATGGGGCACAAWCTGCACACACCAGAGCATATGAACTAGACCTAGACAAAGGGACAGAGTGCCTCCTCAGCAAGTTTGCKGATGATCCCAAGCTGGGAGGAGTGGCTGATACACCTGAGGGCTGTGCTGCCATTCAGAGAGACCTGGACAGGCTGGAGAGCTGGGCGGAGAGGAACCGCAYGAGGTTCAACAAGGGCAAGTGCAGRGTCCTGCACCCAGGGAGGAATAACCCTAGGCACYAGTACARGCTGAGGGCTGACCTTGTGGAGAGCAGCTCTACAGAGAAGAGCTGGAGGATGACAAGCTGACCATGAGCCAGCAATGTGCCCTTGTGKCCAAGAAGGCCAATGGTCTCCTTGGGTGCATTGGGAAGAGTGTTGCCAGCAGGTSGAGRRAGGTGATCYTGCCCCTCTCCTCAGCCCTGGGGAGGCCTCATCTCAAGTCCTGTGTCCAGTTCTGGGMTCCCCASKRCAAGRSASACATGSAGCTACTGGAGAGAGTCCAGCRTAGGGCTATGAGGATGATCAGAGGGCTGGAGCACCTGCCCYATGAGGAACRGCTGCGAGAGCTGGGCCTGTTCAGCCTGGGSAAGAGAAGMCTGAGGGGGGATCTTATCAATGTGTACAAGTACCTGAAGGGAGGGTGTCARGGGGACRGGGACAAACTCTTCAGTTGTCCCATGTGACAGGACAAGAGGCAATGGGCAGAAAYTGAAGCACAGGAAGTTCCRCCTGACCGTGMGGGGGAATKTCTTCCCTGTGAGAGTGACAGAGCCCTGGACYAGGTTGCCTAGAGAGGTTGTGGAGTCTCCTTCTCTGGAGATCTTCAAGGCCCRCCTGGATGCAACCTCGTCTAACATGTTCTAGGTGACCCTTCTTGAGCAGGGASGTTGGACTAGATGATCTCCAGAGGTCCCTTCCAACCTTACTGATTCTGTGGTATGCTTGTTGGGTTTGATGTGCTTTTCCACCACTCTTACCAGAGTAATATATTGGATTTAATATTGTTATTGCTGTGTTATAATAGTTCTGATGAAGTCAGAATGAAATCCCATGTCTCCCTCACTCTGAATAAGTAAAGTCTTTAAAATCAACAGGAGTCAAATGGGTATCTTCAATTAATGCTAATAAGAGTGTTTCATAGCAATCTAAATGTCTTTGTTACATTAAGACATGGCAATAACTTTATTATCTCAACAGAAAGGTTTTTGCACAAAAGCAGTTAAAATTGGAACGGTAAATTAACCTGCACTTAGTAACCRAGAACAAAATTCTGTTACACTAGAGTGACTGTAAGTTCATATCCTTTAACTACACTAATATGAAAGATTAGATGACTCTAATCCTTTTAGCACTTCTGCAAGACTGCAGAACAATCTGCCCAGTATCTTTGCTACACAATCTATTGATTATACTGGCATTTTGATAATATTCTTTGCAGAATACAAACTATTATAGAATAGTGTAGAATATATATATATATATAATTTATTTATTTATTTATTTTAGGAAGAGAGAGGATTTAGGACTAATATTATTTCCATGGAATAAATGTAACCATTAAGAATGTCAGTGATATTAACAGCCTTGGGGGAGGGGGGGAGTAAGATCCACTGAAATTAAAGGAAAAAGTAAAGCATACACCTTGTATATAGGAATTCCCAAATTGTAGCCCTAATGTCTATTCCTRGTCATTAGGTCACTGAGATTCCAGATTCCATAATTAATTTGAATTACCTGRCTTTCAGATGCCCTTCAGACAGTGCTTTGTCCTGATTACCCTCACTGCTGAAAACAGAAATGTGCCTGGCACCCTATTCCCATGGGGTGAAGTCACTTGCCACCTCTCACCAAGGGTCAAGCTGATCTGTTGAGGCCAAAAATCTAGACCTAGGCAAACAGCAGCAACATGATTCTGAGAGTGTTCCTTTATATGGTCATTTAGATTTTGAAAACAAAGGTAGCAGAGCTAAATAAAAGTACAAGGGAAGGAAAAGCCTGCACTCCCTTCTYCTTGTCACCTCCTTTCAGCAGGTCCTGCCCTGACTGGCAGGGACGTGTCTCCTTCTGSTAAGAGGTTGCGTGCCAGAGTGGCAATGTCTTCCCCCTCTTCCTCCTTTAGGCTTCCAGCAGTACCCAGGCTTTACAATGCACACAGGAAGGAAGGATGGAGGAAGGATGCCAGYAACAAGTTTTCTGCCAACATTTACTCATGTCTGTTGCTTTATCTTTCTATGACACATGTACAAAAAAAGTCCTTACTTAAACCAATACCTAAACCGAAAAAAAGTATCCTTATAAGGGAGTGTACTGTTTCAATTCGGCTTTGACACTAATTTATTGGTATTGTTTGATTTCTTGAGTTAAAGGAGGCTTTAATTCCCCAGAAGTCTCAAAAATTTGAATAAATGATAAAGTGAGAAGAATTGCATGTCATCTGCAACTCCGATTCCAGAAAATATTTGTTAGACTAAAGGTAACATTTCTGAGAAAGATGCGCTCTTTTTCATACCAACTAGAAATCACAAAATTCCTGTGCACAATAATGAAATAAGTACCAATATTGCCCATAGTATGTAATTCAATTAACAGGATTGACATCTGGTTCTTGAAGTACATGTAGTATGCAGACAACTGTGGAGCATTTTGCACCAAAGTAATGACACTTGATTAGGAAATTTATTTATGAATTATTACATTTAAAATAATTTAAAATTAAAATCCCTCAGTGATAAGACATGGATTATCTTAATTAGTTTGGCCTTTTTTTGCAGTCATCATCTAAAACTCCAAACTGATGACCCATACTACTGAAATAAGCTGTAACTGAAAAATATTTATCATGCTATGGTGTCAACATCATTTTAGGATGCAACCATGTTAATGACACATTCATGAAAGAGAAAAAAGAGAGAAATATCAGGAGTAATTATAAAAGTGTATCATTAAAGAATACCACTCCTACATATTTCAATTTACCTTTTTTTTTCTCTCTCTCTTTCTATAGGTTGTGACCTCATCCCGGTCCAGTATCTCAGATGGGGTGATCCTGAGCCCATCGCAGCAGTTGTTTTTGCGTGCCTGGGTCTGCTGGCCACCTTGTTTGTTACGGCTATATTCATAATGTACCGTGATACTCCAGTGGTCAAGTCATCCAGCCGAGAACTCTGCTACATCATTCTAGCTGGCATCTGCTTGGGTTACTTGTGCACTTTCTGTCTCATTGCAAAACCTCAACAGATTTACTGTTATCTTCAACGAATTGGCATTGGTCTCTCCCCAGCTATGAGTTACTCTGCTCTAGTAACTAAAACCAACCGCATTGCAAGAATCYTGGCTGGCAGCAAGAAGAAAATTTGTACAAAGAAACCTAGGTTCATGAGTGCCTGTGCCCAACTGGTTATTGCATTTATCTTGATATGTATCCAATTAGGCATAATTGTTGCTCTCTTTATAATGGAGCCACCAGATATAATGCATGATTACCCAAGCATCCGAGAGGTCTACCTGATTTGTAACACCACCAACCTGGGTGTTGTAACTCCCCTTGGATATAATGGATTATTAATTCTGAGTTGCACCTTTTATGCATTTAAGACAAGAAATGTCCCAGCTAATTTCAAYGAAGCAAAATATATTGCCTTTACAATGTATACCACCTGCATCATTTGGCTAGCTTTTGTGCCAATATATTTTGGAAGCAACTACAAGATAATCACCATGTGTTTCTCAGTGAGCCTGAGTGCCACGGTGGCCCTTGGCTGTATGTTTGTGCCCAAGGTCTATATCATCCTTGCTAAGCCGGAAAGGAATGTACGGAGTGCATTCACCACATCAACTGTGGTCCGCATGCATGTAGGAGATGGAAAGTCATCTTCAGCTGCAAGCCGCTCAAGTAGCCTGGTGAACCTGTGGAAAAGAAGGGGATCATCTGGTGAAACCCTTAGGTAAAGTTTGCTATTATATGAGTGTGGGGAAGCAAGTGTGATCATCTGAGATTTAATTAATAATACTAATAGTGAAAGATCAAAGGGAAATATATTAATTTCCTTCACCTCTGCATTAGGAGATGAGCAAGTTTGCTCTGCAGAAGTTTTAGGTGAAGGCTGATTTAGTTAAAAGGCTGTGCAGAAACAAAGCAGAGAGCGATGAGCAAAAAGGGCTGGAAGTACCAGCTGTGTCATCTGTACACTTGTAGGGAGGGAAACAAGATATTAGGAGAAAAAAAAAAGCCACCAACAATCTCCCAGAAATATAACTAATTGCCTTTTCCTCAGTGCACTCGTTTTGAATCTCTTTCCCCTGAATGAATTTCATAGCCACTGTGTTCACCTCTCGTCACAGCAGTGAGATAATAGCTAGGTCTATTAGTAATAGTAAGACAATAGGTTGTTGCTAATGCTGTAAGGTAGAGCAGCCAGTAGCATCATGAGCAGCCACTCTCAGTCCTCTAAGGATTTGTTTCATGTGACTCTTTTCTCTCCTATTCTTTTGATTTTCCTTTCTTGTATTTTCTCTTCCTACCTTCTTTCTTTTTATCTTTAACTATCTTCTCTTCTTTATCTCTGATACTTTTTTCTATGTTCATCCTCCAAACTCCATCAAATCCAGCTGYTCTTAAGTCCCATTCTTGACACCCTTCCAGACATTGACCAGATATTCCCTTGCCAGATATTTCTTTGTTTCTTCCCAAAGAAGAGTTTGAATTTGGTGTATAGACAACATGTATATTCAGGATAGAAAAATTACATTAAACAGATGTTGAGGAGAAAGGAAACCTCTGGAGTGGAGATATTGTCCAGCTTCAGAGACATGTTAATGGGTGCACCTAGACCAGTGTCTTACTTTCTTCTTATAATCCCTTTTACTTTTGATACAGGTTATTATGGGAATGATATCGGGTTGTTTATATACAAATAATTGGGTTGTGAATAAACAWAGAATTCTGAATGTACAGAGAAACAGTTTTGTCTTTCTTCAGCTACATATTTCTGGACTGGAAGTGAAAGGTAGCTAGTTTTCCTTCCTCACTGAAACATGTGTGGATTTTAGGGTTGATAATATGAATATTTCTAGATATGCCAGTGGTGGTAACTGGAGCTGGCATGGAATAAGGACAAATTTATACTTCCATTTTTTATGAACCACAATTTACATTCAAAGGAAGATTTCATTAGTAATAACTGGAGGACAAGAGCACAGATTATGCCAAAATGATGATATGTCTTTGTCACATCATTACTACTTCTCTTCTCTTTCAGAGATCTTTAACTGGTACAGAAATGGCTAGTTTGTTACAAAATATTTTATAAGTATGATCTGTAAACAATGTTTTTTTTTCCCAGTCTATTTCCAGATGCAGAGTAGAATGATGTTTGAAAATTATGAATTGTTAGTTTAAGGAATGGCTATCTGAAATGTCCTTCTCTACATCTTCTGCCTGTACACTTGAGCTGACCTATGTTCAGCTTAGAAGCTCTAAGGCTATTTCCAAGCTGGCTAACACAGGCATTCTTCACACATGTCCTCAAYAGGAGTGCGTTCTTCCTCTTTGGGATCATTTCTATTTTGCCTCACTTTTTCTGCAGATCTTATTTGTCATCTTGTGACCTTTTACCTGGACAAGATGAAGTTATAGATGATGGGAAGGTCTGAGGCTYGGGAAGGACTTATTTGGAGGGACTCATCTGTTTAGGCCCAATTTTGATAGATATTTCTCTAAAATCTTTGTTGTGTTCTGAAGAGTGGGGAATGTACTCTGCTATTAAATATCCTARCAGATAAGTTGTATTTTCTTCTTTGTGAGGACTATTTCCATTTCTGTATATGCCTCAATATGCAGGTAACACATGTAGTCTAGACAGGTATCAGTAAAACATGACAGATTATCATCAACATTCATGTCTTTTTAAATAGCAATGTCTTAGAAATGTRTTCAGCCTTGAAGAGCATTCAGAGTGCCAGCTATGTGTGTAGGAATGAAGAAAACAGCACAAAGCTGATATATTGACATATTTACCTGGATATAAAGARCTAAAGCATTTAATTTGAAACTTGGAGAAAAGCCTTCACATCATCAACAGTATTCATCAGTACTTATAACCAGAACAGAGAAGAGACTCCTAAATGCAGTGTTTAAATCCTCAGTTGTTTAAACTGTGATGGCACCAGTGAGTTTAGCAGTACTCATGCAGTGTATTCTCCCTGAAGGGTCCAGGAATCCAAGAGCAAATTGATTCCATCATTCGTAAGGAATTCTCTCCAATCAGTTCCTCTTTGGTGGCAGAGAATAAAACAAAGCAGAGCCTTAAAATGTACTGAGTAAATTGAAAATGCTGCTCAGGAGTTCACCTACGTCTGATATCATCTTCAAGACAGAATAGAAAGYTGTTTTCAGCTTTAATTCTATCCAYTGTAACTCACGAGCAAATAGMGTRTAATCATTTTACTTAATATTCAAGCATTTCTTAGAAAGAAATGTTGGTGCACAAAATATAATATTTCAGGGAATTATTCAGAACCAGGTTCAAAAGCTTGTTTGGATAGTTATTCAAGTAAACACTGAAATACTTAGACTCAAAGGAAATATGCACTAGAGCTACATGTCTTTGTTTAAATAGTGCAGAGGGAGTTATTTAAAAGAGATTGAGTCATTGTTGAATTTTAAAGAAACATGCTATTTAAGTCACCAGTGCATAGAGGGGCCCCTATCATTAACATTTTCCTTCTTGACACTAATTTATAGCACAGTGTAGTACTGCATCAAATCATTGTCAAGCAGATAATGCCAAGGCTCCATTCAGAGCTTTCACATCAGCTGCAAAATGACAGATAACAAGACTGCTCTTGCCTAAATAAAGTAATGCATCTGTTAGAGTCCTAAATTACTTTTTGCATGGGTTGCTCTTCAATTAAGAAAACTCAGCACACTGTGGCTGTGTGTTGGAAAGACTCTTCACATACTGAAATAAGTAGAGGGAGAGAGTAAGGTTATTTGTTATATTTTGAAATGAAAACCATTTCATGTAGGCTATTGTGATTCAGCAGTACTCACCAAAACGTACTCGAGGCTCATTTACAAGTAGGACTATCAAATCAAGCATGAGTAGAAGCAGCTCCACAAAGAAGCACGAAGAATACTGTGTAGCTGCAGTCAAAACCTTACAACCAGTGTAGAGGGGTTTCTGGACCTTCTGCTTCTTGTAATTTTACCAGATAATTTCACAGCAAGTAGGAGGGCCATAAATTAGTTGAGCAAAAACTTACCTTACCTTGACATCTCARGAACTGGTAGTATGAGGTCAGAAAACACCATTGCTATCTCATTTTTTTTTAACTGTCAGTTGGCCTTCTTCTCTGTGATGACACAGGCAAGATTCCTGCRTTTCTTCTACTGAATTCTCAAAAGATAGAAGATGGTAGGCACCATCCTACATGAAATGAAACAAAGCCGATATTGTCATTTCCCAAATAAGTTAGAATCACTGAAAATGATGATTCATCAAAGCAAAAAGGCTGAGCAGCACTTTAAATCTGCTATCTAAGCATGAAGATATGGTCACTCTCCAGCAGACAGTAATGACCAGCAACAGTCAGATAAAGTGCTAGATATGCTGACTGTTTGTGGCACTGTGCATGTTTCCTCCCTCTGGGTGTGAATAGCATAATATTAGACAACAGAAAAGGGATGTAGATCAATTTCTACAACTTCCTCTAAGAAGCTTATCCAAAGAAACATGCAGATCTCTGAGATTAAAGCTTTATAGCCAAGTGCAGCAGTGATGTTTAGTTCCACCTGGAGTTACTAGTTCATTTTTGGTCCATTATGCAGTATTTCATAAATGATTAAACATAAACTGTGGTTGTCAAAGCAAATTATCTACTCATTTGTTAATGTACGATCTTGCCCTCTTAATAAATTTGTCCGCTGCTGAGCGATTGCTGAACTGGGCATTGCTCTGCATATTTCTGCAGAGAAGAACGATMTGGTAAGAATGACAAGGTTCATTCGAAAGTGGGGACCGCTTGTTGTAGTGAGCTAACCCTCACCTACCCATGCTCTCCTTCCCCTGAAGGACATAGGGGCAAAGCAGACTCAGATGAACCAYGAGAATTTGTAGGATCTTTTATAAATCCTTCCCCCTCCTCTCCTTTTTTTTTTTTTTTTTTTTTTTTTTAACATAATTTAGATAAAGATGCTCTCACTTCCACCTAAGAGTCACATGCCATTTGAGGGCACTTCTCCCTCTCTTAAGCGCAACGTGGGCACAGTAATAGGAGTCTGAGGGTCTAAGTGCCTCCCTGGCAGAGGTGGCAGAGAAAGCGCTCAGTTGGTCAGGCTCATGTGCTGCTGAGCGGCTATTCCCTGTCTCCTGCAAGGAAAAAATGGTGAGCAAGACGGATTTTTTTTCCAGTGGGCTGGATTCAGCCCCCAGACTGCTGGCTAGGTTCTAATTATTGTTTATATCAGAATGTTCCTAACTGTGTCATAATGAAAAGTATTGAAAACAGGTGTCTACCATCACACTGTGCTAGGAGCAGCTGGGGTTTCTTAACTATTTTCCCTCTCTCTCTCTCTTTTTCTCTGTTGTCTGGCTATATCTGTTCTATTGCCGTTCAAACAAGAGCTATTTTGATGGACTAAATAAGAAAAATAGCCTTAGATCAGTATAGAAGCTGCCGTTCCTGGTTTAAAAATATTGTAGCCAAAATCACACATCATACCTAAGCATCTCTAAGCATCAGCTTTTCAAAATGACCTTTCAAAAGCCTGATTTGAAATTTTTCAAAAAACACTTTTTCACAGGAARTTTTTAAAACATTATTATCCTGATTCTGACCTAAATCCATTCAAAGCATTGACAGAAAAAGTGAACTGAAAATTTCAGGCACAAGTTAACTAGCTGTTGCAGCAGCATTTGAAGGCTTTGACTACTGTTATACTGTAAAATTAGGAAAGCYCAGAGAAGTCACTGAGTGTCTAGCCAAACAGGAATCCTGCATCTTCAAATAAACCTTCAGTACTGTAACATGCACAAACGCAAAGGTCTCTAAGATACAGTCCATGAAAGCAAAATTAGAGCAATCCCTATTGTCCAGATGTCAAATTTTGACTGGTTGAAGGCCCTGTCCATGAACAGCTGGATAGATTTGGAGCCCCAGCCATCAAGCTMTGATCAAATGTTTTCTGATCACATCAAGCGTGTATGTGTGTGTATCAGCACGGTGATTTCAAAGATAAAGGTAAGAGATTCCAGTGCCCCATATCTCAGGGAGATGAGCGGCCGAGAGATGGAGGCAGGGCTGTTGTTTGCCATGGAGCTTTCAGTCAGACAGCAAGGCTATGCCAGGAAATTCACCACCCTGAGTTAGCAGAGTATGAGAAAAACTAGCAGGGTTTTGTTGAAAGCTGAAGCTGACTGGCATTCCTCACATGTATGTCCATTGAGAAAGATATCGATTGTGAGCTTCTGCTGCGGCATATTCTACTGGGACACATTTTTACAGTACTGGTGCCAGTTTTGCGTTCATTTATATGCAGTGTGAACAATTTCGTTGACACATATTGAATGACGATGAAAGAACGCTACGCTTTTCCTCCAAATTCATTTGAAAAACTTCTTGCTTACGAAGTTTTGTCAGGGAATGGGTTTTAGGCTGGTACTCACAATTTTTACAGCCAGAGAGCTGAGAATGTCTTGGTCATCAGCATGGCMATCATGGCACACTAAAACTTCATCATGTCCTTTGGCCAGAAAAACAAAGAAAAACACAACATTCTCCTTCTACAAAGTAACAGCCACAGATCTCATATAAATAACAGATTCTGCAATTTTCACAGCTAGCTAAAGCTTGCTCAGTTTTTCTTATACAAATGTGAGGCAATATATATGAGGTGGTAATTCAGTTGTATTGAGCTCAGATTTAGGGACTGGTGCATCACCTCTCATACTGAGCTCACTTACGTCAGCGTGATTGCTCTCCATGGGAGCCTATTGAAGACAATCTATTTTGTATAAAATATACACTGATTGGAAAAGGCAGAGAGTTATTTTCTACCCCAGTGAGTAGGGCAATGTCTTCCCAAGTTAGACTGGCAGAGAGGAGATAGCAGCCTGGGTCTCTTTGACCCCGCATGAGTGTCCCATCCACCAGGCTTTTRCCTTGCATTTAGAGATCTTTACAGTTTTGATTTTATCTCACTGAAAACAAATGGAAACACTTTTAGAACTCCTGAAATTTTATAGAGCAGGCAAATAATTTCTTCATGTCTTTTAGTCATTTCGGTCCACTCTTGTATGCATGGAGATCTAACCACATTACTGAAGAATGTGAACCAGGACAACTAATACTTAGGCAGATACATTACAGAAATGACCTGCAGCATCCTTGAACTGTAGCATTGATCAGCTTTTATTCATTGCTTATCTCAATGTAATAAAACCCAGTGGAAGTTGAAAAGCGAGTTGCTGTCTAAAACAGGAAGTGCGGGATACTACTGCGAGGCAAAGGATCTCAGTGAGAATTTACATGTAAATAAAAGTTAATTTCTACAGATACTGTTTAAAAGGAAAGTGAACTGCAAATATAAATTGCACAACAGTGATTAGACTTTGAAATATGAGATGACTAATGCAGAAGAGGGAAGGGGTAAATCTCTTACATGATGTAATGTCATTAGAGTAGGTGAAAATTTACATGAATTGAAGGTCTGGCTCAAAGGTGATTGGTGTTTTTTTCCAAAAATGAAACCTAGTAATAATAATACATGATGTTATTTGTTTGCTTCCCAGCCTCCCTAGAAAAGAGTTTTGACGCATGCAGGAAAAAATCTTTGACTCTTCAGAGGAAGTCATTATCCTTTTGACTGATTAGTCTGCATTTATTAATGAATCAGTTCCCAAATGGATCATTCTGAGCTATTTTAATCTAATATGCTACAAAAATTTAGATTGTGACATTACTGAATGGTTTGAGTCCTTCATTTTTCCCTAGATAATTTACTCCAGGTGTCTTTTTGAAGTTTGATACTGTGATTAATGAAACTTCAAATATTGTGAAATGACTGAGGAATATTTTATGAAACTCAGTGAAAGGTATTAGGTCGGAAAGATTTTGATAAATTGCCGCTAAAACATTCCACCTSTATAATGAATTGATATTCTTGAATGCCCTGATTACAATGAATTTAAATTTGTATGCTGTGCTAGTGTTGTTGTTTTGAGTTTTTTCCCCTCAAACCAAATTTAATTAAGGTATTAATTGATTGATTTAAATTATTTGGCTGCATTAACTGAGCAYATACATTCAGCCCTAATTTTTTGAATTATTTATATTATTAAGACCACATCCCCATCATTGTGAATCAACTCTCATAGTAGAACTGTGCAAATTAAATTACAATGTCAACCATTTACTGCCTATTCTTAGATAAATAAGCTCTACATAGCAAAATGCAGTCTTGCCATTGTGCTACAAAGAAAAGGAAGAAATAGTGAAGACAGAACCTGGCAGTTTGGTTTTTATCTTTACACGGAGAAGGACATGAGGAGTTTGATATTTTTTTGACAGTAATGTCTAACTTTTTTTTTTTCCTCTTCAAATCTGTCTCCTCAATTTCTGATGATAAATAAATGGCACTGTCTACTTTAACAGCATTGACTTCATTAGTCTTACTGAAAAGCACCCAGACAGGTCATGCAGACTGTGTCATGTCCATTCTTCATGCAAGATGTAGAATCTGCTGCAAACTGCCTTCCCATTTGAATATAGGTTTTTCTGCTGAAGGAACATCTGGTTCTTTCCAGAGCATATTTTGATATGCTACTGCATTGAAGGTGAACAACGAGAAGATTAGGACACAGATTCTCCTTCCAGTGTCCAAATAGATGAGCCAGTCTGCCACTGTGGAAACCCCTGTTTGAATTAAAAACAACGGGGCTTCTACTTGACTACTGGAAGCTGATGCAGACTGGGAGATGAGGTGGTGACTGGASTTTCTCTCAGCTGAGAGAAACCAACTGTTTCTGTTTACAGATGTTTTATACCAACTGTGATTGAAACTCAAGCCATATGTCCAGTRAGCTGTAAAAGAACAAAACTCCTTTGCTTTTCTCTAGTTTTGATCATAGCATTACGTATTGTAGTGATTATTGAGTACGCTGCCAGCTGATGGCTTATAACATAAACATAAGTTGACAAAAAAAAGTCATTTTACAGTCYATGATCCAATAATGAGGTAGCAGAAAAGAAAGGTTAAAAATTTAATAAACAAGCAGCAAAGACACAAAATATTAGAAAACAAAAATAAAATTAATATACTAAACATACAGGATAGCATAAAATAGTAATAAAAACTATCAGAAAAGAGAGACTTATTTCTTACAAAAAAAGTCTTTAAAAACTGATCTTCCTTTTCATGATTTTTCTAGCTATAAATCTTCTGGGATTCCAAACACCAAAAGAGATTGAAAACGTCATGTTAAACTCAAATATAAGCTAGGATGTTATAAAGAGAGGGCCTCTCCCATTCATTAATTTCACAAGGACTGCGAAGTTTCTAGCATTTACATTACTTCAGAATAAATAAAATATACCTTCCCTTTTCAATACAATAAGTGAAGTAATGAATAAAGTAATGAGACCTCCTTATGGCATCTGTAGCTTTAAATATCTACAGAAGAGAGGACAAAAATTCAACACAGTGAATAGACCGGATAGAGTAACACAAGACACTACTATACAGAAATCCTATACAGTATTTTGTCCAAGATGTCAAAAATAACCCTTCCAGAAGCAGGTAAACAAACATATTCTGCTTTTGGTCTATTCTTCCCATGAATCAGTGTTATGTTTTATGTGTCATTCCATCAAGAAAAGTAATTTTAATTCACCAGCTGCAATTACATATGATTGCTTAATTAGAATAAGCTGTAAAAAAAAAAAAGGATTATGTTGCATTTGAAAAAAGAATTAAATTGTGCATTTGGCTTTAAAGTAATTTTGCTTGCTAAAATGGTGCTATTAAGCAAACAATCTTTATATTGATTTTTTTTAAAAAAAGTAAAAAGAAGAAAGTGCTGTACTTAATAACATATAATTTCTTTTAGCTACTTTATGAACAGGGAAATGTCACACAATAAGCTGAGACCCCTTTTAAATTAGTCAGTGTAGTGTGGTGCACTATCAAGATAGCATGACCAACCTTGAAGAACTGATTTTCAAGGACACAGTATGTTTGTAGCTCAAAGTAGCCCATACAGTAACAATGCTAAATATTCTATATAGTTCATTCTTCAGCCATTTAAAACTATGCAGAAATCTTAATTCATATATTCTCTTGTCTAATCTAAAGATCAACTCTGCTGCTATGAAATGCAGGATCTTCATCATTGCTCAATATCAAGACCAAGTAGTACTGCAGGTGAAAAATACTGCTTGTGCATAAGATCTAACAATCAAAATACATAACACGTCCTGGAAAGTTGGGAAGGTTTGTGACATTCAACATGCTGTGACATTCAACATTGAAAAGACTCATGGAAAGTGACAGAAAGCAAAGAGACGCTATCCCGTCAGTACACTGTTAAGGTTTTCAAATCCCCAGTTTATCGATATGTTAGGCCAGTTAGACTCTCCGTAGCATGATGCTGAGAGATTAGGGCTCCAAAGCAGGTTTCTGCTCCATAAAATGGCATACTCTAGAAAGAATTTACAGGATTGAGGCAGCGTGACTATTCAAGACAGCCAAACTTGGAGTTCGGTAACATATATATATAGACAGTTTAAAAGTTTTTCATTCTGTATTTCAGTTTATTTTATTTTAGCCTAATATGAAAGCTGAGGTGGATAGTTCTCCTCTCCTCTCCTCTCCTCTCCTCTCCTCTCCTCTCCTCTCCAGATTAGCTCTTGCCCTCCAAACAGATTTGGCTCTAAATCCTCTCTACTCTTAACTGTTTGTGGGCAAATGTCACCTCTTCCATCTTTGCAAGGTACAATTTCATGAGGATGTTATTCCTGCCTTCAATTAGAAAAAGATTTTGGTCAGAGCTACTCTCTTCTTCTGTGTCTGAACGGTGCCAATTGAACTTTTGGTGTTCATTAAATAATAAAATTTCTTCAGGGCGGTGTGACACTGTATTTGAAATATGGATTCATGACAGTTCTCCATCCCTCACACAATTTTGCTTTGCTTTGCTTTGCTTCAACAATGGATTAAATTGTTCAGGCAAGGAACTCCAGCGACTAGGGATGAGGATAATCTGGGATTCTGGAAACACTCCAAGTTGAGCAGAGATGCAGACTGCTCTTTCTTTCTTTTT
>NW_028186239.1:884019-953857 GCF_003343005.1 Rhea americana
TATTAAAGAGTTGTCACTGGACAGCTGTTGGTCTCCTTCAGGATACTGAGTCCCATATTCCTCTTTTATTTCCTAGAACATGAATTAATTTTAGTCCACAACAGGAGTTTTGTTGTAAGGCAAAGAAGGCAAGGACAAGGTCTAACATTCTTCTAAAATTGAATGGTCATGCTGGTGTTTCCTGCCCCGTATCATATGAAAAGTTCCAAGTACACAAAGAGTCCAGGTAGGACACACACACTTTCCTCAGTCCAGGAGTAGGTTCCTGTCTCTCGACTGATGCCCACTGGAGAGTGCAGGGCAGTGCTGTGCAAGGTGGAGTGGTGTGACAAAACATTCAGCAAAAAGACAAGCACTGCAGTGACTGAACTACTGGGGATTATCTCAAATTTCCTGTCATTGATTGGTCTTACAAAACCTGTTAGCCTGTACTATTAAACACTTGTTCTTAAGGTAACTCACTCCCGTGCAAAAAAAAAAAAAAAAAAAAAATCCTGAATCCTACACAACCCACAACTCCACACCCAAAGGCCCCAGTGAAATCCTCAAAACAACCAAAATCATTTAAAGCCTTCAATAGAATTTGTTAGTACTGGTTTCTAAGTTGCGTTTCTGCACAAATACAGGTTCTTCTCACCGTCTTTTGTAACCAATATGTAGTCTGGACATGAACTATCAGAAAAGAAATCTACTTGCAAATACTGAGTGCACTGCAATGGTTTATGCCTGTTCCACACATCAGCTGAAATACAAAATCATTTTCTTATTAKCATTTATTATGACAACTATATAGAAAGTTTGAGGGTTTTTTTCTCCTCAAATTAAATCATATAAAGAAATCCCTTGTTTTTAACAACTAGGAGAGAGGCAAACTACCCTGACATTTTTCTAAAGCAAAACTTTCTGAGGCAAAATCATGTCCTTATTTCCTCTGAATGTTGAAAACCTTTTATTATGTAGGACCTCTGATATTCCTCTCCAGAAAGGTAATTCACAGCTTCTGTGCAGAGGTTAGATACACTTTCCCCATTAAAAGGTGGATTAGAGCATGCTCTGGTCACTATTTTCATGGGTGACTATTTAGCACTAAATGAGCAGCCATGGAACTGTAGTTATGGTTCAAGGCTTTGAGGAAATCTCTGATAACTTCTTATGATGGTTTAATTTGCTCCTCACTGAATGGCAATAATGGAGAGGTTCCTTGTGATCTTTGTGAGATACATTCTGATTATTTTTATGGCAGTGGCATTTAGGTCAATAACTAGGAACTGGGAATTTGTTGGGTTTCTTTATATCCGGGTCTCAAGCACCCTAACCGGGTGTTCTTCAAGAAGTAGTCACTAAGGTCATTTATCTCTCCTTTCCTTCTGCAGGCTACTTTTTATTTTTCAATTTATTGTGAATATTTAGGTTCTCCAAATTCCCTCTCCTAGTCTTGGTCTTTTCTTCTTCTGTCTTGTTGGTTACAGAGTACCTGTTTTGGTTACTAGGATTAAACGTAACCCCATTTTCCTCCCACTCTTCCTAAACTTGATTTTCTTCAATAACATCTAATGCCTTCACTTGAACTTTGTTTCCTTTTCTTTCTTGTGAAATTTCCATGAATTCTTTTCTTTCTGTTCTTTCTTGCTACCCTAATTGAATTTTTATGATCCAGTTTGACTTCCTTTGTATTTTTCAGTGAATTTATCTACACTCTAAGTCCTTCCACTTTCTTCTCTACTCTAGGCATCAGCTTCCATTTAATATGTGTGTATCCTGCGTGAGCTTCATGCCTTTTGTGAGCACTGCATAGACCACGCTCCGGATTGCCWTAAAAACCTTCATAGCCATTTGGCAAAGCTCCTGTTGTTCTTCCTTTCAGTAAGATTGTAATTTGTAAATGAAAGGATTGTTATGCACTGAGCACATATCATTTTACTGTCTCCAGTTCACTCTCGGGTTCACTAAGTTTCTTCTTAAGTTATTTACTGTAACATGTGTTGCCTCTGAGGATCTACTCCAGCTGCATACCAAGTTCAGCTTGGCTGCTTCTGTATTTGGGCTATTTCTCTTTTAGAAGATTGTTGTCTTCAAGATTTTGCTATCTTTTGCTATCTATTGCTATCTAGGACAGCCTAAGAGATAAGCACTAAATAAGGCATTTATTCTATTGTGTTAGCAGTGTTAAAATAAACAGGTTCCCCTTATAGAGTTTTATTATATAACAATGATGAAGGCTGTAGCATCTGGGAATGGAATATCACAAGCAATATTTGAAAAGAAGGAGTCTATGTTGGGCATTTTGTCCAAATTTTATTCAAGCATTTAAATAGGTATTTCAATAGCTAGCACAAGAATTTATACAATTAGGATGAAATTCACCACTGGGAAGAAAGCCAGCATAAGACCTCAACAATGCTCCCATCTCAATTAAGTGCTCAGAAAGTAAATAATGACCAGGTCTTATGCTGATATGCTACCCAGGCATTAATTAGATCATCAGGTATTAAACTTTATCCAAGTGAATTTTTCATCCAAGTACAAAGCATGGATGTTCATTTTAAACATACACCATGCTGAAATGGGCTGTATGATTGGGGTTGATTTCAGATGATTTTGATRTCTACTCCTCAGCAAGTCATCTAGCCTCCCGATGGAGAGGAAAAAAAAAGCACATTAGAGTTATGTGCCATGAACTGTGCTTGAGAAGTCTCTGTTTCCCTTCACTGACCTTTAAGAAGCATAGACAACAAGCTTGGATGTGGACATCTGCTGTGTCTACAGTAGCTTAGTCAAAGTGTATCCAAACAATCAGCTATATGACGTCTTGCTCTTACAAATAAAGAGAACAAATCAAGTGTGACAGAGGTGGAGGATCAGAGAAAAAAAAATGTGACCAGTAACCCACCAGCAGATTTTTCATTGCTCCTTAATTTACATGTTGCTGCCTTTAATCTATTTGGCCTGCACCTCTTGGTCTACCTCCAAAAATATTAAAGAGAAAAGATTGCTTGGTTACCTATTCTGTAGCGTTATTTAGCTACTCCTGTATAMGCAAAATTGGTAAGCATTTTACTTAAACAGAGATCTGGGGTTTTATGCAGCTGCTCCACCACTTCTAAGGCAGCCTTGCACCATATCCCACCACTGCCATAGTAACACTCATGTGCATGGCCCTTTGCACAGCGGCTGTCACACAAGGCTGAGCACGCAATCACTTCTTTCTGTTTGCTCCTGTTGTTGTCGTGATTTATTAGGTACAAAGGCAGGAGACTGGCCCAGCACAAGTCGGAAATAGAGTGTTTCACCCCAAAAGGGAGTATGGGGAATGGTGGGAGAGCTACAATGACCAGGTAAGCAAACAGCAAGTGGTCCTAGGGCAGTGTGGTATGTCTGTGAACAAGAGGAGCAGCCCTGGGACAATGCTAGCCCAGATCCTCTATCTGTAATACTGTAATACTTGTACATCTCATATAGTATGTAAAAAAAAGAAAAAGAAAGAAAGAAAGAAAAGAAAGAAAAAAAAAGAAAAAAGAGAAAATAAAACACTTGGCCACTGCTGATTTCTGTGTTCCATCTAACTGCAAAAAGACCTGCACCATGTTCATTTGAGTGATCAGAACTACATGTCCTGTGTGATGCTGTTGTAATATAGTGCTTTGGGTAGGAGAAACTTTAAATATGAGAGACAGCACTCAAAACAGCTAGTAAGCAGCTCTGGAATACCTTTGGAGTGATGGTTCTACTCCATACTAAGGGCTATATTAATAAATAGTTTATAATATATTTAATCAGAAGAGCTTTTAAGAGAGCCAAGAAAAACAGATTGATGGAAATGTTTCCAGTGTGAAATTGCTAATTCTTCAAAATCAAAATGTCTTGTGGGAAAGTGCTAAACTCTGTAGTGGTTTTAAGGAAAAGTTTCAAACTGATTTTAAAGAGAGTTGAAAATATTTTTTCCATAACTTTCTCCATGTAATCTAATCTAGATACTTTTGTTTAATTTTGTTTTGGTCATTGTATATTATATATCAGTATTACATTTTAATGCAGTGTTGCTGCAATAAACTAGCTTAATATGGCCATTTTAATGTTTTGTATTCAAATATTTCAAGCTATTTAATTCTAATGAAGTATTTGGATATTTCAACTATTCATCTCTTTTGGAATTCAGATAAATTTCTTAATGTTGGAATCTCTCATAAGAGAGAAAATCCATTTATCCAGACTTGTTTATAAATTAATAGGCTCTATGCATCGCAGTAGGTTGTAAATCYTTCAGGAAAAGGTAACCTAAATAGGCATTGTATGAAGGTGTTGGATTCTATTACAAGTWAGAACCATTTGGTTTACTATCTATTAAAAAAACCACTCAATTATTATTGACCCCTATAAATTATTTATAAATGTAACCTTAGAGCACAGTGTGTACCTTTACTTTTCCCAGGTATTATATCACAGGTAGATTTTATCATTGCAGGAGGATGTTCAACACCTTTTACAGCATTACGTATCTCTTGGGTACAGCAATATTCACTCGTACATAAGGCTAGCTGCTATAACACTGCACAGTACAYTCTTGGGGGACTCTTACTATTTCAATAATGTCAGGACCATCCATTGCTGAGTGTTGTTCAAAATGTATCAGTGATGTCCACCTTTTTTTGTCAGACTGGATTCCATTTCTTGTTTGTGTGTTATTTGTTTTTTGTTTTTGTTTTTTTTCTTTTTTACATTGCATTGCCTTTAGTGATATTTATTCCTCCTTTAAAAGCTATTTGGAGTCACTATATAAGAGAGTTCTGAACAAGAGGCAAGTACATGTAAATGTCGAACAACTGTATTTTGTTGTACACTGTTCAGCTCTGTATTCTCTCATGGTTTTGCCCATTCATATGCATATATTTGTATATATATATATGTATATGTGTATATATATATATATACACACACATCTGGAAAAAATCTTTTTTATACCTTATATCTTCACAGTGAAGAATCTGTTTGCATTCCAGAATGTAATCGATCTGAGTCAAGTAGAGATGAGAAAGAGATCCCCATTAAAGAGGATGCCTTAACAGTCAAAAAGACTGGAAACCGTGTCAGTGTAATAGTTCCACAACCAGACTGTCAGCCGCAAGACCTACTCAAACAGTTAAGAATATCTGCTGCTTAACAGCGAGTGGCATTGCATTTGATGGCTGTGTTTTGTTGTCTCCAGCCATAGTGTCCTGACCTGTGGTCTTGTCAAAGTCCATAAACTAAGCAGAGTTGCCATTGAATAGCCTGGGAACAGCCCAAAGAGAGTGTAGACATTGCCAAAACCAAAGTAGGTGTCATTCTTCTATCCCAGCAAGTATCAAGTCAGTGCTAGAAGTCACTATGAGGAAGTGCAGATGGAAAAAAGACAGATGCAGGGGTATGGCAGTTTGTGAATAATGAAATGATATCATCTCATTTTCACTGCAATGGAAGTGAAGAGGTCCCCTGATACTGGCCAAATCCTACATATAGCATTTTAGCCTAAAAAAAATCTRTGCAATTTCAGCTAGAGGGTATTGCTCAGCTCATGTTCTCAAATCCCTTGTGCAATATTATTTGTGTTTTTCAGTCCTAGTGTAGATATTTCTCACATCAGRGCTTAACTATCACTGTTTAGGTATTGCAGATGGCTTGGGATTTTTCAAGATGAAAAGTGACATAAAACTTAGCAATGAATATACTATATGATGCTTTGAAAGGTAATTTCAGATTAAGAGAAGTCACTATATTCTGTGTCATCTGCAAACACTGTTCATATATATAAGACAAAATTAATTACAGAATGGAAGGCAGCATGCTGTCGTTGTTAAGAGTCATCATTTAAAATACTGGTTCGATTAAATGCAACAAATAAGAAACTGATTAAAAATTTATAGAATTATTTTTCTGCTGATAAGTCCCATGTTCATAAATGCCTCTGTAGTCCTTTCTTGCCTCTGGAGTTATTTTGCAGGCATGCCAAATGGCTGAAATTCCTCCCATTCTATGCACTTTGCAGAGGATGGAGTTCAAATCAACCCTTGACGCTGGAGATGAATCTAGGACAGCTAACTATTTTTTTTTTCCTTTTGTACTGTCTGTGCTCCTGATGTCAGGGTCAGAGGGAAGTGGACGTTTCCTATTTTTATTGATGGCCAATAGATTTCAGTTTGATACCTCTAGCAAATTTTCATAAAGTCCACTGAAACCAAAGAAGACACACGTCAAGTAAGCAATGTGGAAAGCATCTTAAAAATATGTACACCAGGAAGTAGCACTGTCAGATCCAAAAGTAGCATTATTCTCTCTGTGTCCTTTGGATATGATGCTGCAGCATAGCAGCAGCGTGCTCTGAGCTGCTAGAAGTGACATTTTTCAGGTGGAAAGTAAAACACGGAGCTGGCTGCCTTGATTAACAATCACAAAGAGGCCACAGTGAGAGGGGAAAATAAGTTACGTCCAGCATCGAAATCACTTTTGCATTTTGGGTGAGGATGACAGGCCTCCTAGAAATRCTTCGTTCAGATACCAGGCCCTTCATTTCCCACTCCGAACAGGCGTGCTGCTGAACGAGCTGCCAGGACTGGCCGCGCTGGGAGGGCACTGGCAAAATTTCTGTCTGCCAGCTCTTTGTCAGTTTGTAGCTTCTTTTGTCCTTGCAGATAGATGAAAGTCATTCACACAAAGGTCAGCTGAGATTTTTAGAGCTCTTAACATACTCAGATGTCTGCTTACTACTAACACTTGTCAGATCCGAGAATCCTACGTCCAGAGATGAAAATACCTGCAACGAGAATTGCTACTGCTATGATTCAATACACACATACATAAATATGTATGTATATATTTACAGTATATAATAACTGGCAGCATAAGGAAGGGAGGTAAAGAGAGGTTATACTTCTAGGAGCGATATAAGTGAATGTCCTTGCTGCTGTTGACAAAGCAACTCTTTTTGTTTGCAATGTAATTGCAAAGGGGGTTGTTTACTTATAAAACCCAGGACAGGACAAAATGAGTATTTGCCCTATATCATTCCTCTTTTGTGCTTATTTGTTATTCATCTCTGCAGAACAAGCTCCATAGGAGTAATTTAAGCTGTATAACTTGAAAGATATATTGTTATTATATTATATTATATTGTGCATTTAATATTTATGTGTGGCAGAATTTGCTTTCAATCATGGAGATAATTATATAGTCACATAAAGGTTTCCTTTTAAGCTATTTAAAATGAGAGTAAAAGTATAATAATACAAACAAATCATTACAATGGTGGAACTGACGTAGCTTAGCTACTGTGTCTGGGTTTAGCCACTCRTCCAGGCTGCCCTTTAGACACGGGAGAAACTGTGCACAAGTTTGCTGAAGTTCTTTACTTTCACTGCTTGTTTCATTCCAGTACCTTTAGCACATTGCAAAGCATTTGCATTTTCTGAAGGGTCAAGAACTTGGGTCATTACAAGCAAAATTGAGATTGATTCAAGTTACAGGACTAGAGGAACAAAGTACATGTGTTCCCGTGCTTGCACGCACCACAGACACACGCACAGACCTTCCTTATGAAGAGTCAATTTTTAATTAAATCTACAGACAGTACTCAAATCCTTTTCAGGCAGAATAATCATATGATTGAGTCCTTAATAAGATTTCAGCAGAGGAACCTGAAAAGACAAAGGTTTCTTATCATTAATTTGAATAACAAGAGTTCTCCTTGGAAGAAAGTTGTATGGACTCAGTATAGAAGTTTACCCTACTTACTATACATAGTTGCTTCTGTTTGAAAAAGAAGGATGGCATTTTTCTTAAAGAGAGAAGACTGCCATTAATAAATAGGTTTGGTCTGCACAGTGTTGGAGCATGAACTTTATATCAACTTCCTAAAAACCAAGATGCTGCTTCATGGAATACAGTACTTCAGACGTTGAAATACCTAAACAAAACACTGCTACCAAATTTAGCTCAGTAAAATTTAGACAAATATTCTAAAATATTAACCTACTCACAGACTTATAAATCCAGAACTTTAATCCATTCTTTATCCTATTCATATCAGCATTAGTCGCATATAGATCATATAGGTCTTCATGAAGATGTTGTCCAGCATGTATTTTCAGCTGTACCGATTCAAATCTAGAATCAGATACTGATATTGGTACAACAACTTTGAATCTTAAGGACAGAGAACAAAATTTTCCTTAAATTCTTCATTTAAAACTGTGTTCATCCCCCTCATATTCCAGTTTCCACTAGCGAATAATACTAAATATGTAGCTATACATTCAAATTTTTCTCAGACAACATAAAGTTTTATAATTTTAAAGAGATTTGCATATTTCAGGAGAAAGATGTTAAGGATAAGAAATGTATCCCCAAGTTACATATACTTTCAATAACTGCCCCAGTTGTACTGCGCCCCAGTACATGCCACACATATCTGTCTGCTTACTATTAAACATTCTTCATCAGGATTCATTTCAGCAGCTTCAGATAATCCACAAGGATAGCACACTTGCTATAAAAAGAGAGTTTTCAGCTACTGTGACTGTCAGTCCTTCCTCCTGTTTTTCACTTCTGTGTTTTGAAAAACCTAGAACCTCACAAAACACCATTKCTTAAATGGCAGCTGGCTAAAGAAATCCTGGTAACAGCTATGCACAATCCRATAAATAATCATACCACAGAGTAATAAACTCTGAAACAAAACTTCTGCTGCATCAAYCAAAATAAGGACATGGTTATCTACTCTAGATAATAAAAAGGGGCATGTAAGRAGGAGGGGGAGCATTTACTTTACCACTTACATGCATAAAAAACACTTAATATCCATTATGAATGTGGAATAAAGCCTTAAAGGCAAAACATAAGTGGCTCTGTGAAAATAAGGAAAACGTACAAATTGTTATTCTGTCAGTAAGTGGACAATTGGAGAAGAAAGATTGCAAATATCAGAGTCTTCAAMAGCTCTCATTGACACCACTTTCATTTCTCATACATATTATCTCATGGTAAGTCTAGCAGGTTGGGAAAAGGCTTAGCTATAAAAAGAATCAAAGCAGCTTTTAGTAAAGAGACTGGAGAAATAATTAGTATGACTAGTTCTGAGGAAAACCCTTTTGTACATAAAACTGAACCTAATTAACCTATAGTGAGAGAAATGAAAATATGTGCCACTCTGAAGATTTTGCTTTACTATAAGAAAGTATCTTACTAGCATTTTGGTTTGGAAATGAGGTCACTGCTTTGAGATTGTCCAACTCCAGATATGACCCGTATACTACTCTGCTCTACTCGGTGCAAAGTGCCAGCTGAAAGGGCAGAGCAGGGTAGAAACATGTAACCTGTATTCAGCCAAGCTTAGCAGTGCAGTTCCTTTGGGAGCTTACAACTGTAATTTTACTGTTCTCATCTAAGGGAGCTAAATCTGTCTGTAAAAAAGCTCCAAAATATCACTGGCATAAAGTTTCCCATCTCTCAAAGCGACATAGCAAATCTGGGCATAATAAATGTAAACATTTTTTTGTGATATTCTGTTAACAGGCATCAAAGTCTGTGTCTTTGATGTATCTCTATTTCTTTCTTTTTAAATTGTGCACACAGTGGTAGTTTTTGGTTAACTTGACACAATAGCAATATGCATTTAGAGCATAATCTTAAATTACCATTCCTGAAATATAACAATATAAGAAAACTAATAATGCTCCTTTCAGATGATAAATGATTGCACACATCAGTCCAGTGCTATTTTTTGCATTTATTAGTGACACAGTAAATAGGTGCAACATGATAAAGTGGATTATGAGTTCCTGAAGTAACAATTCTAATTATTGCCGGACAAACTACTGGAATTTTTACTTTGGGGTTCATTTTTTATAGATTGATTGCTGCTTGCTTCCTATTCAGTTTGTTATAACAAGAATTTTGCTATGAATAATGGTCAAAACATTCAGGCTTTTTTCCAAAATTTACATCAATCAGCCACTGGGACTCCTTTAAGGCCCCTGAATCTCCCTTTATGGCCACACATATGGCTTGATTATATTCAGGCATAGGGCAAAGGCTGTGAGCAATTGCATCAACCAATTGAGTAACTCAAAACCAAAATGGGATTCAGGAGCTTCGTAGCTGCTCCACTGAAGGTTTAACTGGCAGCTGCCCTTGCCCAGTACCCACGCCGTATTTCATCCTTTTCCTTTACCCAAGATCCTCATTCTCATATCACTTTCCCTCCTTAATAACCTTCTAATGCAGCAGCGGTGGTCTCCTGAACTGGGTAGGGAGAGACTTGTTCCCTTTACAGTCGCTCACAATCTGACCTTCAGTAAACTGAAAACGTCTAAGTGCCTTTGGAGCACGCTCTTAAAGCAGTGAGTTTGTGTTCCCCGACTTACCCAACGCCTGAAGCGAGGAGGTGTGCTAGAACATACCTCTTTTGAAAAGTGGTGTAAACAAAACATACCTTTCTTTGTGAAAGTGTTTCTGTTTGTATTGGCAGGTCCTCCATGGTAACCATCAACAGCTAGTATTTATCTTACCGGGATGACAGGCAAGTAGGTCACAGACCCCTCTGAGCTCTGAACTCAGTGGGAGTAGAGAGATCTCACCATTAGGACAGCCAKGAACTGGAACTAAGCCCCCTCCTTCTCCCAAATCAAGGTTAAGAGTGCAAGTTCACTACCCTTCTGCTCAATAGGAGCAGGGAGGAGGTATCTTCATCATAGCACAGGTGGAGGCAAGATCTTGCCTCCCACAGAATCCACATTCTGCTCCTGCTGCTACTGAATTCAGGACTCAGCATGACTAAGGAGCTGTGCCTCCCAAACAGCTCTTGGCAACCACTAAGTATCCCTTTTGGTGAGAGGAACACAATGTCCTCAGGAGCACTAGTTTTCCTCTGAAAGAGGCAGCTAGTCCCAGCTCCTGCTCAGCTCAGAATCACATCCTCACATACACAGAGCAGGGACACAGAGATGCACAAAGTCAGTGTGATTTGTGCTACAGGTTAGATTCTGCTTTTCTTGCTCGATCTGTTAAATTCTTAGCTCTCATTGAGGGACAGCAAAAAGAAGAGGTCACTTTTAACAGCAAGTTACAAGGCATTTACCCTCAGATGTTCTCCTTGGCATTGGGAGGTGAATTATAGATCTTTCTATTTGCACAGAGATAGTACAAGGTGCACAGTGGTTATTTCTAAGATCCGGAGAACAGTATGAGGATCACAGCAGTAGTAAATCCTTTTATACTCACAGATCATCTCTCAGTCTAGCTCTTCTTAAAACATCTGGTGGCTTACGTTGTGTTTGTCTGCTGGACTCTGTCACGCTGCTTTTGAAGAGGAAAGTTGTTGGTGCATGTTTTGTTGTGTGATCCATTGTAACTCCGTGTAATGTGACCATGGAAGTGAATCCACAAGAGGAAGTTTTGTTCACACTCAGTAGACAACCATTTTTTCGATGACTGGAAGGGCTATTAAACTGATAGTGTGCAGCAAGCCTCCACATTAAGGCTGATATAAAGTCTTTGTGTTTAGTAAACTGTGTCTCTTGCAAACTGTTACATTGCAGGCTAACATGTGTGAGTATAATAATTTCAGGCTTACAAAGCAGAGAAACGAAAAACAAATTTGTGATACTTTGCCAGAGTGTCCAATTTGCTTGTCTTTCCAAAAATCTAAATGACTGTAGCAAATGTTTTGGCAACCAAAATGAATTGTTTAAAATTYTGTGGTATTACATATATAAATCATGCCTATTCATATATTATTACTGTTGACATCATTTCAGAATCATTGTTTGTTTCCTCTGAGAAATATTGCTAATGGTCTTTCTTAATCCCAAGAACTAGCAGTAAATGCATGTATAAGCACACATCAGCTTTAAAAGGGAAGACAGAAAAGGAAAGGAGTGATTTCATATTGTGAGCTTTGCAGCCAGTTTTGTTCTATAAGACATTYTCTTAGACAGTAAGAGGAGAAAAATAAAGAACTTTGCTAAAGAGCAGGTGATGTTGATGTGAGCTGGAGAGCTATGACCATAAGAGGACTCATTCTGGAGGAGAGTGGAACAAAATGTTTACTGTTCTCTTCAAACACCAGCCACATTGAACAACTTGTATAGCTTGTCCATCATTTCTTTCCTGCTAGGAAGACAGTATTATTCTCTGAATTGACCTGAAATTAAAAAATCTTTAAGCTAGGGGTGGCTAAYTTACTAAGTATCTTGACTGAGAAGAGGTCAGCCATTCCAAATGTCTCCCCACACCACAAGCAGGGTAGCCCTATTCTGAGCACTGCTCCAGTACTTTTAGGTACTGTGCTATAAACAGATGTGTTCCCAGCCATAGGACACTCTAATTCTCCATCTCCTAGTCCTCACCCCCTGCGCCATACCCAAAAACCCAGGACCAGCACCTTACACCCTAGATCTCTACCATCAAACTGTCCATGGCTAGCCTTCATATCAGTGCCCTGCAAACAAGGTAGTCCAGGACTCTTACTCACTCTTTTCACACATTTACCTCTTCCTCCCTCTTCCACACACCTCTCAGTCCCTCAAGCTCCCTTCCTGATGCTGATCCATCAGAAGGGAAACCACTAAGTTGTTCCCTCACCCAAGACAGGCRCTGCCTATGCCTCAGCGGGGTCACAGTAACAGAGAGGTCAGCAGTGCCCATGAAGTAGCACAGAGCAGGTCACGATTTGGTCTATCAATGGCCCATAAAATGAGCCCACCATTCTTGCCTTCATTAAAATGTTGATCTCAGGCTAAAGTGGAAATAGACCACCAGCTCTGTTTGCCTGGGCATGCTACCAGTTTTATGACTTAGCTGTGCTTGAGAAAAACACATGCATCTATCATGGGACAAAAATGTCCTTTGTAGAGCTGCATCATCAGAGGAAATGGCCTCCTTGTTATTACACAAAGGTCTATATCATGACTGTCAGGATTCAGACTGGTGTTTTGCTTTTGATTTACAGTGAATTTCTTTAAGGCGCAAAGGCAGCACTTCTTCCAGCCTCTTGTCAAACCAGCTAGATAGATAATATCCTTAGGATTGCTAGGTCAGCAGCTACATCAGCCAACAGTCTGAAATGTTTCAGATATCCAGGCCAGATTTTGGTCATCATGGCTTGTAGGTCAATGTGATATTATGAAGACAGGCACCATTTGAACTATTCACCTCACTGCCTTCCACTTCATCAAACTAGATATGAGTCTCTTTTGTTTTCTTGGAACATCTAGATAGAGATGATGTTGATATGAAAAGGTATCGGCACAGTTTTATGTAGCTAGATACAGGTACAGATGTAGATATAGATGATATAGATACAGAAAAAGGCTAGCTATAGATATAGATGAAATTATAGTCAGCTTTCTCATAAGTACAAGCTCTGGGACACCATATACCCATGCTATAGTTGTAGTCGTTATAGCTCTGACTTTGATACAACTTACCATCTTATCTTGTTTCTGTTTGCAGCTCTAATGGGAAATCAGTTTCCTGGGCCCAGAATGAGAAGAGCAGCAGAGGAGCACACCTTTGGCAGCGGCTGTCAATCCACATCAACAAAAAAGAGAACCCCAATCAGACTGCAGTGATCAAGCCTTTTTCTAAAAGCACAGACAGTAGCCGACACAGTAGCAGTGCTACAATTCCTGAGACCAGTGCCAAAACGCTTTACGATGTTTCAGAAGCAGAAGAGCAATACCCAGCTCAGTATCGACCGCAGACTCCCTCGCCTATCAGCACCGTGAGTAACCGAACTGCCTCCGTCAGCCGAACAGAAGATGATGTCCCTACCTTCCAGACAGAGCATGCCCAGCGCAGTAGCTCCTCTCAAGGCTCTCTCATGGAGCAGATCAGTAGCGTGGTTACTCGCTTTACAGCCAACATCAGTGAGCTGAACTCAATGATGCTTTCAACAACCACTCCAGGGACAATGGCGGCCACTCCTCTCGGCTCTTCGTACCTGATCCCGAGGGAAATCCAGCTCCCTACGACAATGACCACATTTGCAGAGATCCAACCACTTCCTGCCATTGAAGTCAATGGCGCTTCGCAGTCAGCGAGGAAACCTTCAAGTGACAGTGTCAAAGAAGGCACTTCAGAGACCCCCACAGCAAAGCAAGACCTTGAGGAGTTGGTAGCTTTAACTCCTCCTTCTCCTTTTAGAGACTCTATTGATTCTGGAAGTGCATCTCCCAGCTCTCCAGTTTCTGAATCAGCTCTCTGTATCCCGTCCTCCCCAAAGTATGACACACTCCTCATCAGAGATTATACTCAAAGTTCTTCTTCGCTGTGAATGTAGTTCAAGGCAACATTGGATCTCAGTGACTACAAGCAAATAGTGAGGGGACAGCCAAGCCTTCAAGATCTCCAGTGTTTACGCAGATAGAGGAAGAAGCATTGGGTCATCTTGTGAGAAACAAAGATTAAGAAGTGGAATTACTTCATGAGTGGAAACATCAGAATTATGCTGTTTCAAGACAAATGACTCTTGGCAGATTTTTGTGGCCTTATAAAAACATGGGCTTTTCAGAAACACTGCATCTATTTTTGAGGGCTTATAAGGAGTCTGTTAAATCAGTTACATACCAAGTGCTTTGCTTTAGTATTACAATGAACCGTGTGTACAATATACAGGGGGGAAAAATAGATTGTAAACAACTGTACAATGGTTTGTTTGTTTACTCTGATTCCTTACCCAGAAGTGAACCTTGATCTTTTATCAAGAATAGAAGACCAAACATTGAATGTACATTTTCTAACAGACTCAAATCTGGGGACCAACCTATCAAGCTTTCTTTCTTTCTTTCTTTCCTTCTTTTTTTTTCTATGAAGATCTCAAAAAACAGTAATGTATGTTCAATAACAACTAAACTTTCTGCTGAAGCATATTGTGTCCGTGATACGTTATACGTGGAGAACACTAAGCTGAGGCTTTGCAGTAAGTGACTGCAATATGGAGGGCTTTACAAGTGACTTCTCAACCTACACATTTGTTTATGAAATTCTCTTCTATCAGTATCAGAAAATCAATTTGTTAACATTGGATTCACCTTCACAGCAACAAAACCCAAGGAAGATTTCCTGACTATTTCACCATGTTGCCAACTAATAACGAAGTAGCAAAAAATATTTTCTGGAGTACTGTTTTGTAATTCCCTTATCAGGGCAAGTTATTGAGGTGAATATTCTCTTTCTAGCAGCACTACCAAGCTATATTCTAGCTGCACTCCCTACTTAAATTAACACATTTTTATGGACGTTCTTATGCTAACATTGCCAGTTAAAATACTTATCCGGCTCCCATAATCTTTGCTTGTAAGGAAGAGGTAAACACTCTAAGGATTTTCTCCTTTCTTTGAACGATAGAATTCTAAGAAAGCAGTTTGGATTATGATGAATGTTAAYTGTCAATGAAAAGATTGTCATAATCATAATTCATATACAGGGAAAAAGAACTGTTAAAATCTTCTTAGAGGTGGTTTAGCTACTCTTTAATAAGCAACAGTTTTAACTTTATTTAGCTGCTATGCCTTGCAGCTATGAACTGTGACAAAAAAAANAAAAAAAAAAAAAAAAAAAAAAAAAAAAAAAAAAAAAAAAAAAAAAAAAAAAAAAAAAAAAGGACTTTCAAAGCAATACAAAGTAAAGGTTAAAACAGAGAAGACCTAATGAGATTTGAACCAACAGAGTCTTTCTTCATTTCTCAGCAACTCCTAGAAGAGGCAAGGGGATTACTGATACTTTTTTCCTATATCAAAATATACAGTTTAGTGCACTTCATACTGTCATGGCACTTTTTTAATACAGGCAGGGAAGAGAGTTAAAGTTTGAATAGAAGCTAAATAATTTTTGATAGGTAGAGTTATGTAGAACTCATAAGCCAGGCCCTAAACGCACATCGTAATGGCTCTCTCGTTCATGATATAGCTATCCTCAGGTGCCAAACTTTTGCAGATTTGTTTTATTTTATTTAAGAATAGTATGAAGTGGTGAATGATGCACTTCTATTCAAAGCTGAGTTGATGCAGCCTTATACAGAAGACAGCCTTGTAGAAGGGAGCCTTGAAATAAGGATGCTATTTTTCATTTTTCAAACCCCTAGATCTTATTTCTTCAAAGATTACAAATATCTTGCAATCAAAAATTATGCCCCTTTTTTCTCTCCCACATAGAAAGTAACAAATATTTGATTCAAAAAGAAAAGAAAAGAAAAGAGATGAAAGCACATTCACTTATTTTAGCAAATTTATTTTCCTATTCCTTTTAGAAGCTAGTTTTATATTATGTTATGTGCTTCACCCCAATTTGCTGTTCAACAACATTAAAAAATTTATGGCAATGTTATTCAATAGCAGTGTACAGGCATGTGTATTTTGCCAGGTATAGTCACTTACTGGCTATTCCAATAGCCTGAACTGGCGGGCTACAAGTTAGCTCCACTCTGGAAGGCAGTTAGATACAGTAAGTCATTACTGTAATTACTTGTTATTACATGTCATTTCTGCCTCTTTGCAGGATTGATTAGCATGGACTCAATTCTGTGCAACTTTATGGTTTCCAGAGYAGAGCTTATTTTTGCCCTCCTGGTTCATAGTACTAGGATGTCTCATCTCTAGTTAGCTGCCYGTGTCATTATGAGAAAGCATCTTCTTTCGCCGGTCACAACCCACACTTTAGAAAGGGCTGTGTCCAACCCGTGTATGATATAAACATTCTCATTTAGGGAGTCTTGATCACTTAAAGGTTGTTCATGGAAGATTTATATGACAATATGTTTCCCGTCAGTTTAATATTTTGATTTATACAGAGTGTGAGTAGATAATTAGTGTGCGTTTCAAAAGGATTCTGTTACTGTCGCCTCTCTTRCACTTTAAGTCATTGACCAATATCGTTATTAGATCCTTCTCTACCCCAAACTTTCCCTAGCCATCCAGGTCCCCATTTCCTTTAAACAAGCATTTCTGCTAAGAGCTGTGGGCTTTACTGAACTGAGAAATAATCAACAGTGGAAATAAGGACTATACAGATAGTCTTAAAATTTTTATGTTGAAAATAAAATGAATAAAAAGAAATATGAAGTAGAAACTATCAAATCACAATTCTGCATAAATATACCCCTTCTGCTCCTAAATTGCAATTCTGCACAATCCTAGTCGTAACTATTGCTTAGAGTTTCTTGACAACTTTTGTATATATTGCCAAGATCATATGTTTGTGCATGTGCATACACACACACACACACACACACACACACACACACACACACACACAAAAGCTTCAATCTGACAGCTGAATACAGGTTTTATGAGACTAAAACTCTAATGTTATACAAATTTTAAACATTTCTTGCATATTCTCACTTGGGAAAGATTCATGCATCTTTTGTTCATCAGCAGCCGGAACAAAAGTTTTAGTTGCACAAGGAACCAAGGACTGGCCCTGCTAAGATAGTACTTCTCTTCTCCAGTTGAGCAACAGTTAATCCRTCTTGGATGAAAGAGAGGTCAACCTTACCAATACATAAACAGGGCAGAATTCATGGTAATTGTACAGGTTGGTGTGTGCTGGTATTGCCTCGCAAGATGGGCTTGATTGTATCAGAGGGAGGAAAGATAACAATCATGTAAAGATTGTAGCAGTAACTCAAAGGACTTAGAATGATTACAGTGGGAGATCTGAAAAGTCCCCTGAAGGAAACCAATGCATTTGATATAGAAAAGAAGAAAATTATGAATGTAAACATTACATTTTCATTTTGCTGCTTGTATGCCAGTCTCCTYTTTAGAACATTAAGATATAAAGTCAGAGTTTTCCAGTTATAAAAGTAAAGGTTACAATTATGAATACTTTCCRGTCTAACTAAAGAATGTGCAAGTACCAAATGAATGGCTTGAAACTGCTTTCAAATTTAGTGCTGCTGCCAGAAAGGGAATTAAAGCAGTTGAAACTACTGTCATTCTTGACCACAAGGACCTCAGAAAATCACTTGTCTCTTGTGCTTGAGGCCAGCCCCCGAAGAGTGAAGGTATAACCATCTCTGGAAGCTGTACTTTTAAAACAAAGTAAACCCTTCTAGTAGGCCAGCTGGGGAGAAGTGTTAGCAATACTGAAGAACTGTATTTTTTAATTGGTTCTGAAGAATAACTGCATGACTTTGGAGACGTGCTTCCTCGTACTTCTATCTCAACATTTGGTGCCTAGAAATATATAGATACCTTAGACCAGAGATTTTTAGATCATGGTCCACAAAAACACTTGCTGATGTTTTATGGAAGCTTGGCTGATCAAGGTGCTGGTTTCTTCTTTTGATTTCCAGCTAAAAAAATGAATTAAAAGCTAAATGCTAATTACAAGTTAACTGTTAATAGCTCAAAAAAAAAAAAAAAAAGAATTAGCTTGCTTGGCTGTATATTCAGCTGCTGTGTTTACAAAAGGATTACTCTGTGATCAAAGCTGGGAAAAGAAGAAATCCTAAGAGTGTAAATAGAAAGATCAATCCRTGATTCAGACTGGACTATAATGCAGTTCATCTGGGAATATTTGCTTTAGAGAGAGAGAGAGATCAAGACTAGACTGAAAGAGATCATAGCTGCAGGTGYAAAGGAAAGGAGGCAACTTTGGTATTCTGCTTAATAGATCAATTATTAGGTGAGAGGAGAGAAACAAAACAGAGACAGAGACCATACTGGAAATGTCAGCTCCTAAGGGAAATAAGAGCACTATGTTCAAGATTAGTGATGTGGCCATAACTTTTTTCTTCTATTGGAGACCTACATCAGGGTCAACCCAAAAAGAGACTTTCTGCATAAAGTTAGGACTTCAGCAGAATTTAATGCAGACATTCAAAACTCAATTATAAAATCCCTTACTCAGCTGCCAGCTCACTTAAGCATTTAACATTAGAAGTGTCAAGGTYAGGGCAATTCTTAGCATATGCAAAAATGTAAAGATCTTTTTGCATCTACTGCATGTTAAAGCCCATCAGGGATCCAGAAATGGAAGTCTCTAGGTTTAAATCTTTGCATATCCCATGAGTGAATACAYGGAGCATACAGAACATAGAGTGACAGTCATGCTCCCTACAAAATGGAGAAGAAATGATCCTTTGTTTTAAGACTATGGTTCTAGTTATACTACCGCAGGTTGCTTGTTTGTTTGTTCRTTTTTTAATAGTCTAGAGATTAGTGCATGCATCCAGCAAGTAAGAGACCTAAACTCCTACCCTGCCATTGCCAGAGGTAGTGGAAATCTTCCTCCTGGTCGGAAAGTGCTCTAATGACTATGTGTTGATGCACCCTCTGTTCATCTCACTAGGATAACTTCACAACACAGAAACACAGTCGATAGTCCCAGATGAAAAGAGGACGGTTACTCGGCATTCTGGTAGGAAAGACGAGGTATAGTAAGACATGATATCTGAACATTTAATATCAAATACTCAAAAAAAAATCTTTGGAGCAGGGACCAGGTGAGCATTTTATCTCCAAAGAAGTGGAGTTACCATTTCTTTTGTGCTATGTATTGGTTTAAAAAAATTCAAATATGTTCCTGAAAAGTGCTTTAATGACAAGAGGAGAGGATGTGCCCTTCCTTATCTCTGTGTCTGTAATCACCTTGTCTTCCACCTGTAGTTCTGACCCTTCTCATTGGGAAAGGAGAGTCTGAGCCTTTTGGGGCAATTGAAAGAACTATACTTGGTTTCCCACTTCTTTTCTGAGACCACTGCTGAACTACTGTAAATAAAAGGGGGCCTACTTCCTTTTCCTCCAGCCACCTTTTACAAAGGTAACCAGTCTTTGAAACAAGAATTGTAGCCATCTGCAGGAACAAATCCAAGGCTTTGTATTTTCTGTATATTGCATTTTGATACTGGTTTGAGTAGACTAACATCAGACATCCTTTTCCTTATTGCATTGCCTGCCTTCTTCTCAAAAACTTTACAATAACATGTAACAGAGTATTCTGGCCTCCACATTAGAACTAGATAGTATAAAAGGTTAGATATTGCATGGCTTAACTGTATGGTGCTGAGGTACTTTATTGGCACCGGCCCTCAAACTACTGAGCTCAGTGATATCCCTCCAGATTTATGTCCATGTAAAGAAAATCTAAGTTGGATGGTGGCCAAGCTTGCCTAGATTTTCACTACCTGCCTCAGCAGGGAATGATAGAAAACAAGCTGTTTCTTCCACTTTCTCTAAAGTCAAACAACATACGTATTTTATTAGGCTCATTCCTGAAGCAACTTTCTAGGCTTGGTTGATAGTACCTTCCTGTCACTTTTCTATATCAGTGCTACTCTAGCAGATATCCCAATAGGAAAAACAGTACTTCGACTGAATGTGTCCAGGCATGTGAGATAACATCTCCAAAAATAGGAAACAGGTCACGGTTCTCCTGCACTCCAGTTTCACTCTCCAGTTTCATGAATCTATAAGAGGAAGTTAGTGCTCCCCGTGAGGAAGAAAATCATTCATCTGCTACCCATCTCAGTGTGTACTACACATATTAAAAACTTTGGTTGAATTATCTGAATTCTCTTTTTTTTTTCCCTATGGTTTAGTGTTATTCCCTCTGTTCAAATCTCTGAAATTACCACTCACAATTTTATACTGTGAAAAGAAAAAAGATACAGGTCAGTGAAGCATAAAGGTAAGTAAAAAATTCATCTAGGTGATGAATTAGTGTATATGGCTGGTTTTGTCTCGTCTGAACAATGACAGTACAAACACTTAAACAATAATCACTAAGTCATTCTGATCTGCCAAATGGGAACAAATATACTATGTATATTATATGTACTAATAGGATTATATGGCAGCTGCTGGTGGTATTTGTAATTAGAAATCTATATAGAATATAGATGTTTTAGAGAGACGGTGCCAATTCTAAAAGATTTGTGTGGGCTACAAGTGCTTGTAATTATTTTTTTTATTTGCTAATAACTTATGAAAAAAATGGTTTCAAACATTCTGTGAGCGTTTGTTCTTTTTTATGTTGTTGCTGCTTATACTATTAAAACAATAGAGAATGTAAAGTTATTATTTTGATGTGAACTGAAAATGATTTTTCATAAAATTTAACATTTTTATCAGCTTTGGTTTTGCTTTCTACCTGTACAAATGTAATTTATTTTAGCATTGAAAAATACATTTGCTTGTTTCTCGATTGTCTACATCATGTTATAGTTGGTGTTTATGTAGAGTCAGGTACTTTTTGAACAGTATTAAAAAAAAATCTGTGATATGACCTAAATCTTGATTATTATTTTTTCTATATAATATTTATAGCCATATTTCCAATACATTTTTCTTCAGATGAGGTACACCTAGRCTCAAATCCCTGAATAACAATCTCTCTCTCTTTGCAGTTTTAAAGGATTACCTTTACATCCATAAATAACAGTTACATAATGCTCAAGTATAGTTTGATGCTTTCCCTTTAAAATTGAACACAGTCTCATTGATGAGCCATTCCTGGATTTTAATGTCAGGAGGAAATAGTATAATAATCTAGTCTAGAATAACACAAACCAAAGCTGTTCATGTAAGAATTCTTAATTGGAGTTTTATTTTATAGTTGCCCTAGGAAGCCTCAATACTCCTGCTATTGTAGAATCACATCTAGTCTCCAGTTACAAATAGAACATCATAGAAAATGTTAATATGCTAGTAATTATCAAATGTTGACAATTTGGTTTGTCGTGCTTTGCCATTCTCATCACTAGAAACCTACGCCTTACCTAAAGCCTGGCTTAACTATTGTTTGTTTCTAGACATGCATTTTGTTTGCCTTTATTCGTTAAATGAAGAAAACCTCTTCTATTTAGAAATTCTCTCCATTCCATTCCAAAATTTGGCTCTCACTTAGATTGGCATAAATCTGGAATGATACCACTGCCTGTAGTGAAGCAGTAAAATGCTAACTGAACCCTTAGATCAAAGACTGTCATATGGACTACTTTCTAAACATATTTCAAGACAGTCTACTGGAATWTTTTATTTGCTGTATAAGAATTAGGAGGAAGAATTTCATGATGAGATGGGTAGTAAAATATCAATCTCCAGCTAAAAATTAAGTGAATCCATTTTGTGTCTTTGAAATTCCAAATCACAAAGGAAATAATTTCAGTGCAGAATTTCATTGCTGTTGTTTCAGCAAAACACACTGCTTTGGGTGCAAAATGCTTTTATCAGAAGAAAGATGTCAGTACAAATATATTGTACTTCGGAGATAAGCATTTTGAAAAAAAAATATGCAATCGCTTGTTTCATTGAAGCATGTCATTTCAGAACATTTTTTGTAAAAAATGCATTGTTTGGGCCACTGGATGTTGTTATTTTTCTTTGCAAGAGAAATTAGTTTATGTCATGTTCCATCATCATCTCTCGAGTGTGTTTCTTCCAAGTTTTTACCATTAAAACAGCATGCTGACCTCTAGAAACCAACAAAATGATAAGTCCCACCCCAGATTTAGTCACAAATTAGTCCATAAAAAAAGGGAGGGGGAAGRTGCCTCCAGATATAGCAGGGCGCTTCGAACCACATGGAGTACATGAGGCATTTGTAATGGCAAAAGAATTAGACTAGGTTACTTGAATGTATAGGAAGACCTTGGTGATTTATTTACATTTTTTTCGGGGACGTTTGTCTTAAAATCACCATCTGTTTTTATTTGTTTGTCATTTGTAAGTGAAATTTTATAGTTTAGCCATTTTTTTAGCTGATCCCAAGTGGCCAACATGCTTTACTCTGTAGTACTTTACTATAGGGATTCAAAATTTCCTTCTCCATAATTTCCCACATTTAACTTTTTCTCAAAGATTATTAAATTAGAAGTTTCACTGATAGGCATTGCCTAGGCTTTCTCACATGTGTTATAGGAGGATTGCTCTCAAAAAGCAGTGAGACTTCTGAGTCGTGCCTGTTTGGTATTGGGTAGGTTTGAGTGCATGTGAAGAGATTTATATGCTGTCTTATACATACTGCAGGTTGAAGCTTGGCCTAAAAATAACAATTTACAGAACTTGGGTCTTGTTACTGACCACTCGCTGGCTGAGCCACTACTCACAGTGCTCCAGAGCTTGAATTGTGGACGAACTTAAATACGCGTGTAAACAACAAAGATGCTAGTAGAATCTCAACTGAGGGATACTTTGATTTAATTAACTGCATGGATCATTGTTAATAAATCTGGAGAGGCAGATGGAAAGACGATGTGGATTCCTTAGATAGCCAATCCTAGACTAAGATTCTCAAAAATATTCAAAAGTCTCAAAAAAGGCAGGTTCTCATATTTATTGGCTTTACTACAGGATAGAAAATAAGGTACAATCTCCTGAGAGACTGTGTCCAGAAATAAGATAAAATGGTCTTTTTCCCCACTCTATCTACCCAAAACAAAGTATATCCATATTCTCTATGGCACAAAATACACATACATACATACATACATACATACATATATATATATATATATATATATATACACACACACTTACCAGCAGTCAACTAAATCATATCATCTGATGGTAAAGCATTCATAGATGGGATTTGACAATGCAGAGGTCTACATAAAAGTTAGATTCTAAGTTCTCTTTACAGTCAATGGAGAGAAGTAAGTATTTGCAGGGCACAGTTCACTTCATCCTAAGATAGGAAATGAAAATTAATCAGAAGACTCAGGAGATAAAGGCTCCCAATTTCACTAAAGTGTCTCCTCTAGAAACTTGCCTTACCTAGAGTAAGCTACTGCATATCTATCCTGCATGCATTTTTGAATAACGACACATTGCAAGACTTTTAAGGACAAAAACCACTACAGAGTGCTCGTAAACTAAGGTGCCAATGACAAGGTTGCAAACAAAATGCCAGCAAGGCAGCAGATGAAAAGGAGATGTTTTATATCCATGCAGAAAGCCTATGGAGTACTGAAATAAATTGATGAAAAAAATAAGGAAAAGTGTACCAAAGGCAAAAGTTATATTAGGCAAAGATTATATTAGGTAAACTGTTTTCTGAGATATTACTAGGCAAAAAGAGTAGTTCTGAGACTATGAATTCAGAAAGCAGCTGAAAAGGCCTCCACAACTCTGGAGACTCATCTGAAGAAAGACTGGTCAATAGAACTAAAGACCATGTTGCCATGAAGGTGGTGGAAGATCATTAAAGAGCAGGAAAGAAATCTTATAGTGACCTTAACAAGATTGATTTCCATGCCAACGTCATACTGAAATTTTGCTATGAGCTATGAACTGTGTGAGATGCCTACATTTCCTCTCAGATTAACTTGTTCCATTTCCTCTTGTGAGTTTTTTTCTTGTTTTTACCAGAAAGACGCTGGAGAGTTAGCTAATTATTACATAAAAAACTGGCATCAAGTCAGTGCAGCAAAGTTGAAAACATAAACACTTGCCACATCCTTCTTTCAGAAGATAAGACTGGTAGGCATCACCCACATGTGACTACCAACGGTCAGAAAGCATTCAGCCAAACAGCAGGCTCCACCGAGCTCGATCCTAAAGCGTTATAATAGAGTGTCCTGGCTTGTGCCACTTACAGTTTATCCCAGCTGCTTTCCAGACGGTCTGAGAGGTTGGAATTACGACYTCACTGGGTTACAAAATACTGTGCCTCGTGGTTACGTTGCTGCCCCAACAACAAGCAGCATCTGTTCAGTCTGAGAGAAAGCTCAGTTTTAAAAATACACGTGTGACTCCAGTGAACTCAGATCCCGTAACTGTAGGTGAAAATCCACTGCAGAAGTCGTCTGCTGCAAACACCCACAGAAATAAAGRGGAGCAATGACAGYTTGAATTCAAATGGCGCATATTTCTTGTACCGTGAAGGAAAACTTTCTGTATCTATAGCTTTGTTRAAGGAGGCTGAATGCCAAAGRAAAGGAAAGAAAGCAAATAGGATTGCTCAGAAAAGGCCAACTCTGCTGCGATAGATTACATGGAAACGCAGGATTTCTTTTGCTCTATTATTCTTTAGTTATCTGCTGAWAACAGCCCACGAGACAGTGAGTTTCTAATTCCTTCGTTATCCTTTTACTACTCCAGGCAGACAACAAATTCACTGCATGATAACTGACAGAGGATATTCGATCACCTAATCCTGCATTGACGGCAGCTTCTTCAAAACAGATTGGGAGATAAAAGCAATGAGTCAATRCAGGCTGAGAGGGAATACGCAGTCAGTTGAAGAAAGCAAAACACCACATATATTTTACCAAACAAGGTACAAAAAAAGAGAATCAAATTACAGAAACATCAATCTTGAATAATTTCACTGAAAACCCTGGTGATGAGTGTGAATTAGACTTGTGACTGCGTGCCACATCAGAGCCTGAGGCTGCTTAGAGTGAGTGGCAGTGTTACATTGGCTGTACTTTGTTACTTGTAGAAAACACCCTGGCAGAGTTTGGAGAACTTGAACCTTTTTTTTAATTAGTATTTGTTTTCTCAATTTTTATGTTGGATCATTTCCAGTATTCTTCTGTGGACCTTTAAATTTTCCTCAAAAAGTTATTTACAGAAATAGTGTAAATATTCTAAGAGAATTCCATTGGAAATCTCTTAGAATAAAACCTGTTGCTTTTGTTTTAATCAGTCCTTGGAAAACACCAATTAATACAGTCTATACTGGCTATTTTTAACTGAAATTAAAACCCAGAAAAAACAAATCCCAGTTCTAATAAGTGAGGGTTCAGCCCTAGAATAATTTGCCCTATGAGTAAGCCTGAAGTTTATTGTTATGTAGGAGCACTTATGCATCTGCATTCCTGTTAAATATGAACTGAGGAGGGAAAATGTCCTGGAGTCTGTGGATTTAGAAAAATACAGTTCCCTCTTTCCTTTGCATAAAGACTAAAGTAAATACGTCACTGTTCATCTTTRAATGAGATTCTCACTGGAGAAGCTTTTGTGAATGAAAACATTAGAGACACGTTCTTTCCAACATAGAGCTTCAACAAATATCTTAATTTACCCATGAAGCTGAAATAATGTATCTAGAAAATACCAAGCAAAAACGCATATGATTTTGACTAGAGATGGATGGGTATGTTTTCTAAAGTGCTGCGACTGATTGCTACTCAGTCCCTCTTGAGTAAGACCAACTCAGGAGTAGTTACATCTTCTCCTGAACGATACTTTTCTGTTATCAGCAAAGTTAGCCTTTTCCAGAACTATAGGGAGCTGAATACAGATTCTCCTTTTTTGTACTACCATCAGTCTAAGTGATGACACAGGTAAAACTAAGCTCTAAGGCCTGTAGCTGCCTTGTCCCAGTTATCTCCATTTGTGGAAAGGCCCTATAATATCCCTGGAGAATGTATCCTTTTAGGCAGAAACTCAAGATCATCCTCTTCTACCTAATCCCTTGAAATGAGTTAAACCTCTTGGCTGACTGAATCTGAAGTATCAGACTTTTCCAGCCRTACAAAGTTTTGTTAGAGCATTCAGATTTAAATAGTGGGAACTGAACAGCATTTCACCTGAATATTAGGAAATATAACCCCACAGTTCATCACTGCAGGGTCTGGGCTAAACTACATAATTGGCTACTACCTACTTGTGCATGTGACTGTGGAACARCTCAAATTATTTTCTACTAATACAGTTAAGAAAGAAAGATAGGTGCTTTGGAGCATCTATTCACCTGACTTCTTTCATATGTCCATATCAGAAATTGAGAGTACRCATTTCTTTCCTTCTAAAGGGGAACTCAGGTTATTAGCTCAGGTGTAGATGTCAGCTCTGTTATAAATTARATGAGATTACTCCAATCCTTGCCAAATAATTGGCTTCAGGTGTGCCTCTTTAAAGTATTTTAAGCCTTAATATAAGAGTACTGAAGGTATTACACTCTGAGTGACCCTTAAAGTGGCAAAGACCACTGATGAAGCCTCCATCCAACTAATGCATCCAACTAATGTTTCTGTTTTTTTTTTTCTTTTTTTTTTTCTTATGCTGTCTTTTGCTATAAAACCAGCAGGCAGACAACAGTTCCCAGTCAGTTAAGCAGTGCGAGATCATGTCCACGTTCACGGGAATGCGATCAGCTATGCTCTTAAATTGCTTTCGGGCCATGCTTGTCAGCACTCTTCCAAGTAATACCTAGAATGTGGTTTGGGGTTAACACTGACTGGGGAAAAATCCCAGCWGGTGATATAGACAAAGTGTCATTCACAGGCTCAGCATACTTTGTACTTTTACACATAAAATTGTGAAAGCACATTTCTTTGCCTTTGTGCTTCTAGCACTCACWTGCCACAAGTAGCACCACACTATAAAAAAATCCCATCCAAGAGGATATAAAGAGACTTTTCATCATCTGCAGGGGACTAAGAACTGGCTAGGAGAGCTCTGTAGTGAAACAGCAAGGAAAAGAGACATTTGGGGTCTACTTGAAGCTGGGAGGAGGCTCAGTCTGGGTTTCATCTGCCCAGATCATCAACTTTCCCAGAATTGGGGGAATTCAGCTTCATTGAGATCCCCCCTTCCCCCTTGTAATAAATCAGCATGGCAGCTAAACGAGAGATGATGCAGAGGAATGACCACCACTGTCATGAGATTTTTTTTTTTAAGCTAAAAATGTACTATATAAAGGTTTTTGTCAGGAACTGCTGCCTCACTGCAGCTCAGCATGGTTGCCTTTCSCATGCCTGACATCTGGGGGAGGAATAGCTTTGAGTCAGTGCCATCCATCCCCAGCTGCAGGCCCTGGGGCTCTGSTTCAACTGGCGCTCTAGTTCAAAAACCACTCCCTGCCAAATGGCCCTGCATATCTAATACACTACGATCCTGTCCATGGTTATTCACCTCCTGAACCCCAAACCTGCTCTTCACAGGTAGTGCAGGAAGGAGGAAGACTCTGTCTTACCTTCAGTCATTGATCTGAGCAAGATGTCCAAGATGCAACAGAAATCTTTTTTCTATGTGTGGCCAGTTCTCAGAGCTCAATGCCTGTCCCATGTGGTAGGCAGCATCTAGCAAACAGCAGTTCTGCTGACTTCAGTTCAAAGAAGAGCCCATGCCTGGCTCCGTCCTGAGAAGATGTCAAAGATTAGCTGGCATGAACATTAGCAGCAAAAGCAGCAGATAATCTAGGAGCTCAAGCGTCCTGAGGTGCACAGGCAACAGGAGCTTGCTGTAGCACCAGCTGCTCAACAGAAAATATCAGTCTGAGGGCACAAGGAACATGGGCCCTTCTGAATGATTGCAGGAATGATGTGTTGAGAGGGGACATCACATATGTGATGCTAGAAAGGCATTCAAGTGAGTAAGCCAGTTGGATGTGTTCCCTGCCAAGGTCTGTGACAGTTACCTTGGGTACAAAGTTAGTTTTCTGGGAGAGTTAATTGACTAGGATAGTTAAAGACTACATCATGCAAATCAGCCTCACTGTCAGAAAATGCTCCTAGTCATTTTTTAATTTACTAGTGTAAACTATATATAAAGTCTTATTCCCTGTTTTAGGACATATTCAAACTTGAAGCAGGAAAAAAAATCAGAGGGGAACACTGAGGAGTCAACAAACAAATCTGAAAGGAACTTTGTGAATATTGCTGTGGTCAAAATCTTTCTGAATTTAACAAATTTCCAACCTCATCTTCTCTTCTGTCCTACTGAGGAGAGGTGAAAAGCTCCAAAACAATATTCAGTCCCAGCCTCATGGAGTTCCTGTTGCAACTGCTGAGCTGTCAAACCTCAGTCACTGCAATAAGTCTTATTCTCCTCAGTGACGATGGCGGTTTCAGTACAGTTATCAGGTAGTGGAAGGGTTAAACACACATCATTAGCTCCTAATGCCCAATGGTCAGTTAAAAAAAATATACTACACATATATGCATAAGGGGTTTGGTACAAGACTGGTCAAGGTGTCATATTATGCATTTCTCAACAAATGACAAGGGCTGCTGTTTCTCACACTCAGCTTTCTGAAGACTGGAGAAGTGACTTCTATTTATCAGGTTTTTTTTACACCAGTCAGCAGTGAAAATATTCTAATTGCTCATTGCCTTTGTTTTCCTGTTTCTCTTTACAGCCTCCTTCTAGAGCAACTTAGTGCCTCCGCCGCTCTATTTCTGTAGCATGTCAGCTCACATCGCACGGCACCTGACAGGTGAAGCATGTTACTTGCTTACAGAAGGGAATAAGACTGTGTTTTTTTTTTTTTTTTTCCTCCACTCACATACCAAAACAAAAGTCACAGAATAGGTCAAATATAATTAATGGTTTGTATGACATGGTTTCGTACTTCAAATATTTCTGTTTGTTAGCTGTCAGTTCAGGCTTGGTTGACAATAAGAGGGCTGAGTGGTACTATCTGTACTAACTGGATTTGGCATTTTCAGAGACTAATTGTATGCATACTTTGCTGAATGACTTTTCATAATAAATTTTCTTGTATGAGAAGTAGAGCTAGGCAAAAAGTGGATAACTTTTTGCAAAGTCCTACAAAGTTCAAAAAGAAAAATTATAGTTTTTTTAGTATTACGTTAGTATATAGGTACTCAGTATTATATTAGTATTTTTGTGATACTAAAAATGTATGTGTCAGTTATGATGATTAAAAAGGTTTTAGTTCATTTATTGGAGAGAGGTCCTAAATATTGGCCTAGATGCACAAAGTTACATTACAATTCCCATCTTAGCTGACACTTAGCTAAAGCATCTGCAAAAAAGCCTGCAAGGAAAAAATATCTTGGCAAAGCTCTTTCTGAGGGTTTTATTTTCAAATGGGGTTATTTAAGCACTGTTTTTCTTCTGTCTAGCACAGCCCTACTTCCTAATGTCAGAAATCCCTTTGGTGGAATGAGAAAGACACTGCCTGTCAGCTCTGTGGATTTTCCTGTCTTGTCACCTCAGAAATAATCCTATTATTTCTTCCTTGAACTTTCTTCCTAAGGATGAAAATGAAAAGCTATAAACTAACAGATAGAAAAATGAAATAAAGCCCACAACATATTGTGGAGTAGAGAAAGCTGTAAATATGAGGAAATTTTGAGATGATTCACTTAATTCCGACTTGCTCAGTTCTTTTTCATGCCTCATTACTTGCTCAGATGATCCTCAGTTTCAGCTACTCCTCTCTGTCTTTAAATCAAATCTCTGATGAGTTACTGTAGCCCTAAGTGACTTCCACCAAATCCTCCGTGAATTCTATGGTAGAACAAGGGATTGATTTCATTCACCCTGAATTCTATACAATACCCTTACAGTCTTTTCCCTTCCCTAACCCCAATAAATCAGTAATGCTTTGGCTCTGCTTTTGGCTTGTTTGRAGCCAGAAAACAATTACTAGTGAATTCCCCATATTCGGAACTGCTTTTTCGCAGCGTGCATTTCTGGAGATCACCATTTCTTATTATCAGCAGCTGTATCTTCCTCTTTTATCTCTTTTCGTCCACTTCTTCCCACAAATATTTGTCATGCTAGCCCTCTTTTTGTACTCTGGAAATATTACACTTTGCTGTGCAGAGGACAAGCTTGGATTTGATTTTTTTCCACATGCATTGGAAATACCATTAAGACCCTTTATTGAATAAATACATTGATTCTAATATGAATATATATATGTATAATTCCAGTCTAGCAGAGCTACTGTTTACCTATAACTTTGTTCATTTTTTTCCTCTCATCATGTCACATAAAYGGTCCACAAAGCCAAAGAGAAGCAATCTAACTTTCAAATACTTTGCCCCTTGGTCTTCATTAGTATCATGTTCGAAATTATTCACCTAAGAAGATACCTGCTCTTAAAGTCTCTGCTAAGTATCAGATGGTTTTCAGAGTGAGTTAGAAGTACTCCTGCATAACATCACGTTGTGCCACTTTTTTTTCCCCCAACATTTGTGAAGTTATAATTGACAGATACAGGCTGTGTCGCGAACTGGTGCCCCTTTCCAAATTGCATCAGCCATACTGAGTTAATGGACCATGTTTCGGCAGAGCCGGGTGGGAGGTGAATCACACAGAGCTATTTAGCATTCAGGGAGCCTTTTCTTTCTTTCTTGTCTAAAACTGTTACTTAAGCCTTTGCAGTTATCAGCTAGCAAGTGTGCCTGGAACCTGTTTAGCTTACTCCTCTGCTAGCAGGGGATAACTCTGCAGCAAGTCTGGTGCAACAAAAGGTTGCACTGGTTTYCTCTGAATAGCACACAGTGGAATAGAATGGGGCAAACAAAGACAAAAAAAGGACTGCTTAGGAGGAAACTTGTCCCACCCAGAGAACTACGGGATTGAGYCTGAGAATATCAACTGATATTCTTTGCTCTCATCAGTGATGGTTATCAAAGAGACACTGGATCAAGTCTGTAACTAGGGTAGGTGGCATAAAGCACCACTGAATTCACCAGCACTGTGTTGATTTACACAGCTGGGTAGTGAGGGAGGAGGTGAGCTCAATTTTGCTAACAATCCTAGCGAGAAGCAGCTGGTCTTTCATTTTCTGTTAAGCCTTCAATGACACTAGAAGCTAAATAGCAAAGTCAGGAGGAGAAACAGAAAACTCACAGCAGGGAAATGATGTGTCCACTGTCACAAGGTAGGACTGCCCTGGGAAAAGCAGTGAGTCCCCACACACTCATGGCATGGAAGCGTTATTGTGTGTGAGAAAGCTTTAAACCATCTAGCCTGGGGACTGGTGGCAGTTTGTCAGCTGTGCCACAGGCTACCCGACCTATCGGAGACCTTAGTAAACATTTAGATATCGGTTCATGCCAAGTTTCTCACTGCCACAGCTGGTGTGGTGCTATAACTGACCTGGGTGATTCAGGGCTAGTGCAGATGTGTCTGTACCCACTGCAGGCACAGCAGTGACTGTACCAAAAACYGTAGGCAGATGACTTGGGAGCTCAGCCATTTAAAATCATGCAGGGCCTATCTCCTCCTGGTAGGAACAAAACCTGATGTTTAAGTAGCTTTAAAAATTGGATTCATGAGTGCTTTGGAAATTTCCTGCCTCTTCTACCTCCACATRGGGTCATCTGAAGGAGACTGTCCCTCCCTTAATAAAACAAGATGTCTGAACACCAGTACTGAGCTCCTCTCCTAATCAGAACAGCAAATATTACATCAAGAAGCAGACTGCTCTCTCACCTGTTATACTTTTAAATACAATAATCCATAAAGCCTGTATCATATGAGCAGTCTGAGATTTTTCTGCTGAGGATTTCTCCGTGACACTGTTTTTCCCTGGAACAACAGCAATGCATAAGTTCATCCATGATAATGTGTTATCTCACATCTTACTACCTCCATCTGCTGTTTTGCCTGTGCACTATCACTTTCACCTTCAAAGCCTGAAAAAATGTAATTGTGCTTTGGCAAATAACACAGGTAGATCCCAGAACTCTAACAATTAAGGCTATTAACACTAATAGAATAACCAGAAGAGGCCCATTKAACTGCCTTTGCATTTTTCTGTCCAAAATTCAGTATCTCATTCTCAAGGAATCTATGCAGCATGYTACAGATCCAGAACAGTCTCACTGCAGCTACAGCTCTACTTTGCTAGCTTGGAAGAACTTCCTGTGATCTGTGAACTAAGTGGAACATAGTGGCTCACACGYGTGTTGTACTGAAGCCAAGTGCTGACCTGTATCCGGGTTCACCTTGTTCATAAACCAAAGCAGTTCCCTTGGTTGAAAGTGTATCAGGTCACCACTTGGTTTCCACCAAGAGAACTACTGTGGTTTACAAGCAAGCTGAACCTGAATACAAGCGAGGTRTGTGCATGATATGCTGCCAGTGTGAACAGGGTAGGTAGTAAAAGGCTTGTTGTAAGAGCCCTCATGAGTCCCTCTAGAGGGATCCCTCAATAATACGACTTTAGGCAAGATTTTTTTTTAATTGTAAGCAATTTCAAACAAATGCAAAGATATGAATGGACAAGAACTGTGTAGAAAAAAAATAGATATTTTAATCAGATATCCTAAGCATATTTCAAAACTATACTTCTGCATGTTAATAATAATAGGACTGAGCAGGGGTGAAATCTTCCTTCACTTGTTGTAATTAAGCTCTAACTTATCATAGCAGCCCTGAGACAACCGAGTTTGAATAAACTGTGTAATTTTGCAGATTTTTTCCACACATTTTTAATCTGTTGAATTCCTTGTTTTATATAAAAATTGCACATCACCTTACGGACTAGCATCAAATCATATTAGTGGGCCTCTCACTTGGGAAAGTTATTTAATTGTTGCAAGAACGCAGCATGAACATGGATCTACACAGTTCAAGTAATGAGATTTACAAAAATGCAAGGGAACATCATTAAGCTGAAAATGTGGCCATAGCAAAGGAAGCGGCAAACAAATGCAAAACACAGAAGCAGAAAGTATCCTAAGGTGAGCTCTAAAGAAATAGTGTTGAGATGGAGAGATTTCCAATACAGCAGATAATAGCAGCCCCGTCTTCCCCATGGAGCATCAGAAAGTGTACAGCCATTTCAGCAGGAGGTTCTTTTCCTCCAAGAAAAATACTGACTYTTACCATTTACAATAAAACAGAATCAGAACACATACAATGACAAATGCTTTCATCAGCTTTYCAGATGGGTCATGGTTAAATGGCTGAAAACAAGCAAACCAAGAAAGTTCTTGAAAAAATTGAAACATACATTCATGGTGCTCCATATTTGCATCACCGCATTGTCAGTTTATCCCGTGCAAACCAAGTACTTGCTCAGAACTGCTCTAAGCATCTTGAACCTACATCAATAAATATTTTGGTGAAATGCCTGTGTTTGATACCAAACCAATTTAGTGGCTTCATCAGTATATATTTTAATATGAATGGTTTAAACATTACTAATTCTTTCATTGCCAGCTACCTGAGAAGTCCATTCATTCCTGCTAACCTTGAAGACTATGAAAAGCTTCTTACCATGATAAGTATAGCATCAAGGAATGACAAAATCACTATATAAATTGCATTATTTCATAATCAAGAGAAAGGTTACTTACAAAGTTATACTTTTTTTTGTTATGTAAATTAAWATCTAAGCAACCAATGCAGCAACAGACTAGCAATGATCAGTTCTTAGCTATATATGCTAATATTGATGATGGCAGTAAAAAACTTTATTGCTTTAAAACTGCAAATGTATGCGTGCTGCATGTAATTCTGAAGGTTACCATAAACACAGCATACTAGTTGAGGTTCAAGCYATCTAGAAGACTCAACTCTTGTGCCTTCTTCATGTTTTCTTTAAATTGCCTTATGTCATGACACTAATACTTCTATATCGCAGAGAAAACTGTTTTTGTCCAATAAACAAGGAAACATTTGTTACAGATTTCTGGTTCTTTGTTTTRTCATACTATCAAACACAAAGCAATTCTTCATTTCAGCTACTAGGCAACCAACAGTTTTCACAACAGTCATTAAAATTATTCACAGAAAGGAGGAAAGCTAGTAAGGAGAGATGTTAAATGSCTGCTGCTTATTTAATCCTTTGCTTTCCATTGAAGAACTATAAAGTAATTAAGAAACAAAATAAAAATTTGTCCTTGTCCATTRTATTGTATGTGTTGTCATAAAGTAATTCATATGTGTTAGAAAAAATATGAACATAAACTGTTTGAGAATTTAAATGCAGGGAAGATGGAGAGGGAGTTCTCCAGGATTAAATATGCTTCACCGAGAATATAAATCAAACATAATCAATAGCAAGAAATACTAGAAATGGATTAGGAGCAACAGAACAGCAATGACAAAGAAGCAGTTTGGAAAGCAGTCCAGCTGGATGTTTTAGAAAAGAGATTTTGGGGTACTTTTGCTTGTTGAAAGTCATGCAAAAGCACTTGGCCTTGACAGGACTAGCTAAACGAGCACTGGCCCATCATATACCTTGCTAAATTCATAAAATTAATTTCAATGAGAAAATCAACAGTAAGTGACATGATGAATTCTCTGCATAAAAATATGAACTTCAGGGAAAGTTCTGGATTCTAAATCTTCCTGGCTATACTTCCAAAAAAGGGGACAATAATACGTATCTACCTCCCTTACAAGGCATTTAAAAAAATAATTAATGTTTGCAAAACTCTCTGAAGCTGAAAGCTCTTATATAAGAGCACTAAATATAATATTGCCAAAAATAACAAAGACAGCTTTTATGTACGTCACATTATAGACATAAAGGACAACCTGCCTGAGAATGAAATTGTGTGGAAACATGGAATTATTTTACGAGTCTGACAATGTTATAGCCAACCTTACTCAGAATCCAACACTTTAAAAGTATTTAAGATTACTTGATTGTGCRGTCTAGCATTTTGCATGTTACAAGCAATAGCCGTTTTCTAACATTTTCTTACATTGAGACCAGAAAGTCTTTTGAAGGAAACCTATTGTCATTGTTAAAAAAATGCATTGAGTCATCATCTTGATTCAGTTTAGCTTTATACACCTCAAGTAGAGGCTTAGCCCTCTGTTGCATATCCAGAGATAATTCATCTCAGYCCAGCACTGATGCCTAAGAGCGTGGAGAAGAATCATACTTTGGAAGTGCCTATTTCTCTCCTTCAGAAAGAACCTGGCTTATACAGGATGTCTGGCTATTAGATGAGCAAAGTAAAATGAAGTCCTCAAGATAAATCCCACCTTTTGAGATTGATTGATGAAAGGCAAAGCGATAAAAGCTTCATAGTGCTACCGAACCTTTGGAAAAATGCCAAGGGTATGTAAGAGCCAGTAACTTTGTTCCCAAGACTATATTACTCATCGTGTTCTTCAGCCTGAAATGAGATTTCTTTTCAATTTGTGCTATATAAAATTATGATAGTTATGCTCTTTTACTGATTCTTAGTGGAAATAAGGAAAAAGTTCATATTTACTGAAATGAAGCACAATGGGAATTGGCTAGTGATAAACTCAAGCATGTCTTCATTCATATCTCTGTATTCTTCTTTTTTTTTTTTTTTTCAAAGAAGCAAGATGGCCCAAAGGATTATTATCAGCAACATTGTCAGTCACTTTTTACTGTCAAAAATTTTCTTCATGCTCAGTCCATGTTAATGAATTCATCACCCATTGAGTAGCAGACCTTGATAAAACAGTTTYAGTTATTCCTCTGATCATTTTTCACAAAATCTGCTTGTCATAACCACAGAAGCAGCAGCAAGGAGGTTAAAAGGGTTTGTAATCATTGTCAGTCAGAAGAATCTATATTCCAGTTTTGAGATCCTTATGTGGGCTGCAGAGRTGGTGAAGAAAGGAACAACCAGGGCTCTACTGAGCTCCTCTTCTTCCTTCTTCTTGCATAGAGACAGGACTGCAGATGAGGATCCTGCCAAGCCATACCTGACTCTTCTTTYGATCTCTCCCTCTCCGCTTCTCTCACCTCCTCTCCTCGTGAAGATGATGCAGGAGATCAGGGCTTTTCATGAGAGGCAGCAGCAACAGAGATACATGTGAGTGGAAGTTAGCATGTTGTCTGGGCAGCACCTACCTCCTCAAATAGTTGTTCTCAAGCTCCTCTGGAAGCAGGCTAGATCAAAACATCTTACAGGCTATGCYGGATACCGTGGATATGAATCTAAAGGAGGAAACATGGGTTTAGTAGCTTAGATAACTGGGCTTTAATCTGAACTGTGCCACTGATTCAGTGTACAGAAGTGAGCAAGATTCACATATTCTAGCTTTCAGAAGTTATGACTGTTCTTGGCTTTCTCTATGCTTTCCCTGGCTACTTTTGGAGCACTATCAAAACACAAAGGCATGAAGCCAAGTCTTTTGTTTCTGTAAGAGGTCATTTTTTTTCTACTGGTTAYAGTCAAAATTTTAAACTGCCACCAACTCCTGCATTGAAGCATTTCCAGAGAAGCAAAAGCATCATGCTCACTGCTCAGRTTTGCATTTATTTTGAAATGCTTTCATTTCTAATTTATTTCTATGTTGCTTTATTTATTTGTGTTGTTCTGGCAGAAAAACTCACCAAGAAAACCATTACTGAAATGTCTAGCCAAATAACCTTTTTGGTGCCATTGGCCCCAACGGCAGTTTCAGTGACGYTTCTCTTGCCTTCTCTCCTTTTTTATTTAAAATGTGTAGCTAGACATACTTAGAAATATCCAATAGCTAAAATAGYCATGTAAGCTGACAATAAATTAAACAGCTAGATACCACTGTGCACAGACGAATCCTTTCATAGAAGAAAACACTCTTCTGGAAAAAATTTCTATTACATAGCCCCCATGGGGATTTTTCTCTCTTGATTGAGACTGTATTTCCCATTCTGGGGGTATGTAGTACTACAAGTACAAAATGAAATAGATGAGAAAATAATGGCAGATGAAACAAAGGCCTTACTGCAGATCCTGATCCTGGAACATCGAAAGGAAAATGACGTCATTTCTGAGTCTGTACATGCCAGGATGTTGTGAGCATAGACTTTACCAAACATCCTATGAAACAATTAACAAGCAGTTCCCTGAACACAGTGTAGATACATATTCTAGGCACAGCCTTTACATGACTTGGTGTTGGTGGACCCTCTGCAGGCAGTTACTCTACTCCAGATTTAATGAAAATGAAGACCTTTTCCTCTTTAGTGTCACTCTTGTTGTGTCAAGAATAAGGAGACTTTTCTAATGGCTGGATGTTGATGGAAAATCTCGGTGACTTGGCGCAAGGATGTATCTGTACTCTCTGTCTTTGGGCAACTAGTTCCTCCTAAGAACACTAACTCCCTTTGGCCCTCCCCTGTAKGATACCCTCTAGATCTCCAAATGGCTGCTATAAAGTCATAGACAGACTAGAATATAGAGGTTATTCCTGTTAGGGAACCAATACAGAGCAAACCTGGAACAAACTGAGGCAGCTTTCATTACAAACCTTCTTTGATCTACAGGGTTTAAAGAGCTTGTATGCTGCAAATGTAGTCATGCTTGGATGCCGCTCTCATTCTCTTCCTCAGTCTAGGGATATGCTCTTAGAATACTTAATGTGTTTTTCCTTGTCTTTCTCTGTCCCTCTCTGAGATCTCTCTCTTTTTTTTTTTTTTTTTTTTTCCTGGTGGGAAAGAATGAGACTTTGTCTAGATAGAACATATTCTGAAGACTTATATGTTGTTCCAAGTAGTCATTTATATACATAATCAATGCCTAAATAAACATTAAAACAATTACCACTTTTTGAATTGAGAAGAATCAGAGCTGCTSGCCTTCTCTTGGAAGATTTTTGAAGTCACTGCACTATGCCAACACATGTTTTCATTGCCAAAGTGATGAAAGCAAGAAGAATGTATGCTGGACATATATTAAATGAATATAGTAAGACTTCATTTCAGAAACCTGCCAAGTGTCATTTATGGAATATATGAACAAGCTGATGAGCTCTTCTGAATCAGTTTAACCTACTAAAGATTTGCATTAATGGGCTTCTCAGAAAAGGATAACACTAAACTGGCTAATGAGTCAACATTTAAGCAATATCTACCCCTCTGCATATATGATTTCTTGGGTAATATAKGTAGTATCATATACTATGTAAAACTGACGTGATTTTTTGTAAGGAAAGTATGTTTTTTTTACAGAAGTGCTTCAACTGAGGATTACTTTCAAGCCATATGCAAACTTTCTAGTGTCTTTTAGAATTCATATCCCTTCTAAATTCATAGAGATTCTTGTCTTTTCTAACAGTTCAAGCACTAGCTGAACTGTTAGGAGTCACTAATGTATCCTATTAAAGGGACATACTGTGACCCCTAATCCTTGTAGGATTCATAGCCCTTGAGTTACGCTGTTGGTCTTGCTTATATGACTCCTTTCTTCCAAGACATTTGTTAACACAAGCAGCAGAACTAACTTCTGCTGAAGTCTGGGTCTTCTCTCTCTTGGCCATGCTCCGTATTTTTGAGAAAGTCAAAAATCTAGCTTCAAACAGAAATAACTGTTTTTAGTTTTGTCTCCACTGTTGCCTGAATGTGCTTTTACTTCATCAGCTGTGCATCCTCCAGTGTTTGGATGGCTGCTCTCACTTGAGTTATGTATTTGATGTCATCCCCAGTGYGTAGGGCCTCCAACTTTCCTTGGCAGTAAAAAACTGTCCGTCATGTGAAGCCGACAACCAGGGCACTATTCCCTGTGCTTTCTAATCCAAGAATGAGCCAGCACTGTCTCTCCATTCCTACCTACATTGTCGTTGCCGTCAGTCGCTTTATTATCAATGCCATTTTCACATCATTTTGTGAATACACAGAATAGGACATCTTGTGCTCATGTTCCCATGTGGCATTGAACTGTTTGAATTTTGTGACAGGTTCTGTGACTCACTCCTTCATTAGGTTGGCTACAGTATGCTTATCCTTGCAGCGCACGCCTTCAGTTTCCTGAGTCCAGTTACTATCTAAACACCCTCCAATAGTCCATTCCTGGAACATTGTGGTGTAACCCCAGCAGGGTGTTGTTGCTTTTCTCATGGTAAAAAAGCTGCTGGTAAAAATCTTTATGCCAGGAATTTTTTCTAACTGAGGAAGTTCCTCAATTTATACTTCTGGGAGAAAGGTAAGATCCAAAGACTTTCTCACCCACCTGTTCTTGTTCAAAGTTTTTCAGAGAACTAGGAAGCTTCTGTCACTCAATATACCAAATATGTTTTTTACCCTGGGTAAATCTACTGGTGCATCTTTAGAAATCATAAGTCTTTAATACTCATAAGAAGCACTGAGTTCTTTTACAAAGTATGCTAAGTGTTCTTCAACCAACGTGGCTAACCTGGCCACTGCTACACTACTACCATGCTCAATGCTAAATTCARTAAGTTCATTAATATGACCTCTTCGCAGTTTTCCTCAAACCCTCTAAGTTAATGGAATTGTGCATGTCAGGGAGTTYCAGGATGGCCAGTGGAGTTTTAACTTCTGTTTGATCTTTGAATTTCCTTGAAGTATATATTAAAACTTTGGCCAAGTTCACCCTTGTCTTCCTTCTCTCTCACATGAAGAAAATTTTAGTTACATTTAGAGCTTGCTGAGTACAGAGTTGGCTAAAGTTATTTGAGTTTTGCACCTGATAGTACCCTTCCATTTCCACTCCTATGAAATGCAAGTAACAATGTTTATTGCTTCTCCTCTTCGTTTCTTTTACTAACAGTTTGCATTTATTTGTCAGCTTCAGACTGCTTCTGTTGTAAGTGCCCTTTACTTGGACACCACTTTCTCCAGTGTAAAATTGGCTTTTACACTTTTGTGGGCTGATATTATGGCTAGCTGCACAATCTATCAGGAAACAAATTGCTCTTTAATGCAAAGGCAGAACAGAAAATGCAGCGTCCTTTGTTTTCAGTGCAAGCTTGCAGGAAGTGCTCTCTTCCTCATGGTTAGTGTAGAAAGCAAAATTCTTTCTCTCTCTCTCTCTCTTTCTTTCTATCTTCCCCATAATGAGATGCAAAATGGCCCTTTTTTGACCCTGTTTACATCATTGGCCATAACCCAGGCATTTTTACTCTTGCTTTCCTTCTGACTTCCCGTATGTATAGACTGGGTTGTGTTATCTGCCTTCCTGAGCCTCTCATCCGTATCTGAAAAAGTTTTCTATTGTGCAGACTTGTTCTGACCTTGTGACTCTTCACCATTTCAGTTGACAAATTCTTTTGTCCCTGATAGTAGGTGAGATCTCTCTGTTTTTTCTCAACAGTATGTCCTGAARTCTGGAACTAACCACCTTGCCTTATTGATATAATATGAAATGACTCCAAAGTTCCAAATGGRTTCATAAATTCTTAATTTTGTAACACAGGAATGTATTCCATCTTCAGCAGCTCACTTTTGACTTAAAAAAACATCTATTTTGTCTCATTATGGACAGTGTCACAACACTCACCAGCCACCCTTATTGGCTCTTCCAACATATTATGCTTTATTCTTGACAACAGAGTTTCACTCACTTCTCATTCTTCTTCTCCAATGAAAAAGCAAAACGTTTAACTTTTTATACTTATTGTCTGCTGATGATACAGGTTCAATCCTTGCTTCCTTAGTTTTYACCTTTATGCTGCAAATCCTTCTTCATCAAGAATCTGAGTCCCTTTATGCCACTTTCTGAATCCATTTCCACTTGTTCCCTTTTTGTCTTTAAATCATATWTTCATTTGGAGTGATTTTTATCACCAGGTTCCAGATATTGCATAAGTACTAAGATGTGGACATAAACCAAAAATGAATCTTTAGCAAGTAAACAGACAACCAGATTCAGCCAATATTCAAGCCATATTCATGCAGATAAGGTACCTGATGTCTCTTCTAAGGGCTTTTCTCTACAYTTCAGATGTTTCTTTCTAAATTCTGTAAAGATGATCACTCAGAGGCCTTTCCATAGCATCAGCTYCTGTTCTCACTAGACTTTGTGATGAACCAATGATGAGATCTCCGTTATAGAAATAAAACCATTAAACTCATCCTCGCTGGAGAATAAAGCAGGATTAAGACCTAACTCTGCAGAGATATTCTTACTTAACTCAGTCAGGATCTGAATCTGAATGTGCCATAAGGTACTGCCATCTGCCCATTTATTTCATCACAGGAATCTACAAAGCAATTCAGTTCCAAGTAAGAATCTACAATTTTTAGGAATATTCTAGAAATCTGAATTCTGCTAAAAATGGCTAGTGAGCTAGGCAGAATATTCTTTGCTACTAAACTATGGCATTTTATGGTTGCTAAAATCATAATTATAAATGGAAGATATGACATATTTTCATCTTCTATTGAGTTTAGCATTTTAAAAGCTCACTCCTTTGAAATGAATGTATTTTTAAGGCTAATTCCAGTATAGCAGAAAAAAACATAAGGACTTTGTGTCGTGCATAGACAGTAGCAGCATAGTCTATTCTCAGTTCAGCTATCTGACATTCTCAGTCCTGGGGACTGGCTGTAGAACAAGAGATATAAAAGCTTGCTAGAGTCAGATTAGGAAAAAGAATTTTTAAAACATCTGGCTAATAAATGCAATTACATTCTATTTCTTGCCTTTGTTAAGAATATAGATGATTAAAATGGTCAATACTGATAGCAACAATTTCTGAACAACATTTTGCAAGACGAACAGAGAAACAAGAAAAGTAAGTCCATGTGGAAGTCGCAGTCCAGAAAASTGCAAAGCAATCTCACCTCTCAGTGGTGACTACCATGCTATATTTTAGACCATTTAAAACTATTATGGTTGCCAGTAATTGAGACATTGTGTCTTTCAYTCAGATCATCAGATGCTCACTTGGCTGTATAGAATGAAAGATGTTRATAGAAGATTATAAAAGACAACATGGTGCTACCAGTGCCTTGAAATTGGTATCAAAAAGGGCCAGCAAGCCTTCTAAAGGTAAACAAGATTGTTTACAGGAATCTTCCAAAATAGACCTGCATGTCTATGAAATGTMTCAGGCTAAATACGAAATATGTAAAATCAAAGGTTGGTCCATGGTACAGAGAAACTTAGTACATATGTGCCCTGAAAGGTAAGCGTGAGGCTGAAGTCCTCTTTGGACAATCAAACTGCCAATTTTATTTTAAAATTCCTATGGAATTGAAGATCCCACAAGTACTTAAAATTAAGACTATGCAACTGGTAATTGTAATACTAGAAACATAATTCAGCCCCACTGCAAGACCTGTATATATGGTCACCCATGGAACCCTCCTGTGAGGAGTTTTTGCTGTAAGACAGCAAGTCTGTCACATATTGGAAAGACGATTTGCTGCTTTGTATATGAAAGATGGATTTCTGAAGCAGATAGAAATGCACTAGGGTCTTTCATTTTTATGTATTAATATATTCCAGTCCTGGCTATTCTAGAATAATATATTCCAGAGCTGGAATATCCTTATTGTAATGGAGAAATTTTCTATAATGCTGACCTAATAAGAGACACTAGATGTAATCTCATGCATTTATGTAATGTTTAAATGGATTTATTCAAATCAGTAAAAATCCTTCTTTAGTTCCTAGGAATAATGAACTACTAAATGTTATATTGACAAAAACTTATAGACTTTTCTGTGTTAATGTATTCCACTCTCAGTCTGCAGGGTAAGAACATTTTCATAGCATTTCTTTGCAGATTAATTGATCTAACTGCAGTGAGGGCCCTTATCATTCCTCTGCCAGAGCTGAATTTTGCTCCTAATCATGCTGCAACTGATGCAATTGTGCTGCACTATGACTAGAGAAGAAGATCATGCTTCTGATTAGGTGGCCCTGAATTTGGTAAGACCTCTGTGGGCAAAGGAGAAATGGGGCAGCCACAAGCATAAAGTAAGCAGATATGGATCCAGACACAGAGCACCTCTGTCGATGAACTGTATATCTGATGACTCTCTGTTGACAAAACATCACTATGGTGCCCTCATATTTTTATTGGCAGGTATCCCTGCTGTAGGTGCTGTTAGAACAGAGTAGTCAAGGTTGCAAGTAAATATCTTGCTGCTGCTTTGCTCTTATTTACTGCAGAAGGGCAGGCAGAACTGTAAGAGCGGGGACTGTTCCTCACGGTGTTGGTCTGGGATGGCAAACGGCTCCTTCAAAGGACTGGAAGTCCATGCCAGTGGTTTGAATCCAGTCTCCATAGTCTGGAAATGTTTCCCTATCTCCCCCTTTGCCCTGGCATTGAGGACAGCAATACTCACTGGCAGAGCAGTATTCTGTGTCAGCAGAGTATGAGGGTGTAGTATGGTTAGAGCACTTTTGGGGTAAGGGAGAGGACCATTTCACCCGGTTGCATCTTTATCTGTCTGAAAGCTTTAAGTAAATTATCCAGAATACATAGATAGCTAAAGTAAAGAGATAGCCCCTTCCAAGAGGAATTTCATCCTCTCACCTTAGATACTTACTTATGATAGGGAAACTTGCTATCTGGAGGTACCCCTCTCTCTAACTTTTCCTGTAATAGGGAAAATATATGACTAGCGTATACTGAAAGGCTCATCTGTAGACACCTACAATTAGGAGAGCAGTGTTATTTTCACCGCCAGTTTTCTGTGGGAAGTAATGGAGCCTTTCTCAAAACCAGATTTCTTTCTGACACTGATATCAATGGGAAGGCAACTGAATATGTATAAATCTGATTGTAATTCCAAATCTACTTAATTGTCAGTGAGAATGATTCAGTATTTTGCATGGGAGAGAGAAAGAATTCAGATGGCTGAATTGGCTGGTTTGGTGGATGAGAGGAGAGCAGTGGATGTTTTTTATCTCAACTTCATTAAGGCTTTTGATGTTGTCTCACAAAACATCCTCATAGACAAGCTGACAAAGTATGGATTACATAAGTGGCATGTATGGAAAACTGGCTGAACTGCCAGGCTCAGAGGGCTGTGACCACTAGCATGTAGTCCAGTTGGAGACCAGGCACCAGTGCTGTATTCCAGGGGTCAACAGTGGATCCAATACTGTTTAACTTTTTAATTGGTGACATGGATGAGGGGGCAGAGAGCACCATCAGCAAATTCACAGATGATACAAAATTGTGAGGAGATGACTGATAGACCAGATGATTGTACTGTCGTTCAGAATGACCTCAATAGGCTGGAGAAATGGGTGGAGAGGAATCTCATGAAGTTCAACAAAGGGAAATGCCAAGTCCTGTACCTGGAGTGAAGTAACCCCAGGCACTAGGACAGACAGGGCCAGCTGGCTGGTAAGCAGCCTTGCAGAGAAAGATCTGGGAGTCCTGGTATACAACAATTTGAGCATCAGCCAGCAGTGTGCCCTTGTGACAAAGAAAGCCAACAGCATCCGGGGCTGCCTTAGGAAGACCATTGCCAGCAGGTCGAGGGAGGTGATCCTTCCTCTCTACTCAGCACAGAGAGACCACATCTGGAGTGCTGTGTCCAGTGCTCTCCAGTATAAGAAAGATATGGGCAGATGAGCAAGTCCAGCGAAGGGCCACAAAGATGATTAAGGGACTACATCATCTGTCACACCTGAAAAGAGCTGGGATTGTTCAGCCTGGAGAAGAAAAGATTCAATATGATTCGTGTGTATAAATATCTGATGGAGGTTGCAGGAGAGGACAGAGCCATGTAATCTTCCCTTGCCATAAAAAGCTCATCTGAAGAAAATCCCTCTAGAATTCTTAGCTGCGTACTGTATTTATTTACCAATCTGATGTTTCTGTTCACTATGTATCATTGATGTCTGTTACACACACACACAAAAATTGTTCTTCTTGTACCTTGCTCACCTTCTTTTAACCATATATGTTCTGTCAAGCTGTTGTGGATTTTCCCGCAATAGGCACCTGGAGTTCCAAGGCACTTTGGAACTCATCCCTCTAAGAACACAAGAAGGTTATTTGATTAATTCATCTATTAGAGCCCAATTATTTTAACTTCAATTAGTCTCACACTCAGCTTGATTTGATAAAGTCCACTTTATTCTCTATATATTTCCATAATGTCTAGACAGCTTACTCATGCTTTCACAGACTTTTTTTTTCTCTGTGTGTTCATTAGATCTCTGTGGTATCCAAATAGCTCTCCAATTTTTGTTACTTGAAAGACCAGAACGTTGGATTTAGTCTTTTAAACTGCTGCTGCTCAGAGCTTGCAATGACTGCAGGAAGATGCAGTTAAAGGAAATGGTAGTGCTGTGTTATTCCCTGATCCAGGATCTCAGCTTTGACAAAGGAAGGAGCTGTGAGATTTCTTCACAGATAATGTATATGGGGAAAAACACATCTTTTTTGGTTGGTTTGCTTGTTTCTTTATTTTTTCCAGTTTTCCTAGCACAAATTTATTTTAGCAGTTTCAGAGGATTAGGGAGTAGCAAGGGGCCCTGGTGTCCCTTTTCCTCTTGTAGGGAACACGTCTCCCCTCACAGGACAGAGCTGTGCCATATTCTAGCCATCACATTAGTGATGGGCTACAAAGTCCAGATTTAATGTATAGGTGCATGCAGAAGACCTGAAAAACATCATTATCTCAAATAATTCATCCACTATTATCYCACTTTAAGTCAGCCACCTTAGCTACTTACACGATAACCTGTTTTCACTGAAATGAYGGGTTAACTAATTAATATATCTTTACAAGTCCAGATCATTTTGACTGCAGCAGGCTGGGGAGAAAAGCCGGTTAATCCAATACAACTGAGAACAGTAATCTTTGAAAGCTAGACTGTGGTGACTAGCTAGATGCAATAATCTTTCTCCTACATGGCTGGATATAGAAGAAGATAAATATCTATGCCTGATAGTATGGATCTGTGTACCGAAACAGATCAGTTATGCCATGTCACTCATACAATTAGCTTCCACCTCCTAGTCACCTCCACAGATAGAGCTGTCACTTGCATTTACAGTACAACAAGAGTTTTCTTCTGCTGTATAAATTCTTAAATATCAAAAGCATTACTTGGTGGATCTTGTAAGACATACTACAGAGTGGAAAAGTGACCACAGTGCTGTTCTGTAAGGAGGAGATAYGCCTCATGCGGTACAACGTTCAAAATATGTTCACTGGGAGGCACTGTTGACCCAGCTTTTCAACAACCTGGCACACTGGATGTCTCCCACTTCAACTGACCTACCAAAACAYCAACTCACATGTCAGAGGAGAGGCAAACTGAGAGCTCTGTAAAGACCTAGAGGATTCATAAGATTTCCTCCCTGTCTTCTGCAAAACTCTAGTCTTTACTGAGAGCCGAGYAGAGAAAATTGAATGTGCTCATATGCTATTTTCTGGCCTTATAGATGAGATGTTATTACATATTACATACGTGATAAATTCAGAAGAGTCCAAAAGCTTCATTCATTAACAGCCTGAGCCTGTGACATATAAGACACACAAACGCACACTACATACCTCCCTCTCTCTCTCTCTCTCTCTATATATATATATATATGCATACAGACACCCATTCAAATTCAGTGGTTGCAGGTTTTCCTATTATCAAAAATACAGAAGACTATGAAGCCCCTTATAAATATCACAAAATGTTTTAAAGGAATACCTTTTTTTTTAATATTATTTTTTTTCTTCAGGAAGTCAGAGCAGTCTTTCAGAAAACAGTCAAAAACTTACGAAAAAACATTTCTCTGATCAGCATCCCAGCTGAGAAACCTTCTGGATGGGGCATTAATTTTTACGCCTTGTTTACCCTCTTGGTTCAGGGTGAATTCAGAATCAGCCAATGAACTGTCTTTGAGYTCACTAGGAATTTTATTTTAAAATTAAGCATCATTTAATTTTGCCATAATGCCTAGACTGCTTTGGCTTTTTGAGTTTTGGTAAGTTACATGTTACTTTGAACATCTGGAGCTTTTCAGTTTTTAATGTGTTTTCTTTAGTGACAGAAATAATCTCATCAAGTGTAATGACCATGGGATGAGTTAAAATATTGTATTATTGCCTCTTCTGAGCAGCTAATGCCTATTTTGTAGCTGACAAATTCCCTGGCCTAAATTACACCCTTGGATAGGAAATAACTATCACAGAAACCAATAGGTTTGACATGGTCATCAGCATTTGATAAGTAGCCCTCAGGGAACACAATATAAACATACCACCCCCTCTACTACTTGATCCCACTAATAAAGAAATTCGTATGTGATAGAAAAATATTGATGGTGAACAGATGCATTTGCTGAATGGTTATTGCAAGTCTGGTTTCTAAAGCTAACATATACAACAGAGCACTCAATATTTTAGCATGAGCTTTAGATGTCTAATTAAGTGTTATTATCAATTCTCTGTAAAGCACCAGCAGTGTGGCAAGTATTTTGCTAAAGGTCACCTCTACRTCTGAAACATTTTGTATCTAACTTAGCTGAAATACAAGTAATACACTGATCTCACTGGCACACTGCACTCTCCCCATCTGTTGTGTCCACATRTTTTTTCTGTTTTATATCATAAGTTCTTCAGGAAGATAACAAGATGGCTGTGATTCTAGCAAGCCTCAGACACCATAGATGTGATTCACTAATTTTAGGTATCTCTGGTATGAGATAGTAACTCCAAAGACTCCAATTATTCAGCAAGTAAAAATTTGCTTCTGTAAGGCACAATTCATCTAATTCAACTAATTTTAGGTAGTAAAATTCCTATTCCTATGAGATTAAACCTTCTAACATGGTAAACCAAACTGGGTAAGCAGTCCAGTGGGACAACTGGAAACTGAGAAGCAAGGAAGTTAAAGATAATAACAAATATGGATGCTAGAATTGGTCATTAAAATGTGAATGGTCTGATGGTCTGGTGGTCACATTTAGGTTGATGGGAACTATAAATAAGCTTGGAGTATCAGATCAGTTAAGTATCTCTGTGCCTAAAGAGATGTTGTGCTTAATTTAAGCTACTTATTTGGGAAAACATTGGGACAAAGCTAAAATCATAACCACATCCATCAAATAAGTTAGTGACTTTGGGATTTACAACCTCTGACCAAGTCTCCTTGGTGTGCACCATGACTTTTCAATCCTGGAAACCCCATCAAAAAGTTATAGCATAAGACAGCTTGCATGAGGGTGGTATTAATTTCCTTATCCTGTTATAGTACCAAAAATGTATCATAAATTGCCATTGTCCCTCATATTTAGCTATGCACATTTCCTAATTTAGCACTGTATCACCCTTCTGTGTTTTCCTTTCGGATTGAACCTAGTTAGCATAATCTGTTGCTCATTTGGGAAAGATAAATTTTTTAAAATATTAGTCTGTAGCTGAAACATGGAAGCACTGGGAGTAAAGTACAYTGTACTTCTTCCTCCCACTGGAACATATTGAGATCACATGAACCTGTGGGCTGATACATAAGAAAGTATCTTGCTGTTATAAACTCAGCTGAATAGGAAAGATTGCTATTGATGTTTGTTTTGCTAAACAGTGTATTAACTGTAAGCTTCAACAAAAATATCTGTCAAAGACAGCTGGCACATTTTGAACACCTCTGTCCCAAGCCAGTGCTAGAATCATTGATGTGGTGTAGGAGCATCTTTACAAGGCTTTCTCTCAAGTCTGCAAAACTAATTTCATACTGAAGGAAACTTGGCCTGTATGCAAACACCAGTAACAATGTGCATTGAAAGTGAAATGTATTTTAATTGTCCAAAGCTAGATAAGGAATTAGAGTCAATGCTTCAAGTTCAGTCACGGTGGGCTATCCACTCAGGACTGAGAAAAAAAATTTCCAAGCTAGCAACAAATCCACAAGTCCTATCCTTTTTCCAAAGAGCCCAAAGGCACAGAGAGTCTCTGCAAATCTCACTGTATCCAAGAGGTAGTGCAAAATAAGTTCCAGGTAGACTGTGTTTGGGATTTCATCTTGCCATGGGGACAATGCTGGAATAACCCTAAAAGCCACATCATATTGCTATGTTAGCCAAGCATCACCTTCTAGGAAATAGTGGTGATACATAAAAATACTTCTATACATAACAGCCTCTTCAACTAGTGCTACAACAGTTTGTGTCTGCACTTTTGAAATAGGTGTTTTTGAAACCTTTAGTGAAATAAACCTTTGGAGAATAAATAGCTAATATATAATCCTATTTATGTCATTTCCATTAGTGATAGGCTTTTTTMTTTAAGAAATCAAAAGGTAAGATGCTATCTTGGAAAATAACTGACTTAGGGTAGAAGCATCGTGTCCTTATATAATTTATATGTGGTCTTTCATGTTTTCCTCTGTGCTTCTCTTTACCCCCTCAAGGTCAGACTGAAAGCTTAATATTACAGAAGAAACAAAATTAACAGCAGCTGCATATTGAGATAGACTGTTGAACTCACCTAAAAAAGTATTTCGCCTCAGACTGAGCTCCTTTTGTTCATTAAAATTCTTCTGTGGAATTGTTCTCTTATTTTCATTAGAGCTCATCTACTTTGTAGAAGAGCTTCCTAAAGATCAATGACTTCAGATAATCCAAGTTACAGAAGTTATTTGTTGGATCAGAATTGGCCCAAGAATAAGAAAATGCAGATCTTCCTAACAAAATAGACTTTTTAAGAAGCATGGCCAGACTTTGAAGAATAGGTCAAATCAAAAGCTGAATTTGTAGTTGACCAGGGTTGTAGTCTATAGAATAAACTACAGAATAGTTGACCAGGGTTGTAGTCTATACAGAATCATTCAGATTAAATTCTCAAGCCTGTTTTACACAGTAAATTGCAGCTAATGATCTTAATAATGTCTTCAGTTCTGAGGTGTCTAAACAGAGTATTCACAGCTACATTAGCTATGGGTTAACTGGAAGCTGGATCTCTTCTGACTGAATCTCTGATGAAGTCTTACTTCCAGTGGAAAATGTAGTGTTACCAAATCAAGATAAATTTACACCCATTTTATGCACTATAAATACCTGCAAAAGGTATGAATGGGAGAAGAGGATCTGGCCTCATCAAACATGAAAGCTCAGCAGCTGTAATATAGTGCAAGAGTTCTGGTGGCTAGGGTTGTGCTGTGCTCGCAACACCAGCCCTTCAAACCTAGCTTTCAAGATGTTAAGAACTGGAGCTGCCTTTGCTGTTTTGTGTTTCAAACCTGTCTCTCCTCCAGGGAGTGATCCTGTTTCCCAGACCCAGGCTCCTCCCCTTCTTTCCAGCTTCGCCAGGGTCGAAGAGGAGCTCTGTCCASACATGGATGGAGCAGGGGCCTTTGGCTCGTTCTCCAGAATAGAACTGAGTCCTTGATGGTTTATATTTTCACAGCAGAGCTTCCCATGGAAAGTGCAGTTTAGTTGAAATCAAAGTGTTTGTAGAAATAAATCTTGTTGATTTTGATGAAATCATCAAACAGCAAAAATAAATGGCTTATTATATTTTTCCTTTGTTTTGATATTTTGATCAACACCTTTTGATTACTTTTATATCCTGAAAGTATTATTTTTCCTTATGTTTATAATGCACACATTCAAAGTAGTATTTCGTAGCCTTATATATTTTAATGATTCAGGAATTAATGATTCCAGACATTTTATTTTAAGGAAATAAAATTTTTAGTAACAATTTTGGACTCAAAAATGCAAAGCATCAGAATTTGTTGCAGAACAGAATCCTTTTTCCCATCTGCTTTGATCGGGATTCACATCATGAACATTTTGTTTAACCTTTGTTGCTGTGATAAACTGTCTCCAGCTGGCCTTCAGAGTGACAAAAGTAGCTGATAAATACAGGCAAGATGAAGAAATAATTATATAAAGTCAGAAAATTATTCCAGCAAAGTTTCTAATCCCAAAAGCCACGGGATTTTCTCCCTTTCTTAGCCCAGCATTCTGGAAAAGTTCCCAAATGAATTGAAGTGTTAGCCAATCTCCTTAGTAAAGCAGCAACAAACTCTGCCTGAAACATGATTCATCTTCTAAAGATTGTTATGATGAAGTTCTTATGTTCTAGTGAAGACCTCTGTTTCCTTTGGCATTGCAAGATCTCTTTGACAATATACTGATATATTCAACCAGAAAACTAAGCAAAAACAGAGGTGAAACACTAAAATATTTAACTAAAACCAAATCAAATCCAATCCAGCTCTGTGTGAGACAGAACCAACAACAGGAGCTTGTATGTTGTTACCTTTCCTTATACTGATAAACACAAAGTTTGAGCAGAGAAGCAGAGAACTATGGTCTTCTTCTTTAGGGGGGKTTTCTTCTTTAGCAGTGTCTGTTGTTCTGTTTTCGTAATAATCAGCCAAACATGAGCAACACTTTTCTCTGGGTCCCAAAACATGAATGCAAAACATACAGATCTGGATGGCAAATAGCTACTTCTTGCAAAATATGACAGACAAATTCCTATTTTTAGACTGTGGATAAGGTCTAAGTTTATGAATCTGTCTACTAGTTGCTTGTCAGGTCATTCTGAAGGTCTCTTTGCAAAATGTTCACACCTTAAACTATAAACCTTTTCACTCAAGCATATTACCTAAAAATTAATTAATTCATGAACCACCACAGCATCATAATTAAGTAGGAATTGTTCCCTTATCTTACAGCTGGGCCAGCTGGAGAAATGATAGGCAAGATCTGGAGGGCACACAGGAAAAGAACCACGAGATGTGGTGTTTAACCACTGTGCTGTTTCCTTGATTTGGCCATTGAGCAATGGTTAACAAGTAGAAAAAGATGTGATTCTTACAGGGTGAGGTTCTGCTGATGCCATTTGTATTCAGTCCCTTATACTATTTGTTATCCCGTTCTAAAAGTAGTAGATCAGGCTATCTGGTCAGTAAAACACTATTCTTGCAGAGTGAGCTAGAAATCTAGGAAGAGCTGCAAACTTCTGTCATTTTAAGTTGATCTCTGAATTATATGTACCTGTAGTGTAGATAAAAAAAGCTTGATACACTTTGCAGCTATTTTTTTGAGACATGTTTTATGCTACTAATATGGAACAATTAATATGTTTACTTTTAAAATTTTTTGAGGGGCTTTCTTGATAGTGTTATGTTTAATGTTTTGATTTTGTTCAGCTCTGACTGAGCAAGATATGAAATGCATCAAATAAAACTTATCAGCTTGTAGATCTTGGACCCAAAATATAGGAACCAATCAAAGAGAACTACTTTTAAAGGTCAACAAGAAAGGAGCTAACTGGGTCTCTCATAAAGGCCACTGGTAAGTTAATCTTTAGAAATCAGACAGAGATCTGCTCAAAATGCATGAAGCTGGCTGATACCAGAAGATAAGATTTTAGCTGCACTTTGTCCTTCTTAGGGGGAAGATTAAGGACTAAGTGATAGAATCATGTGATGGAAACTGGTAACACAAGCACCCTGAGTGAACAATAAGATCACCAAATAGCTAACAACAAAACCACTGATAAGACTTCTCTTGTTCTTTCTCTGTGTGGCACTTCCCTGTACCTCTTCTCTTTGAATTGTGGTTGCAGGTCATGCAAGCACAGCTGCAAGTCCTATTAACGTATCAAAACCAGCACATCCTCAGGCTTTAAAGAATAGAAGCTCAATTGCTTTTTATTTCTTCACTAAATATCAGTAGGCTAAGTTTGTACCAGCAGGTTTTGAGTAGCATCTCTCCACTTCGCTCTAACATGGTTGTACCTGTTATCAGGTACTGCTTGTCTTCCAGAAGCTGGTTAGCCACACAAAGCCAAAATGTGCTTTCCAGCTGATTCAGCAGAAATATGAGTGCATGCTCATGCATGATCCACATACACAGGAAATCAGAGCTTCAAGTGTGACCTACTGATGATTGATAAAGTTAAAACCCAAGTTTTTTTTAAAAATAGTGATAGTTATTCAGGGCTTTAGTAGAACAAGRGGAACAATCAAATACTGTTGCAAAATTTCTAGCACAGCTTGTAAGATATATACTATCTGACCAAGAGCAGTGCACTGCATACCAGCATCATTCAAGAGGAAGTGGCTGTAGTTTGGTGCTCTCAGAATGGTGAATCAAGAATTAATCATCCTTTTGAAGTCACAAGACATTGTGCAATGATTTGAATACTTCAGCTGTTTTTTGAATCCTGGCTGCTAGCTAGCTCTGTACTTCTGCCTATTCCAAAGTCATTTGACTTTGGAGTAAAATTTGATGTTGTTAGCTTCATTGATAGTAAATACAGGTTTGGTAGAATGCACGCATTATTTTTTTTTCTTATTTTTTGAACAAAAACTTCAAAGCTGTCTGAAAAAGAAACACTAACCTATTTATTACATTCACTCTCTGGTTGCAATTACCCTGCCTCTTTTTCCAGCCTGTTACAAAACCCTAATTTTTCAGAAAGACGTTAATGAACCTCTGCTCTTAATTTCCTGTTCAAAGCTTACCCCTTGCTCCTTTCCTCAGTCTCTATTATTACACTACAATGATCATCAGTGTGTATGAAGGCAGTTGTCCGGTTCCAAGAAATTTTTGATGTGTAGCTAGGTTCGTGTATATGCATGAAGCATTGGTGAATGAGTAAATTTCATTACCTTTTATGTTAGCACAGTAAGAAAACAGCTGAATGCTGTTTAAAGAACAAATAAGAAACAGTTCAGGAACATCTATTAATATTAGTGAACAGGGGTGACTAGTACAGATGCCACTAATGAACCCAACTTGGCTTTTTGGCTCTCACCCTAAATGCTACCTATTATCTCTGAGAGATACAGGGAAGGGGCTGGACTGTCAGCTGGATAACTATGCTTTTGATACGATAATTTACATCTTCTGAGAAGATTTTGGTTCTCAAGAAATATGACGAGATCACATTCTCCTAGCATTTCTCCCTGTGGAGGACCACCTACAAGAGTACCTCTACAATTACTTGATTTATACTCTTACAGCTCCCATGACAAATTGAAATAATAAAGTACTTTCCAGCTTCACAGATGGGGAACTTGGATGCTGAACACTTACACGTGAGTTGGCCGAGGTCACATGTAAAGTCTGTGACTTGGCCACAAWCTCAAACTTCTTCCACTATCCACTTCCCCCACCTGTCCAAATTAAGTGACTTCACTACAAAATTATGCTTCCACAGGTTCCCATGGCCCAGATGAGAGCAGAATTTGATTCTACACATATAGATTATTTTATTTAGCTACATATAAACAAATGGAAATAATCCAGTGTAAATAACTGCAAGGACTGTTAGTGGTGCAGACCACCTACAACTCTTACTGAGCTTCAGGTGCTGCCATGCACCCAAATATCTGGTAGGAGAATCAGATCCCTGGTTGAAAAGACATTTCAGATTCAAGGATCCTACTCACTTGTGCAAGGCAGTGTGACAGCAGGGCAGCAGAGTAGAGGCTGAGACCCTACTGATGAAGTTGCCATGGAAGCAGCATGCTGCCAAGGCATATCTCCACCCTGTTTGTAGCTCTCACTACTGTGAATGAGAATTGCATAAGCACTTCAAAGGAGGAAGAGATCCCCTGAGGTTTTCTCTCCAACTTGTTTTCCAAAATCTAAATGACTCTCTCATTGTTTCATTGTGGCATGTTTTAGCTGAAAACTAGATCATTTCATCTATTTATTCTTTAGCAAAATGTGTTCATATTCATTTCTGGAAATTAAATCTGTTGAAATATATTTAAGTTGAAAACAGCCTTTGCCAGTCCAAAGTATGCTAGGACCAGCAGTTACTGCATGTTGTTAGCACCTCAGAAGTCAGCAAGACCTGTAACTGGCAGTTTGACTCCAATACTGCAAGACAAAGATCCACTAACAAGCAGGAAATTGAGGTCTTCCTGCCTGTTTCAGCGAAGTCCATGAACTGGATGGCATAAACACACTGCTCTCTGACTCTTCCCAAAATAAGATGGAGGCATATTAGCAGGACTGCAACAGCAAATTTCACACCTAATCATCTGCAGTGGGTATCTAGTACCCACATTTAATTCCTCTGTCTTGTCTTTCACATTTGCTTTTGAGCAATACAACTGTAAAATGTTTGTGGATCTGTGTTTTATATTCTTTCTAGTGAACGGAAAAAGCATATGAGAACCCAGATGGAGAGAGTTTTGGTCTGTCAGATCCGCACAATTTTAAGAATACACTCTAATAGATCATATTCTTATATATATAGAGGAGAGTTTCATCTCCTGAGCATGTAACAGAACTAAACTTACATATAGGTACATATCAATAAATACACACAAATTAATACTACAGCTATAACATGTTTGCTAGAGTCCTTTATAAGGTATTAAAATCTCCACTGGTAGATAAAACCAAGTATTTGGACGTATTCAGTAGGACTAAGGATAATCACAACCTTCTCCACTGTTCTTCTTACTTCCAATATCCTTTACCTACCAAGCACTGACTTATTTTTCCCTGTGAATAAAACAACACTACAAAAACAAACATCCACTATTATGCTTCATGACAGAGGAAGGGAAATCATTACAAAGAAATAACAATTCAGGGAAGAGGTTAATTACCTGATTTCATATACTACTAGAAAGAGTTCAGATGCTACAATAAAAATAGCAGAGATTCCTCTTATTTGMATGTTTTATTTCTAAATTCATATTTCATCAAATATCCTGCCAAGATTCAGTCTGAGCAGAAAACCTTTTGGCAAGGTTATATGAAATAAATTGCAAGAGTCTTAAAATTAATATCATTTTGGAATTATTATTTTTTGCACGTACCAAAAGAAAAAGGCTTTCAGAATTAGTCCTTACAGCGAGATCTTTTACTCCGTGCTAATGAACGATTGCGAGCCCCTGTGCTTTCACCCACATCCAGAGCAAATGTTAACTTAATGTTAAGTTAATAGACTCGGTCCGGCCTAGCTGCTGAGTAACTATAGCTGCTTCTTGCGGGCCAAGAGCACAGAAGGAGTAGGTGTTACAGGATGAATTGCTGCTTAGTCCCTTTCATTGGCAGCTCTCTCCACAGCCAGAGGACTGTATTTTAAACCCCACGCGCTCCACTTCGCCTGAGACCTTTGAACAGCACTTGGCACCGCAATCGTGCTTTAGCGTTGCGTGTGCCAGGTTTTTCTCCTGACGCAGGGAACAACAGGACAACATGGACTGATTCCTGTTAACTCCAGGTGGGACATCTCGGCCAGAGCCCACAAGCCGTCGGGAACCCTCAGCTCACATAAACATCAGCTGTGCTTCCCAAGGGCTGCTCAGCGATTCGGCTGTCCGGAAAACTCAGGAATTCAGCTATCAAGTATCACTTCAGCATTTTAGTTAGTACAACACAGTTTTTTAAGAGGAAAAAAATGCAGAGCATTGTTATTGGCTGCTTTAGGACAGAACATACGTGTCACAGGCACTCACTTGAGAAGGAGGATTATGTTGAACATTAAATACATGGAAACCTGCTTGGGTTCCTATCTGTCTCTAAGCTTTAAGCTAAGCCAAAAGGCTGATGAGCAGAACGTTTTGTGTGCACTTAGACTGTGAGTCATGATTTGTGTTTGTGGAAAATGGACCTACAACCACGCTACCTTCTTCCAGATGTCTATGGCTAGCCCTCCGCCTCATGTAATCTTCCTCTACACTTTCAGCCRTAGTTTCACCTGATATCCCAGGTTGTGGTCTACTGCACTGCACACGTGTATTGTACATGTTCCCCCTGCTAGCTCAGCTGAGATGGTAATGTTTTAACCTCAGCAAGATCTGTCAGAGCAGTAAATTACATTTTTGTCCTTTTGTCCCCGGCCTATATTTTTTCCCAAATGTCTTATTAGGCAATGAGGTATCCAGAGACATCAGTTTGCCTGAAGTCTCCAGATTCTGTCATGATATTAGTGATCAGTCTTCCAACTTCTTTGAGGGTTATATCTAACAGCAGAAATTGCAAATTGCTGGCCTTTTTGTTCCTTTTTTTTTTTTCCTTTATGGAATTTCCTGTTTTCCTTAATCTGATGCCTTATGAAAACACTCAGCTCTTGACTCTAACTTTCCCCTCAAGTGAGGTAGTAGATTTTGTATACAGACAAGTTAAGCAGGAGGCTCAACCGAGCCACCACCCTCATACCTCAAGCATAAGCTGATAGCCAGGAAAAATTACAGGTGACCAGTAATATAAGGAGATAATCCAGCATTCATAATGTACTTTGTTTCTGTATGTTCTGATTTTTCTTTTATACTTGCTTGAAAACAAAACTCGGAACAAAACCAGTGTCTGGGAAATAAGTAAAGTGGAAATATTGAATTTAAAATCATCCTAGGGAACACATATTAAATATATTGTGAAATTAGATAAAAGAAAGCCCTTAGTTTGTAATATGCTTTATTTTTTTAGAGTTCTTGCTCAATCAGAGATTTTCAGCTGTCTAGCAAATCTCCTGTTCTTTTCCTCCCAAAATGAAGGTAGGTGCTGAGGTAACCATTTTACATGGATTTGAGCTTTTAATGCTAATGATTAACAAATCTGTCCTAGCAGGTAAGGTGCATGGTAGCTATTGCAAAAGCAATCTTRGCTGCTTGAATCTTCTAGTATTTCACACACACATCATATTTTCAAGTTAATTTCAAGCTTGCCATAGGATTTGACAACRTCACTTACACAGCAAAAGGAGGTTCTTCGCTGCAAGGTTCTGTCAGCACTCAGCATTTCTCCCTTGGGCAGGGCAGCAATAGCCCAGAAGGGGAGAGAGGCGRAGCAGGAGAGGTTATGAACTCAGGAGGCAGAGAAACACACAGGAGAGAAGGAATGAGTATAAAAAGCAACGAATGGGCACTTCACACTGGGAAAGAGAAGGGTAAACTTCCAGCTCCTACCATGGCAAAGTAAAGAAGAGATCCARGCACTTGACATATGCCTGGCATTTCTTTGGGCAGAAGTGTCACTTATTTTTGTGAGATGAAGCACACAGCAGCATTCAAGTCACTTCAGCTATAAATGAGCTTCTTAGAGAGTCTGCTTTGTTTTTCCTGCAAATGGGGAGAGAATTTTCTTGCAGTGGAAAGGCTGCCGCAGGGCTGGGGCAATCTGAGCATAGTTTGCAGAACTGCTGCAGATTAACTTTTGCCAATTCTGCTGATCTCAGCACAAGTCTCCTGGCTGGGGTTTCTTTCTTCCTCTTTCAGCTGCATCCCATGCAAATTTAACCTTTCTCAAACATGCAAAGCTGTTAGCACTCGCTGCCATGCAGAAAGCCACACTGATTGAACCCTACAATGTCCCCTCCACCCAAAACCTAAGAGAAACCAAAAAAAAAAAAATAAAATAAAAAAAGGCACACAGCAGATAATCCTGCAGGGCTGTTACTATACACTGGAAAATGGGGACATTTTTGCTGACCACGTAACTCTTGCTCATTTCTGACAACTGCAGGCCACTGTATGTCAGCTGAACCTTTAGTTACCAAAACCAAGCATGACCATACCTCTCCTGAGAGCTGTGCTTCAGAAGCAAGCTGGACATGTCACTACCCAGAAAACCGAGAGAACTGTGYAAACAGCCAAGGTGTATGTCAAGGCACACGTTGTCTCCTGGTAGCCTGGCAACACGGCTGTGCACAGTGTGCTGAGAAGTGTCAAGCTCCTGATTTAAAAGCAAGATTAGATAGTTGTAGTAAGATCATGGCAGTAGAGAGGAAAGCAGCCTTTGACTGCCACAGGGCAGAGCAGCATCATGGACAACCTAGCTCTTGGGCCAGTAAGAGATGTGGTGGTAGGGGGTGTAYGTATGTAGGTCCATGTCCCCTGGGCAGGCTGTGCCTGCTCTGAGGCTGCAGATTGCCATAACCCTTCAGGCTGCAGGTCTCCAGAGCTCTGGTACACGTTTGCTGTACACAAAACACTATCTTGCTGGTACCTCCTTGAACTGGTGTTGATGCTGTCTGTATAAGTCTTATGGAGCRTTTACCAGGTCACAGGAGACAAAGATTTTTTGTCTTGGTCAATCTGAGTAGTCTTAATTTGATTCCAAATTATCCCAAAAAACATCAAAATGTGAAGGTGCTTCTTTGAAAGGCACTCAGCACCGCTTAAAGGAAGTTGTTTAGGGAGTTTTTGCTTTTCTCCTGCTTTGGGCTGGCTTTTTCAGCAATATTGTGGACTGCCTGGTAAGTCCCAGGAAGCTGAACTGTGATTCTCATGCACAGGGCAGGGTTCAAAAYCAGAAAAGACATCCACTTCATTTAAATAAGGCTTGGTTTCATCAATACTCAAAGCAAAAATCCCTGTGCTTCACAAAATAGTGGTTCAGGAATGGACACTGTTTACTACAGTACAAGTGTGTGCAAAAATTACTACGATCTTGGAATTATCATACTAAAGTCATGATCATTTTTGGTAACTATGAGTCAAYCGATATTTGATGCAAGCCTGCAGATGTTCTCTCCAGCATGACCCCAGATTTCTATGAAGACAATTATTTTGGGCCTGCATGAGTGCATTCTCCATTTTATACTTCTCATTCAAAGCCACCGTGTCCTGTGAGGCAGTGATGAGAGAAGGTGAATATATGCTGTCTCTGAAATAGATGGGCTGGACACTGTCCCTGATCATAGCTTCATGCACATATTTACACTAATGCAAAATGGAGATTAGATATAAATATTCTGGGGTATAGCTCAAAGTTTCAGGTCTTGTTTGCCTTCTCCCCCTCAACACTGCTGTCTTAGAAACTAGGGCTACTGTAGCTAAACATAATCTCCCCTGRAACGGCATCACTGTGCATATCTCCAGGGCTGGAGACATGGGGCTTCTGCTGCATTCTGCCAGGCAAAGTCTGTGTGGAAGGTGGATCAGCACAGGAATGTCATCACTATGGAAATGTGGATTTTCAGTCTCACAAAAGCCTTACTTTGGCTTTTGTAAGCTTGCATGAGGTTATTTAATAAATTGCACTGTTACAGCTTTCAGACCATTTTTAGTTTTTTATATTAATATTATATTGCTTGTGTTAATATTARTATATTGCTTTATATTAATATAGCTTGTGTTGCAGCAGTACCTGGGAGCTATAGGGCTCCACTGGGGTAGGTCCTGAACAAATATAAAATAAAGAGACTGCCCCTAACTCCTYGTGCTCTATCCCTCTTTTATTATCCATGTGCCAGATAAGAAAATACCTAGAGAAAACAGACTGGGAGTGCAAACAAAGACATAGTGAAAAACTAACCCCCAACTTCTTGCCTAAAGTGGTGTGAAGCAGTCTTAAGGTTAATGCAAGCCAGCCCTGTGGCTCTGTAATATGTCTGGTATTGCTTTCAATTAAGTAAAAATTGCTTGCAAGAGGGAACAAGCATCGGAGGAGCGTCGTGTAGATGAGAAGGGAAGAACTGAGAGGTGGACGAAAAAAAAAAAAAAAAAAAAAAAAAAACAGACAGAAGGGAGAGAAAAAAGGAGTTGTTGGTTTAAAATTTTTAAGGCCAGATATCACTGTGGCATGTGACTCTCTACCTATTGGCAGAAAATTACTTGTATAAAACATAATTTTTGCCTCTGTTTATGAAAAGGCAAATGCAAATAAGGCAGAGGAGGTCTAGTTCAGCTTGGGTAGTACATCTGGTTTGGGGTGATTAAGACATCTGTTGTAGCATAGATATGCRAAGGATAGCATCACGTCCCCCTGCTCTGGATGTGGTACCACTTATACCTGCATGAACTGGCATGCCTTCGGCGTGAGCTGGAAATGAGTCTCGAATTTGCTCCATGACTGCACTGCCAAACTATTAACACTGCTGATTTTAACAGATAGGCTTCRTGCTTTGGTGCTGTATTTCATGTTTACGACGATTTAAGTTATAGCAGAACACCTTCGTCTCCTGTTAATCGTCTCATATCAGTCCAACACAGGTGCTTAAATTCATTGTATCACAAGACAATTCGCTCTTCAGTCTCTTTAAACAAATAAAATAATCAGACTATTGAATAACAGAATCAAAAAGCCTAGTGCTGGGCCATATATTACTATGTTTTCCTTAGGTTCCCCACGTGGGAAACATTAGAAGCAGAAAGAAAGAGTATCCTTCAAAAGGCAATTCAAAGTAGGAGTATAAATTAGACTCCTTAAAGTACTCTTACTCTATTTTATATACATATCTCCTTATTATTCTTGCAGAACTGTGGGACACGAGGTGTGCCCCYCAAGTCACTAAGCTCAGTCTGGACCATGACAAACACCACATCACATGATTAAAATGTTTTAGGTTCTTTCCCTTGCTTGGGATAGGAAGCTTTTTCTAATTTCCAAACTGAATTTTGACCTGGCCAGTATGTGCCCATCTGCTCTGCCAGCAGTAATTTGGGTTTCAGATTACACACATGCCTTCTTCTCTGGTGTCATCTCCAGCTGATTCATTTACAGCCAGCAACGATATGCATGCATTTCACAATAGCCTAGATATAAGAAGTGAATGACAGAGTTAATAATAAAGTTCTTTATTTCCTTTAAAACGAGACAACCAAAATGCACTTGCAAAACATGTGATTTGGGCTGAAATCTGATTACATCTATATTTCAAATGAGTTGAGAAACAACTTCAGATAAAAGCTTTTAAACTTCATATACAAGGCGGTGAAAGATGAGTCCAAGACAGAGTTCATTTTTTTAATTTAATTTAATTTAATTTAAACTTAGTTTAGTTTGGTTTAGTTTGGTTTAGTTTTTTGGCCTTGGTATCAAAGGAGTGAAAAGCAAGCAGAGACTAAAGCCACTGATAAACAGGAAGGCAATTATAGAAAGTTTTTGGAAGATGGTATTACCTTTCTTCCTGACAACCTTCAGGTCTGATGGAAAAATGAAACATTAGGGCTTGGCAGGATTTCAGGAAAAATGTTACAAACTGACAAACTCTTGACATAATTTAAAATGTATCATTTGTATAACTCACAAGGCAACTTGGAGGAACAAGCAAAGAAATAAAAGTAAAAAATGAAAAAACTACAGAAAGCATCTAGTGTTTGTTTTCAAAATTCAGGGTGGAAAAGCAATAACGAATCTCTGGTGCAGCCACATGGTTCTTCAGCACACAGAAAATTTAACTGGTATTTGGCTTGAGATCACATCACAGTTCAATACGCATACCCACTCAGTGTGTTTTAAAACAAGGTAAGAGTTCAGCTGAGAAACAGGCAGTAATATTAGAAAGAATGCTGCATGCCCAGCAATGTCRTAATTGCAAATGCTCTTCGTTTTCCATTCGTTCTCAGATCAGGAAGTACAGTGCCACGAGCCTCTTGCAGTCTGGAGGCAGCAATACATAGCAATAAAATGCGAAGTGCTGGCATTTGACTGGGAGTTTACCGTGCTTATTCCTAATTCAGCAGCAATACATAGCAATAAAATGCAAAGTGCTGGCATTTGACTGGGAGTTTACCTTGCTTATTCCTAATTCAGCAGTTGATAAAACACAGCAGCGGCTTGCGGGTGCCATCAGTTCACTAAATGATAACAGAGTGTAAAGGTTTGTGGCACAGTGAAAACATCTTTCCACCTGCCAAGTAAATGTGCTCCACAAGCCGTAACACTCCTGCTACACTGGATGTATCTTTGTCACCAAGGGAAGTAAGCAGCAGTGACTGATTCCTGGGTGATACAAGTTCCTAGAAATTATATGACTGCATGTGCCGAGCTCCTGTGCAGTAGGACTAACCTTTACATCACCACGATTGAGACAGGGCTTTACTTCATGGCACAAAACCAGTTTGATTTCATAATCAATCAGCACCAGGCCATTGAGGCCTGCTTCAGAGCTGGGGCACGTATCCCAGCTTTACCGAGGGCAGGCTTCTTTATCTGAAATAGGCAGATCTTTGTGCAAAACAGTGCTTTTAGTAAACTGCTGACTTGCACCTCAGAATAAGAAAACATGCCAGAAGCCTGGGAGAAGTGGGTTAGATCATGAATAAATTAGTCCTAATATGGAGTGCAACTCAGCATTATAACAAATCCACTGCTGTGACTGCAGTGAAAGAGATGCTGCTGTCCCTGCTTCTTCAGCTCCTGCCTTCTCCTCTTCTGCCTGCCTTCAGCTCCAGCGACCATCTAGCTGTAGGCTCAGCGGTGCAGGGAGCTGATACAACGGAAAGTTAGTCCTTTTTTGGGGGGGAGTGTATCAGTTTTTAGACTGATCAGTGTGCTCACTTGTGACTGCTCRGTCTCTAGATCTGATGCCAGGAAAGCAACAAGAGCACTCCACCGARCCTGGAGGAAGAGGAAGAAAGAGGCAGAGCAGGGCTGTTCCTTGCACCTGCAGTCTGCAATTATATCAGCTAACGCATAAAATCAGACTGCAAACACACATTGTGGAAGTGAAAGGGGTTAGCACTTTGACTATTTACCTATTTGAAAGTCGACTGGAAAGTCTAAATATCAGAGATTTCATTGTTTTTCTTTCATTATTTTGTTTAAGATGATACAGTTGTATTGCTGTCAGGATTACTATTTTTCATAGCCATCCAGTTTCTCAGCTGACGTACACACACATCAACTTGCAGGACATATAAGACACTTCAGATTAATTTAACTTTTCTGTCTTCTTTTTCCTAACTCTTAGCAGTGAAAATAATAGTACTTACCCACTGGAGTGTGTGGATAATTATTTCAGTTTTGTAAAACCCTTTGAAGATTAAAGTGTTTGTGCATATCAAGCACTTGGACTGAAAAGCTGTTCGTATGAGATGTGCTGGTTCTGAAAAATGGCATTTCTCTTCAGTGAAGGCAACTCTGAGAAAGTCATTTGAATTTTACCTCCTTTTACAGAATCATGGGGCTGGGAAGATCTCCAAGAGATCCTGCCTGTTCTCCRGCCCAGGATCACCTATGCCTGTCATTCCCCGCAGATGTTTGTTCATCCTTTTTTCCAGGGTCTCCAAAGACCCAATTCCAGATTCATCAACGTCTACAGGAGATCTGTGCCTGGTCTCCTTTATCATTAGAAATGCTTTCCTGATGTCTAAGCTATTATTTCTGTTTTTAGTACAGGCATGTCCTCCAGTATAGGCTGCATGTGCTCACGGGGAGATTCTTCTGATTCTACGCAACTCAAGATATATTCTTCTGGGAGTGGGCTGCCCCAAGCTGGACCCAGTCATCCAGCTGAGACCTTGTTAAGGCTTTGATATATTCCATATTCTATAGATTTAAATACCTGAAGGAATGAAGACATGAAGCTTGGATTTCGCTATATTAAAACTTACTGAGCTCCAGGCAGCTTTGGAGATAATGGAATTTTCATGTTGCTTTAATTGCAGCAATATTTCCTGTTATACTGTCCTAATTGTAACATTAGCTGGATATTTTAATAGTGGCTTAATTAAAATGAAATTAGCATTGTTATTTTAATAGTCATTACAATAACTAAAGCAAAAGTTTCAAGGAAGCCTCCACCTGATTTTCCCAACTTTGCAACAACAGCACAAATTCAACATTGCTTAAATCAAAAAATGATTTTCCAGGAACAAGGGGAACACACACACAGACACACAGGCTGCTTCGTAAATTATTCTGTGTATCATCTTTCAGAAAATAATGGCAGAAGTAATAAACCATCAAGGGACAAAAGYCAGACAAACTGACTGAAAGGTGATATTTACACTTCTCTCCTGGGATCAGATTCCACTAATGTCTGTCCTTGCAGTGGTGTGCAGGAAAGCCCAGCCTCCACTGACCGCTTCCACAACGTGGTGCTTGAGCTGGTTTGGAGGTGTGCAAAGGCCCAGCTCAGTGAATTCACCCAAGTTAAAAATATCCCAACTCCCTTCTTTCCTCCCTCCCTCCTTCTCCCTCACCTCCCCCTTTTTTTTTGCATTTTTTTTTAATTCAACTATGTCATTTTCCCATTGCATGTTCCTACGTTGCCCTGCAGACAGTTTTGTTAGCATACTCAGGAGGATGGCCCGTTAAGACCGTGGGGAGAGGAATGACGTTTCTGGTCAGGGAACCCACCAGATCATTAAGTTACAGGCTCAGGCTGTGCTAAAATTCCACCTCAATACTATTTACTACTGATACGATTATTATTATTTAGGCTTTGGATAGTGGTAGCACTTTAGAAAGCTACCTTTTTGACCAGTAGGGACAATACAGATCTTCTGAAAAGATTTCAGGAAATACATTTACTGTTTCTAAAAGGAATTTTTGAGTATAGTTCTTCCATATTTATGTTGTTGTTGATTATTAATTCCTGCTTCAGAATAAAACATTGTCTCAGGAAAAAAAAAAAAAAAAAAAAAAAAAGCCTCCTGGAAAACACTAGTTCTTTCCCGGCCAGCTGCAACCTTCAGTCATGTATTGAGATCTCTTGGGCAAAATGCCCTACACAGAGCTGAAAGACAGAGATAGCCTCAAAGTGTATGTAATTTAGATAAATACCACAACAAAGTCAGAACAACAACTTGCTAATGTTGTCAGTGCACACAAGTGGTGATGAATTCCCTATTTACGTCTCCCACATACACACTTGAGAAATCATCCTGATAGCTTTGTTCACAAAATTAATTCCCATAATTGCTAGCAACAGTTTGAGTTGTTTCAGACAGCAAGTGTCTTTGCTTAAACTAGGATTTTAAAGGTGTAACAAATACATCTTACCTACCTCCTTGTCGAAAACATCCAAAAGCAAGGCTCTGTAGTAAACAAGACTTCAATTATGCATAAACGCATAGAGTGCTAAGCCAGTTTAAGCACCCTGCAGTAAAAGCACTGGTTAAAATTTATAGTGAGATAATGACCATGCATGAATTAATGCTCCAGAAAATAAGTCTTTGACTATAGCTCTTCACTTTTTACAGGCATGTAATTATCRCATTGCTCTTGCAGGGAACTATTCACAGAACAACAACACGCTCAGTTAGGAGATAATATCAGATCCTACACAGGACCAGAAAAATGCCAGCATTCTTGCATCTTTCCAAATTAGGCAAAAGAAAATACAGTCTCAATCTCACATTATGTTTAGGTTCTGTATTTGTTACAATTATTTCCATTATATTGTGCTAACAGCTTCAGTAACAGCAGGGGTGATGTGCTGTTGTGGGCAGTACAGTTAATAGGGAGATACTAGTTTTTATTAGACAGAAATATCTGAAATAATTGGTAGGCTTTCATGCACAAGGACCTCTTTTCGGTTTTGTTTTCCTTAAAATCATCTTCTTGTGAAGCACTTCAGGTACGTAATCTTTGTCTTCTCTCCTTTAAAGTTGTGGATGGATTGGTACTCAGGTCATAGTTAGCTCACAAACTGGGGAACTGGCAATCGTTTTTTTTTTTTTTTTCCTAAACGTTATTTTTAGCCAGCAGATGTTTTCCTCACTCTCACATCCCATCCCCATACGGTCATATAAAACTTCTACTTGCGCAGTCAGTGGTGGATCACTGAGCAGGATTGAGACAGGCAGAAGTAAATGTTGAATTTAGCRTTATTGCCAAATTCTCATTGTAAGTATTCAGCACGCGGTAAGCTAATCTAAAAATATATTGTCRCGGAAAGAAAATCTCTGTTCTTCCCAATGCAATTGCTCCTGGCTAGGTGGCTCCCTTCAGTTAGCTATGGTGACTGCTGGAGCCTTTCTTGAGCTGATTGAACTCAACTCAGTAAAAAGCTATTCACTTTTTCTTTTTTGGAGGTTTTGGAGTCTTTATTTTTGGCTTTGTTTTTTTATCAGGATAGTAATTTCACTTGCATTACAAAAGAGACCAGTGACTAGCAAAGCTATGACAAGATTGTTTCCCTCTTGGAAACAAGAAGCTATTAAATTGACCTGATCCCTCCTGTGTAACTTTGCCCTCAGTCTCACAAGTTTTGTAAAACAGTTGTAAAACTCAGTTCAAGGAGGTGAAATAATTGATTTGATACTGTTTCTGTTTCAGAGGAACAGGTACCGTGAGTGAAATGATCAAACATAAGTCTGTCACCGAACAAAGAAAAYGTCCCATCCTAAATGTGCAGTGGTGCTAATTTAAGGTCGTATTTCACTGCTGAAAATAGGTATGTCAGAGTGTGTGAGAAGAGGAGGCTTTTTACAAGGAAATAATTAACTCAGAATTACTGTTGGAGATAAGGCAAAGGGAATTTTTACCTTGCCCAAACAGGCAGAATGAACTGCAGCTGAAGGGGGATGTTCAGTTCTAGCACAGGATTGAACTCAACAGGCTAGACTGAATTTGAACTACTCTCAGCAAGGATTTTACAACCAAATTATGTAAAATTTGTTATTTGCACTATCTGCAAGAATCTATTGTGACTGAAGCAATTAAAATGAAACCAACATGTTTTTGAGCAAATGACTGAGGGCAGTGACTATAAACTGAAGTCGAAAATTGAAGTTCAAAGCGCAGTCCGCATGTGCACAGGCAGGAATATCCAGCTAGAGTAATGGGGAAGAGATGAAGATACCACAAACATTTTCTGTTTCTGCATATAAAATATGTAAAACTGAAAGACATATATTTTTCCTCAGATTGCTGGGAATTTTAGATTTGCTTTTGGAGAACAGAGAACTAAAATAGCCTTGCTGGTAGAAGAACAGCAAAACAGGATCATGCTGTGTAGGCACCTCTGATTAGACAGGCTTGATCAGAAACAGCGAGGCACAGGCATTCCTATTGCAAGTCCAGCAAAATGTAGCCACAGTTGGGGAAATAAATAAAAAAAAGCTAAACCCTAGAGTTTTTTTTTTTTTTTTTTTTTTTTTTATGTCCATATGTCCATAATGACATTGTTGGTCAATGCAGTCTCACTGAAGTAAAATAGCATTAGTTTTCTTGCCTGTAACACAGTGGAAATTTCACTTACTCTACTCTGCCTATCAAGTTAAAGATTCAAAATACTCTGAAGCCTGTTCCAAAACAAATGAAATATATTTTTGTGTCTTGCTCTGAGCAAGAGCATATATTAGCTGGTTGTTCCAATGTTCAGCAGGATGATGTAAAACTAATCCCTCACTGAAAGTTTGAGAAGGAATAAAAGCAAAGTGGTGTCTCTAAGTTAACGTATCATTTAAAATTGTTCAAAATTACAGATGTATTTCCAATCTTTTGAGTTAAATCAGTATAAAATCATTTTAGGACACTTCTAGTTTACACCTGGTTTAGCTCAGAAGTGAGGTAAAACTAAGCTTTTGAAGTCAAAATATGAGACTCACCAGTTTAACGAATTTACTTAAAATTCATATCTGTAGTTAAACTAGTGCATTATTTTCACAACCAATACTTTACTATATGTACCATTTGTTCTATTTGTTCCCTTGAACTTTTTTTTTTTGTTTTCTTGTTTGCATATATTATTTTGGAGTTGTGAAAGTATGCACATTTTGAATCTGGAGACAAAGTGAAACAACCACTTCCTGTGCCCACTCAGTCATGCACTGGCTTGCACTTAAGAGGCTCATGCTCTTAATCATGTCGGTGGAAACGTCTCTCCCCTGTACCACCACCCATCTTGTGCAAACAAGGATAACATCCAAGATCTTGCATGGCACTAAGGCTTCTGCCTTCTGGGCAAATTCTGTCTCTTATCCAGGAAGTGGCCTGGGGGTGACCGCCACTTTGTACAGGGGGTTGCAGCTGGTCCTGTGCAGAACTGGCCCCATGTGGTTTTCCAGCCACAACCAGCAGCTTCTGTGGAAACTCTGAGTCACTTTGAACTGCCGATACCCGCAATGAAACAGACATTTCATCTTCTTCCCCAGCTGCAAGGCGCTYGCCTAAAATAATATAAGGTGACCAACCCCCACCCACCTGCCCTTCGTTAAGGCTGATTTCTGTGGGTACGGAGGCAGGTCTGKGGCTGTTTTAGCAGGCTAGAGGCTCTGGGGATACCTGTGGGGAGAGGGCTGTCCTCTGTAGGACACCTTGGCGAAGATGACACCCTTTAGAGGGGATGCACCCTGGAAGAGAGGATGCCCTTGGAAAGAAGGATGCCCTCTGGGGACAAGGATGCTCTTCAGAGGAAGATGCCCTGTGAGGAGGAAGATGTCCTTTGGATGGGGGTGCTCTTTGGGAAGAAGGATGCTCTGGGGGAGAATGTTCTCRGGAAGGAGGGTATCTTTTTGCAGGAGGATACCATTTGGAGAAGAGGATGCCCTTCAAGGAGGACACCTGTTGTGGAGGTAAACATCTTGGAAAGGAGGACAGCCTTGGAGAGCTYGAAGCCCTCCAGAAGAAGATGCCCTTTGGAGAGGAAGACACCCTGTGGGGACAGGGGTCAGACTGCCTTTGCCAAGGGAGTATGTTCATGCGTGCTGGGTGCCACTGGCTTATGACCCATCCCYGCGTTTCCCTCCTCAGGGGGGACACAGCTGCTCACGCTGGGGATCTTGCCCCAACCCTGCCAGAGCTGTAGACACACAGGCAGACAGACACACGCAGAGGATGCAGCCTTGCACACCCTCCCCACGCCGGGGGCAGCCACAGCACCAACAGGCCCACCGCCGCCGGCCCGGAGCACAACAGCGGGCCCGCGGCGGGCGGGAACACGGCAGGGCAAACCGGATCCCGCCGGCCCC
>NW_028186239.1:954072-1090820 GCF_003343005.1 Rhea americana
ATGGGGCGGTGGGTGCTGGCGGCCGCGGCGCTGGCGGCGCTGCTCGGGGCGCTGCGGGCCGACACGCCGGCCAACTGCTCCTTCGCCGACCTGCAGGGCACCTGGGAGCTGCGCGTCTGGCGGGGCAACGCCGCCCGCGGCCGCCACAGCAACTGCTCGCAGCCGGGTGAGCGCCGCCGCCGGGGCGGGGAGCGGCGCGGAGGGGGCCCGGCGCCGGAGGCCGGGGGCGAGGGCGCTGGCGCCCGCTGAGGACGGAGGGAGGGGGCTGGGCCGCTGGGCCGGCGCCGCTGTGGCCCCCGTGCGCCTTTCCTCCCAGCTCCGTGCGCTCCCGGCCCGGCCGCTCCTGGAAGTCGGTCTGCGGCGTCGTTCTTGGGCTGGCTCTAGGCTAACGCCTCGGAGTAACTTCTGGGGTGTTACCGGCTGTGAGAGCTTGTCCAGTGAGCCTGAGAGCACTGAGAAGTAGCGACAGCGCTTCCTTTGAAGGGGTGGTGGCAGTGAGGAGCTCTTCTCTCGTTATTACCTGATAGCGTTATTTAAAAAATGATCAGTACTTTGCTTTTTTTTCCTGAATCGTCTGCTTTTAATTCGCTCAGACGAGGCAGGAGGCCGCGCTGGAGTTGGCGCCAGTGGCAGAGTTTCTTTCCAGCGCTGGCGTGGAGGAGTCTCCTGTGGCTCCTACCTGAGCCCAGATTTTTATGGGGAGGATCCTGTCAGTGCAAGCGAGGGGACTGAGTAACACAGCATCCAAGTCGGTGTAGCTGTACAGCAAGCTGCATTTAAATAAGCTGCTGTAACAGCTGCTCAGTGCTGCTGCTGTTGCTAACTCAATGTATAAATACTCTCCAGCAGTGGAAATGTAAACATGTAGTACCACTGACAGGTAAGTGAAGCCCCTGGAGTGCATTGRCTTGCTGTCTTTTACAAGGAATTTTATCCAGAAAGTATGTGTTATCYTCTTTGAATAAAATAAATGTTATGGTATGCTTTGTGCTCATTTTTTCTTATTTTTAACTATTCCATGCAACAGTTTTGTTTTGCCTATTCCTTTTATAGGAACTGTGGAAAGAAAAGTGGTTGTGAGTCTTCAGAAATTAGACRTGGCTCAGGATAGCCTAGGCAATTATGGCTTCTTCACTCTGATTTACAATCAAGGCTTTGAGCTTGTGATAAATGACTACAAATGGTTTGCCTTTTTTAAGGTAAGTTAACTTAGTGTTTTCTAGCATCACTGACCCTTACGAAAAGGGCCTGTACTCGAGCTTCTCCTTAATCACTAAAAACCATAGTAGAATGGACACTTGGTTTTCCTTGACTGTATCATTGGCCTGGCTATCCAAACAAGTGATTTAATTAATATACAGAAATAGTTGTCACTGACTGGGTAGGGAGAAGAGGGRCTGAAGAAGTATTTATATTTCACATCCAGCATGTTCTGAGGAATGTCATAAATGCCGCTGCCTTGCATTCTGGCTATGCTTAGAGTGGTTGAAYGCCTTTATGAAGCTAACTTTCCTAATGACCTGAGAAAAATATATTTTTCATTTTTCTTCTTGATGTCTTAGACCCAATTGAAACATTACTGCAAATCTTGTTTTGAGTAGTTTAATTTATAATGACGAAGATGTTGTATTTAGTAGTGTTTTAAGCCTGTCTGGTAAAGATACAGAAGGTAATGCTAGGTTTTGCTTGKTTTTTTTATCTTTCCTAAAAGCTGTTCTCAGTTACAGGAAAATCTTTTAACTGTAGAGAGGCCATCTACTCTCCTCACTAGAGATTTTCTGAGAGCTCTAAGTCTTATGCCAAAAAACTTTGTAAATCTTTAAGAAATCTTCCTGCCACTAAAATTATTTCTTTTGGGGGGGGGGGAGTAATACTGTATTTTCCAATACTTATTCATGACTTCAGACCAAGTTGAAGTCAGTGCTGATAGTCACGGGTGGACAGGAGTATCTCCCTTTTGCCAAAGAGACTGCTTATAGACATTCAGCTGGGCTTACAGGAGGTCTGGAACCTGAGGGAACTGTTATGATGAGCTGTGTTGTTCACTGCTGCATGYTGTGCTATTCAGGTGATGAAAGGGGCATTATTAACCTGGAAGGAGGCTTGAAGCTACCGCTGCAGGGTGATTTTGCTATTTGGGAGACGTRTTTTGTGTGGCAAGGCTGTTCAGACCTCAGCAGGGACTGTGAACACATACTTCTCTATTTGTTTTGTGACCTGATCTTGCATTTGTTTCGGATGACCTGGTGGTGGTCAGACTTTGTCCAAGTGTAAAATCTGAGCCTTCTCTAGGGGCAAGGGAAGTGATGAAATGACTCTTCCTTCAAACCAGCTTTCTGTGAGTCACAGCAACTATTTTCAAATTGATGTTTTCATATRTTAACAAAAGCAAACAACCACTCTACCAGGAAATTGCTAGCCGTTACTGAATAGGAATGATATTGTATGAAGCTCTTGACTTCACCGCAGCTTCCTCCTGGCCTGTTGGAGYTCATCAAGTCAAAGGAAAAGGGCATCATAGGTTGTCATTCTACAAGACTAACAGTGGTTGCTTATGTGCGCTTAGCACAGAAAACTTTTAACCTAAGAGTTCTTCTGCAAGGTAGTGACACTGAATTGTCATTGTGGGCATTCCTCATGGGATCAACAAAGGATGCAATGAAAACTCTGCACATGCTCAAAACTACTCTAGCTAGGAAGTCTTGTCTCTAAAGTTTCTCAAGCTGAGGCACCTCTGTGAGCTCCTCTACGAGGGAGAGCTTTTGTCAAGAGCTGTGATAAATTGCTGCCTCTCTGAGGGTAGCCAAGCACTACATATTTTAGTGTTCTCTATGATCTATGTCTTGTGTGCTAGCTCTGGAAGGTGGACATGAGCAAAAGTCACTGCTGTACTTGGACTCATCTTAGGAGAAAGATAACTGAACAAACATGTTGGGAATCCCCAGGTTGATATTTTACACTGAAATGCAAAGTTGCTTCACAAGCCAATAAGTTGAGCAGTTGAGGCAGATTTTGATTATCAGATTAAGCAAGTAGCTTACTCCAGAATGTAGAGTTGTTTGACACTATATYAAAGATAGTTCAGAGGCCCTGCAGGCTATACTACTGACATGCATCTGTTGTGAAATTAATCCGTGGAGGTTCAGTGCTGTCTAAGACAAGTGACTGATAAGCACTGATCTCTTTACCAGTATTCATAAGTACAGAGAAATGCGTTGATATGCAAGAGTACTATTTAATAATATACCAAAACTGCATCATAGAATAATACATTTTGGAGAAAACTTCTGGAGATCATCTAATCCAATTTACCACTCAAAACAGAGTGAGTCAAATATATGCCTGAGCTGCAGAAATGCAGGATACCTTGCTWGTCACTGTCATGGATGTCATGAAATCCTCCTCGTTTTCAGGTAAATGGATTCATCATTAGTTTTGCAGTTGCTATTGAAAAACATCAAGCTTGTTTRGCTCACAGATTAGTAGCAGGGATTCCATCAACAAGGCATGTTTGAATTAAAGGCATCTTTCCTTAAAGATCACAGCAAGGATTACAGCCCGAGTCAGTTATCTTCTGTAAAGTCTCTCACTTTTACTTGTGCTGTAAAGGAGATCACAGATTATGAAGTTGCAAGTATAATGGCTGAGAAGCACAAGGAAATGTTCCAGGGTGCCTTCACCCTACCCCCACTCTGCAAACAGCTAGTTGACTTTGTTAGGCAAGAATTTGCAATGCTGTTCATCTGTAAAACAGTTTATTTCACAACACTCATAGAGGGAAAGAAATGATTCCTTATAAACTGCCTGGCCTTGTGACGTGTTTAAATATGCACATCAGTTTGCTTGTAGTCCAGTAAATAGTGGGTTACATTTGAAACTGAACTACAAAATACATAGTCCTAACATAAACTGTCAATGTGGTTCCCTCAGAACCAAATGCCATAAGCACTGTTCTAGGACCTGTTCCACTGTCGTCTTCTATAAACATTCTTGGGGGGAAAAAATAATACATTCATCTCAATGCATGCTTCAGAGGATTTTTGAAGAACTATCGATAGCCTGTTGTCTAATATACTTAAAGGTSGAATTGGTAGGAGTAATTTCCTTATAGCAGACTTCATGTGCTTAGTGTTGGTCATAATCTAGAAGCCCTTGGAGTAGAATAGGGTGAACAAGAATTCTAATTAGAAAGGGCTCTATGTATGCTYGCCTGGAAAATGAGCAAGAAGAAAACACAAAAGCAGGCTTACAGAATCTCGCATAGCCTAAAGTGCTGTTTAGTATGTCRAAAGTCGTTAAAGAATGTTTCTCTGGAATTCATGGAAAGGAAGAATTATCATCTCTGCCAGCACCGTCCAGGTGAGGTGAGCATGAAGGTACTGAACTAATATTTCATATGGAGACATTGGCTATCATATTGCTACTTCTTGAAGTCCTTAATATTACTCTGAAATAATTTTCCTGTGTGAACACTGAATTTTGGCTTGTCAGGAAGGTATTCATTGCTCAAGCTGCCACTCATAAATTTCCAATTCTGTTTATGTTGCACTAAGGGTAAATTATGTGGCTAAAACTTCATCATACTGTCAGGGCACAAGAACATCCTGATTTACCTACTATGATGCTTTAACACTTTCTTCAGACACTGCAACTGAACAGAAGCAAAGCTACTAGGCTAAATGAACAGGAGTATTTTAGACAATATAATAGTTTCTGTGCTCCCAGTGTAAAGGGTCAACTGATACTAACTGAACTGGCAATATATTTTTGTTTAAAGAATCAGGGTATTGATTACTAATACGAATGCTGTGGGCTTGTCTAAACTGTGGCTTTAACAGAGTCACTGTGCTTTGTGGATGTAGATAGAGCCTGTTTGATCCAAAAAAAAAAAAAAAGTTGAAATCTGGATTAATAGTCTTTGGTTCCTGCAACTTACTTACCAGTCRCTCACTGAAATTTTCTTAGGACCTCACTGACCTTACAAGTTACTTGTTCTTACACCTGGGGACTTGGGAAAATGACTTCCTGCACCAAAGGAATGGATTGGGTGAGCTTGTTGATAGGGTTTTTTTTCCTCCTAAGTTTGCTTTAATAATGTGAATAATCCCTATCAGTTTGTTTATCTCTAATTGCTTTTTAACATAGACTTGTCTCTCGGTTCCAGAAGTCCAATACAGTATCCTACTTTATGCTTACATTGCTGTTGCCTATAACAAGTACTGTAACAAGGCTGTAATAAGTACTCTGCTCAGTGTTTGGTTTGCATCCCTAAAAAACAACCTGGTTGCTGTTCGCCAGCTTGCTCCTGCTTCTTATTTACTRTGTGCCACCTAAATATCACTAGATTATATGTGGGTATAAATCAAGTATACTGACTGTTGGCAGRAGCTTGAGTGTTTGAGAGACATGGAGCTACCGGACAGAGTCCAGCGTAGGGCTACAAAGATGATCAGAGGGCTAGAGCACCTGCCCTACGAGGAACGGCTGCGAGAGCTGGGCCTGTTCAGCCTGGGGAAGAGAAGACTGAGGGGGGATCTTATCAATGTGTACAAGTACCTGAAGGGAGGATGTCAAGGGGATGGGGACAAACTCTTTTCAGTTGTCCCATGTGACAGGACAAGAGGCAATGGGCAGAAATTGAAGCACAGGAAGTTCTGCCTGACCGTGAGGAGGAATTTCTTCGCTGTGAGAGTGACGGAGCCCTGGACCAGGTTGCCCAGAGAGGTTGTGGAGTCTCCTTCTCTGGAGAGATTCAAAACCTGCCTGGRTGCAACCCTATCTAACATGTTCTAGGTGACCCTACTTGAGCAGGGAGGTTGGACGAGATGATCTCCAGAGGCCCCTTCCAACCTCAGCCGTTCTGTGATTCTCTGTGATGGATGTTCTAAGGATTCTGTAGGCTTAAGCRTGATAGAAAACTTAAGTTTTCCTTTCCCTGTGATGGCAAAAGAAATAGTAACAACATAGCATAAGAAGCTAGAGTGAGGCTGAAAGGAAGGTTGAGGCTAACATCTCAATTATTTGATATGTCTGTAGTATTTAATGTAAAACTACTGCTTTGGAGAGTAATTATCTTATTTACAAAAACAGAAGCCAAAAAAAAAAAGCCCTAAAAACAAATTACTGTTTGTCCCCTAAGTTAAGCGATGCTCTTTCTGACTTTGGAGATGTTCTCTAGCAAAAAACACGAAGTTTGTCATTTTTGCACATTACTACTACTCCACATAAAAGACAGAATTAGATTGTAGAGCATTCCACTACTCGAGTTACAGAACTTTTCCAGACTAGCTTGGTGACATCTCCCTCTTGCTCTTCCTCTTCCCTAACAGACCCAAACCTGGCTACAACTAAGGACTTCCTTGCTGAAATAACCAACCTTGACAATGGACAGTAGTCAAKGTATAGAATTGAAGATGTTCTAAAAAGAACCTCAATGTATTTTATGCAGAGTTGTTAATGGTATTTAATCCTGCTAATCAATTAGAAGTTAATTTCAAGTCTTATAGTAGTTGAACTCAGCTAACAATATGCATCTGCTGTTTCCTTCCCTAAAGTGTAAATGTTAAAGCATAAACCACTATATTGCAGAATATGTCCTTGAACAAAGGAAATGCATCTATAATTGACATTTGCTTACATTTTATATGAGGTAGCAAGATGCAGTAACTTCTTCTGATGATCTTATCTACTATATTTTTGAACTGCAGACAGAAGTCTGCAATCCTATTCTAATTAAGGATGTGCTTCCCATATTAAAATGCATAAGCACACTTGTAAACTTAATAGCAAATGAGAGGCAACTCTTTCCATCAGGTTTAATGTATATGGTAGTCCCTGCTCCTAGAACTTGAATTGGCTTAAATYAAGAACAGTGGATATAGAAGGATGATGGGATGGCAGCTGCTGTAGATAGCRTTGCTGAGTCTCTGTTAAATTTGTGTCCAATAAGATTTTTGTGCTTTCTTGCTTACTTTGAGATTACAAATGTAAAGAAAGCTTCAAAAAGTGATTCCTCTTAATGAAGCTGAAGGTGCAATTAGATTACTTTATGATGTCCTACATAGGAAAGACTTTGGTACAATTTACTGTATCAAAAAACAAAAAAAAAGAACATGTCTAGATTAGGTACATGTAACTTGTGTGTGTGTTTTCCTTCCTTTTTTAAAGTTAGTGTTGGAATTACTTGGCTAAATTTTGGAATTAGACAAARTCAGATGAGATGATGTCAGACTTAAAAGTAAACAATTGCAGTAGGCTTCAAAGTTAATATTTTCAAGTCTCAGAACTTGAACTGTAAAAGTAGTTTRGGTTCCTTCAGGAGTTGTTCCAGATTGGTCAGGTGGTTGGATTAACTGCTATAGATGTCAGCAGTGGCTGATGAAACTCTTACAYATGGCTTGGCCACGGTGGTCCTTTATTGCTTTAAAGATTGAAACCATTGAAACCAGTTGTAAGACTCTAACCACTGAGGAAATGCATGCAGCAGTTGTGCAGCAGTCACAGCTCTGTGGCAGTGGCCCTCCATGGAGGGAGGCTGCTTTGCAGTGCACAGACATGGTCATGTGCTGCCAGCTCTGCAGTCTTCATTCAGTCTGACATATTAATGCAAAACCACTTGAGTCAAGTAATGGTGTCACACTGAGTTGATGYGGCTGATGTGTTAGTTAGGTGTGTTATTTGGGGAGGCAGATCACTTGAGGMAGGTACAGTTGGACTTGTCAGAAGACCTAATCTGCCAGAGCCCTTCTCTGATCTCAGGAAGAAGTGTTGCATGTGGTTTTCATGCTGAAATATTGATTTGATTCTGTGTCCTCTGGTAGCAAGCAGTCTGTAYCTGAGTGTCATTTTTGTAGCAACAATTACTTCTTCGTTTCGTGATCCTATTTTAGTTCCTCTAACATGTGACTTGCTAGGCAGTAAACAAACTTACAGAAATTAAGCATAAGGGATTTTTTCAGGAGTTTTGAGGGGCGGGGGGTATCTCCACTACWCATCTACCAAGATGATCAGAGGGCTGAAGCACCTGCTGGAGCACTTGCCCTACGAGGAAAGGCTGCGAGAGCTGGGCCTCTTCAGCCTGGGGAAGAGAAGACTGAGGGTGCATGTTATCAATGTGTATAAGTACCTGAAGGGAGGGTGTCAAGSGGACGGGGACAAACTCTTTTCAGTTGTCCCGTGTGACAGGACAAGAGGCAATGGCAAAAATTGAAGCACAGGAAGTTCCCCCTGAGCGTGTGGGGGAATTTCTTCCCTGTGAGAGTGACGGAGCACTGGACCAGGTTGCCCAGAGAGGTTGTGGAGTCTCCTTCTCTGGAGATCTTCAAGGCCTGCCTGGATGCAACCCTGTCTAACATGCCTAGGTGMCCCTGCTTGAGCAGGGAGGTTGGACTAGATGATCTCKGGWGGTCCCTTCCAACCTTACTGATTCTATGATTCTTCTCTACATCTCAATTAGAAGTCATGGACAGGGTGTGGGAAGCAAATTGTGACTTTATGGACATAATTTCCAGTTAGTGGTTGAAAAAGGCTCTCAGAGTTCCCRTTTCCTTCATCTAGATGTCATTAATAGGCTACAGTCTTAAAGTCCTCATGTCTTCCTTTTAAAGCCAATTCAGTAACATTATACTGTCTATCAGTCTACAAAAAGATAGCTGCAGAAGACTTGGGGGTCACTTGAATTAGGTTGCTATAYGGACAGCCTGAAAATGATTTTTTGCTCTTTGCCCTTTGCTTATTTATCTTAAAGTATTGCCCCTGAATGCCTCCCTCACAGTTCAGTTTGTGTGTTTGAATGGGCAGAACACAAGAAGCTTACTGAATTCACTTCCCCCCAAAATAGGTTGTAAAACTTGTGTAAATAGTGTTCTGGTTATTGACATCTTAAGAAAAGTGCTAAATGCCCAGAAAAGGGAGAGGAAGTTTCTTGGAAAAAAAGGCAAGTTGTGGTTTGAATTTGCTGCGTAGCAGGTAGTTCATTACCCATTTTTCCATAAATGTAAGTCACAAGTCTGTTACCCTTGTTATGAATGAATACAGTCTCTCGCTCTAGGCAGGATCTGCCTCTGAATGTTTCAGGAAGCAGACCTATTGAGTATTGAGTATTCAAATTCAAGGCCAATACAGATCAATAAAGGCTGTGCTTGGTCTTGTTTTAAACTCTGGCGGCTTTTGGAAAAGACCTTGAAAAAGGTGTTCGTTTACACTGACGTGGAACCAAATGACTTATTAATCTAAAGTCGTTAATTTTTTTTTGCTCTTGATAGTGTCTGGATTTTTAACACTGCTGTTGTAAAAATGGACATTGTCCTTGGTATTTGGATGATTGTAGTTCTTTCCTGCATGGCRCAAACTTTTATCCAGTTGGATGTCTTTTATATTTTGCCTGGAAAGCAGCTGCTTAACCAACCTGATAGTTAATACCAATATTAATGCACGCGTTGTTACTAAAAGGGTAAGCCACAACCTGATCGTCATCTTGTAGCAAGTTGATAAAGATCAGTTTCTTTTATCTGATTAACGTTTTCTTAATGCTTCTTTGTTTTGAACTTGAGCATGGTGCCAGTTGAGCTAGAGGCCACTTCCTCTGAAATGCAGACCACGAAACARCTGGGTGGGGTAAGGACTACTGCTRTGCTAGCAAATGCATCTATTCAACACAAGCATCACCGCTTTACATTGCAGTACAAAAAGGAAGGCCAGAATGTAACCAGCTACTGTAATGAGACTCTACCAGGATGGGTACATGATGTACTTGGCCGCAATTGGGCTTGTTTCAGCGGGCAGAAGATTTCTTCATCTCCATCAGATGTTCATACAAATCAGCTGCCTTTCCGGAGGCCCAAGGGAAGGTAAACCAACAGATAAGTAGTCTGTCACTGAAATCAAACATTTGGTAATCCTGCTTTAGGGTTCAGCCTAAACCATGCAGACCAGTTTTTGACTAGGCAAACAAAGTTAATGACTTTGTACTTTACTTGTGTTACGTAAAWGAGACTAGATATCCTACACTGTGAGAGCAAGCTCTTCAGAGCTGTAATGAATAGTATTACTGGTAGTGTTGGGGGTTGACTTGAACACCCAAAGACAGAGGAGGATGTGCCTGTTTCTTCAGTCTGTGGTTTCCAGCAGTTTCTGTTAAAAGTCTAGTTCAAATCTGGTATGTCTAAAGGAGATGATTGTATCCTTGTAGATAAGGCTTATTCAAATATCAGGAGCCTTGCCTTGAGTCTGGTTATTGCATATCTCTTTATCAGTACCTACCATAAAACTCAGAATTAGTGATGTTGACAAATGCTTTCTCCATACTTAGTTTGGAGAGYGACTGAAGTCTTTCTCTTAATTATTTTGTTTGATTTCATTTACAGACTTTCAAGCAGACGTTACGTACACAACTTTGACTTCATAAATGCTATCAACAGTCTCCAGAAATCCTGGAGAGCAACACGATACAAGGAATACGAGAACCTTGCCTTGGAAGAGCTAACCAGAAGAGCTGGGGGTCTCTATTCCAGAGCTCCAAGGTATTAAGGCCTCTTGCTTTGCTCTAGATCTCCACTYGCTGCTGCAAAGAATCTGCTGTTTGTGCTGGCTCTTCCTGGCTGGGTTTTTGGCTTGTAGTTCAGATGTATAGTCATGTTGCAAGCTATTCTGGCTCATTTTCATGAAGTATCAACATATTTCTCAGTCTGAACAACTATCTGTGGTCTMAAGCAGTTGATCCAAATGGGATTGTTCATCTTTTCATCATACATGCAGTGAAGAGATGGGGACAGTCTCAGCTCCCATCTTGCACACCGATCTACCCATTAGTTACTTGCCATAGCTGTGATTTTTTTTTTGTTTCAGTTAGCTCATATTTTCAGTTAAAAAGCAGTGAAGCACATTCCCTTCTTAAATATGAACAGTGAAGGTCTTCTGAGGGAAGTCCTTTGTTACTATGGCAACTTACCTTGCTTGTGACCAGAGTCCTTCTCTGTCTGCAGCRGAATGATATCTCAGCTGCTTTAATGAAGTAGTGTGAAGTAGCCCTGAAAGATCGTTCAGGGTCTTGGAGACAATGGGAATGAGGATGGGATGTGTGCATGATCCTCCTTTACATCATTAGTCTGAGAACTGAGAGTTCTTTTATCTAAAATTTCCCCTCTTGAAATCAGTTTTACTTATGTGGTATTTTACTTCCCTTCCCCACCCCCATCTATTTTGATACTGCTTTGGGTAGGAATGCCACTGATTTTTTCCAAACGGTGACAATTGTATATCTGCAAAACGAAGTCTTGTAATAAAAACACTAATCTGCATGAGAGTATTGTACAAGCTATCATGGCTTCATCCTACAGACAAATCTCTATAAAGGTACGGTGTTAAATACAGAAATCCRTTTGGAAACTGTTGCACTGTGCAGTGCCATGATGATATTTTGTACCTCCCTCTAATACTTTATGAACAGACAGTATGGCCTGGTGTCTGTAAATGGCACTTGACACATGACATGGAACAAGAATTGGGTCATGTGAATGGTTAACATAGGACGCTTCTGACTTGCTGATGCATATGAGCATTGCTTGGCTGCAAATGGTAAATGAGGATGAGTAGCATTCAGAAGTGTTTGAACAGTTAKAGTAAAGCTTGCTCTAGGGAAATCCCTGGGGAAGTGGAACTACAGTTATTGAAGTGTTGATATAAACCATGTTGCTGTCTGTGTCTGCAATTAAACAGTCTGCAGTTGCTGTCAGTGCATGCTGCCAAGGCAAGGTACCTTCTGCAGCCATAGATACCCTGCATACCTCGTGCTAGCRGAGATGTAAAATAGCTCTTGCAGAGCTGCTCTGCTACAGTCAGTGAGTTACCTCAGCACTTCAAATTAATTCAAAAGTATTTTGACCTAACCAGTTTACGGATACTTCATTATATAGATCCGTCTTGGAGGGATTTGAATAGGTCTTGCATCCTGCTGAAACTAATCTCTTGAGACTGACACCCACTTAGCACAGATGGAGACTATTTGAAATTGCGTAGCATGAACTAAGCAACCAATGGAAGACAAGATGACAACTGAGTGTTTCTGTGATTTGCTTCCTTCCCTGGTATGTAATATGTTACTCAAAGTRTTTTCTCCTTTTTAGACCAAAGCCTGCACCCCTAACACCTGAGTTRCTCGAAAAAGCTTCAAACTTACCAGAATCCTGGGACTGGAGAAATGTGAATGGTGTCAATTATGTCAGCCCTATTCGGAATCAAGGTAGAAATTCAAAACTTTAAATGAGATTCTCTAGGGCTCCTTTGATGTAATCTGTAACTTGCTGTTGACACAAAGGCATGACACTTGTGTGGTGTCATGCTGTTGACAGATTGCACCTTTGCTGGGTACACCCTGTGGAAACCAGGTGGGGTTCTGGCTGACAATTCCATGYCAAAATAGAAAGTAGTACTGGGTTACACAAATAGCCACGTCCTTTACTGGACTAAAAGCTAATTACTGTAGTGCTCTACATACAGCCATTAAATTTTGTCCAAACAGTCTCAGTCATGGCTGTCTGCAGACTGTCAGAACTGATGTATAGTTAATTCTTCCACTAATTCCTGCTGATAACAAATTATCGTGTAGCTTTAAACCATTTTCATGGGTTTCTTTTTTATACTGTCCGCAAATTTTATTACTCCAATAACTTCAGGCCTTAAATGACTAATTGCAAGAAGAGGTGTCAGGTACTGTGAAGAGAGTATATACAGGTAGCTACTTTCCAAAAACATTTTTTCCTTTCTCTTACACTAGGCTCAAAGTAGACTTAAGGATATTATTTTGGTGTATGTTTGTATTCCATAGATGAGTGCTATTACAGCATATGGTGTAAGAAATAACTGTTCCACCTCAGAATCAGCTGACTCCATCMTAGAAGCCAGGAATGGACTCAGCTAATACATCCCTTCTCTTTTCCACCACTTCCAAATAAATTTGCCTCTTCTGATAGCTTTCCAGCTTCAGTCAGACTGCCAACCTTGGAGGGGGTTGGAACGTAGTGTTAGTGGCAGGAAATAAGTGGGAGGGAACACCTTAAATCATTGGTCTCGGTTAGGGCTTTGCTCTTCTGTCAAAATCTGCCAGGTGGATTTTTTGGTAGAAGAAAAGGCATAGGAGGGCTATAGGAGTTGTGGCTCACAAGCTGTCATATCACTTCACATCATGAAAGATGGCAGCAAAAAATTATATAGTTCTACATAGGTATAGATCCTGGACCTGTACTTTTCTTCTGRTGTGAACTGTCAATTTCAATGGCTGTTTTACCCTTCTCAGACTAAGGGAATAGTTGGTCCCAAATTTCCCTTTCTTCATATCATTGCTTCAAGAGCTCTCTAAATGAGTAATGATATGCTGCTTCCAGTAATAAAGCTGCCTAATGTTTTTGTATAATCTGAGAATCCATGCTGAATATGTTAAATGTCTACAGAGTGTGCATTCTGCTTAGGTTCTGTCTTGGATTTCTATCTCTCCAGAAAACCCAAAGCTGATTTTAAGCAATCTTGCTTACTGTAGCTTGTGTGATTTGTTGAGGCACTGGATATTGATGCTCCATTAAAATGATGGGATAGATACTTTTAGTTATACATCATTAAAATCATTAGATGACTAATTAGAAAATGCCATGGGGAAGAAGGCTGTAAACAATACAATGCAAGTTGCCTGGGACATGTGGTAAGAATTGTATGAATTGGAAGATGATGATTTCACAGACTTTTTGCATCCTTGTGGAGTTACTAATCTTTAATATTTAAAGAGAAATTTGGCATCTGAAGTGGACAAGAACTACAAAGAATGTATATTTTCCCTTTAAAATAACTTGAGAGATAGTTGAAAACAACTGCAGTTGTATGAAAACTACTATATTTTACTGAAACATGTTAGGATCCCTGCTGGCATTTCCTATAGTCAGGAAAGSAAAAACTTACATTCTTAGGTCATTCACAGTGCAGTAACTGCATTACAGTAAAGTAAGCCTCAGAACCAGAAGGAAGCAGAGTAAAGAAGCTCTGGGCTTTCTCTGAGACAAAAGTAYGTTCTTCGAAGATACAGACTTGTATCTTATTGCTTATCAACTTAACTGGGGGGAGAGGACGGGAACTTTCATTAGCCTTACAGTAAGTTCTATTCCAACTACTTCTGACTCCTRCAAGCTTTCTCTGCAGATCAAGGCAGGTAGAAAGCCTGGACAGCTGGTTGTTCTGTAGGTGCTCTGTGTCTTATCACTCCGCATAATATAATGGTATTTTCCTACAGAGTCAGTTGAATCTAGTGCTGCTGAAGCTTTCATTGACTCTAGAATAGCATTTGTGGGAAGCCACAGAAATACAACTGCTCTAGCAATTATACTGGTTCTCTGTTGATAATTAAAATGTGATTGYCACATTGAAAGCCTCTTGTGTACCATGGTGGTGACTGTAAAGACATCCCAACGTGTTAATTGATTTCAGAACGCAAAGGTTGCTTTTAATTGTACTTTTTGGTATTTTTTGCACATAATGCAAAGTTTTCTGTGGCATAGCTAATCTCAGATGCCAAGTGGGAGGTGCATTTTGCTGCTTCATTCAGCCCTGCTGAGCAAAGTATTCATGTTCAAGCTATTTTTGCACCTTTTCTTCAGAGATGCATCTAACTGAGTGAAGGTGCAATTTCAGAGTTCTGCTTTTCTAATAGCTCTGGTTTTATACACCTTCACAGTTCAGTAAAAGTATTTTGTTCAAGCCTCCCTCCTTTTCATAGCTCTGCAGTATTTGACTTACCTGCTGTCAGGGAACCTGCTGTCAGGGAAACAAAAGGAAGTCGGGCACCTTGGTGGCAATCAGTAGATAAAATAGGACCTCATCTAAGTAATTGTCCTTCCCTGTGATACTTATCATTCCACTTTAAAAGATTCTAAATGTGTTCCTGGAAGTTCCCAGGAAGTGAATGTGTTCCTGGAAGTTCCCAGGAAGTGAAGAGGCCTAAAACTAAGAAGCAATGGCACATCTTGTCCCAAGCGTAAGAGGAGTCAGGAGTAAGCTCACTATCAGACAACAGAAGGGAAGTTGCCTCTGAAAAGCTAGTGTACAATTACATACCCTTGCAAAGTGAGGGGAATAGGGATGAACCCACTACATCATACCAAATATTTGTACTGCTAGATCTTGAGTTATTTTAAAAAGCAGTTGCATAAGTAGAATATTATTTTTTTAGTTGTAAATTACAACATTAAATCCACTAGTAAGTTGAAATTACATAGAACAATATTACAGCGTTAATTTAAAATAGTTCGTTGCCTCTTATCAGCTTTGTTCTGTAAAAGGTATAATCTGAGGCAGAAAGTTTTGAGCCTTCTGTGCTCTGTACCTGCAGGTTCATTCTGAAGAAGTAGCATAACTGTTAAGTGATACAACTAAGATATATTGAAGAGCCATATAATCTCTTATTCTGAAATATAAACTCAGTATTACTTAAAAAGCTGCTAAAATGATGTATTTTAAATAGGATTACCTACATGCTTAAAAGTTAGTACATATTTAAAGATTTTTTTCTCAATCATTGTCTAACTTCCAATTGCTGAAAGCTGGTATGGCAGACTTAGATTCTTTACAGTGGACTTCTATATTTGCATCTGTATGGAGGTGACCTTACCTTACTTACATTACTGACTGCTCTTCATGGTTGTGTTTTTTCTTCTTCTTTTTCTTCTTCTTTTTCTCTTCAGCTTCATGTGGCAGCTGCTATGCATTTTCTTCCATGGCTATGCTGGAAGCAAGAATACGTATCCTAACAAACAATACTCAGAAACCGATCTTTAGTCCTCAGAAGGTTGTGTCTTGCAGCCAGTATTCTCAGGGTAAGTACACTGGTAAACAAAGGTAACTTTCAATACTGATGACATTGCAGAAGGAGACAGCATCTTCAAAACTCTCATACCTCCCTTTACTGGCYTCCCCGCCCTCAGTTTATTTTTTTGTCCTAAAATGTCTGAGTGCCTCTACTTCATAATACTTTTTTTTTTCTGGAAGATTGCGAGAAACAATTCAGGAATTATCAGCACACCGTATTGTAGGGGTAGAACTGAATGAGAAGTAGAGAGCCCCACACTAAGGACTCGAACTAGATCTTAATTAGGTCTRTCTTGGGAAGTGGGAATAACTGAGAGGAGCTGGGCTGAAAAAATAGGCAAGTTGCAAAGCATGCTTGGAAAGAGTGAAACCAAGTATTCTTAAAGCATATGCAGAGGGARGAGGAACATAGCGGGAGGAAAGAGCAAAAGTAATGACTAAGGCTCTTCAAAGGACAATATGCATATTATGACAGATTTTTTACTGTGTGTAGCTGATTGCTGTAGTTGATAGGATGTCGRGAGCAAACAGATGAGGAGATGGTCCATGCATTATGATATTCCCACTATGCCTCTTGCTRTGATCAGCAAATCACAGAAAAGTTAGCTATAACCAATCTAATACAGAATATTAGGATTATATGAGTAACTGCAGTCTGTTTTCAATACTGTGTCCAAAAGTGCTCCAGAAGGTTAGAGTGGGAAAGTCTCCCATCTCAGAAGTAACTCTCCAAGGGAGTAACCAGATATTTTATTTGTTTAGGATGTGATGGTGGCTTTCCATACCTCATTGCTGGAAAGTATGTCCAAGATTTTGGCATTGTGGAAGAAGACTGCTTYCCTTACACAGCCCAAGATTCTCCATGCACTTTCAAGCACAATTGTTATCACTACTACACTTCTGAGTATCACTATGTTGGTGGTTTCTATGGAGGCTGCAATGAAGCCCTGATGAAACTTGAGCTTGTTCTGCAGGGGCCAATGGCAGTAGCCTTTGAAGTTTATAGTGATTTTATGCACTATAAAGAGGGAATCTACCATCACACTGGTCTGCAGGATGACTTCAACCCTTTTGAACTGACCAATCATGCTGTCTTGCTGGTGGGCTATGGTAAAGATCCAGAAAGTGGTGAGAAGTTCTGGATCGTGAAGAACAGCTGGGGCACCTYGTGGGGGGAGGATGGCTACTTCAGAATCCGCCGTGGCACTGATGAATGTGCAATTGAGAGCATTGCAGTGGCTGCAACTCCTATTCCAAAACTATAAATACAGAGATCCCCATCCAGTGCCTTGTCTGAGAAGCAGATTTCCGGCTGTAAAAACATACTGATTGTTGGAAGAGACTGCAGCTAACGTCTGTTCCCTGTGTTAAACAGGAGAGCTTTATKAAACTGTCTGCAACAGAGGAAGGAATTTCCTTCCTAAATGTGGACACTGGATAACTCTGCTCTAAGCATTATAGGCTTCTCTGGAGTCTGACAGTAAATCGCCTAAAATGCAATTGCCATTATAGTAACAGTGGTGATGACTATTCATTAGTTGATATAAATCTTCAGTCACCAGTTGCACTTTCTTCCRTGGACAAGCTTGAACTTTAGATCTCGTACATTATCATGCTTCTCTGTACTCTGAAAGGACACTGTAGTGCCTTACTTCTCAGAAATCAGGAAATTACTGCAATTTAGAAAGTAAGTGTGCGTAGGGGTGAGGGAGAGGGAATAAGCAATCATACTGATTAAAAGAAAACTTCTAAGGCTTTGAGTGTCTAGCGAAAGCTGCATGTCAGGCCRTTATGACCGTAAAAATTAATTCTACGTTTTAGGATGTTACTAAATGTTTCTGGTTCTGGATTTTATTGCTGTGCTTTGCAAATGATGAGTGCAGAGTTCAATAAAAGTTACCTCACTCCTGTAGGAGTTTGTACCTGTGGGAATAGTTGTTTGTTTATTTGTGACCTATCTCTGGTTTTGAACTTCTTGAAATTCTTGTCAAGAATTGCTTTAGCAGGACTTGGGCTGGTTAGGAAGGAGAATGAGAGGAGAAAAGAACTAGGAATAATCCAACTGAGGCTAAGCTTTTCATCCCAACACCAAGCAGGTTTGGTGCAAGGTTATCTAGTAGTCTTTGTTGTGGATATGGAGCAATTCATTAAGTAAATTAGTTAATTCCCCAATAATCGTGCTTAAACCTTCTGTTCATGCATTTCACATATGCAAGGTAGAAGAATGGAATTGGAAGAAGAATGGAATTGCAGTTGCAAGTAGAGAACTATTTCTTCCTAGATTAAATTTACATGCAACAGAAGACTTAGTTAATCTTCACTCTCACAGTGAAGAAATTCCCCCTCACGGTCAGGCGGAACTTCCTGTGCTTCAATTTCTGCCCGTTACCTGTCACACGGKACAACTGAAAAGAGTTTGTCCCTGTCTGCTTCACACCCTCCCTTCAGATGCTTATACACATTGATAAGATCCCCCCTCAGTCGTCTTTTGCCCAGGCTGAAGAGGCCCAGCTCTCACAGCCGTTCCTCATAGGGCAGATGCTCCAGCCCTCTGATCATCCTCATAGCCCTATGCTGGACTCTCCAGTAGCTCCATGTGTGTCTTGTCCTGGGGAGCCCAGAACTGCACCCAGGACTGGAGATGAGGCCTCCCCAGGGCTGAGGAGAGGCGCAGGATCACCTCCCTCCACCTGCTGGCAACACTCTTCCCAATGCACCCCAGGAGACCATTGGCCTTCTTGGCCACAAGGGCACATTGCTGGCTCATGCTCAACTTGTCATCCACCAGCACTCCCAGGTCCTTCTCTGCAGAGCTGCTCTCCACAAGGTCAGCCTCCAGCTTGTACTGCTGCCTAGGGTTGTTTCTCCCTAGGTGCAGGACCCTAAGCTTGCCCTTGTTGAACCTCAGGAGGTTCCTCTCTGCCCAGCTCTCCAGCCTGTCCAGGTCTCTCTGAATGGCAGCACAGCCCTCWGGTGTGTCAGCCACTCCTCCCAGCTTGGCATCATCAGCAAACTTGCAGAGGAGGCACTCTGTCCCCTCATCCAGGTCGTTGATGAAGAAGCTGAACAGGATGGGACCCAGGACTGTGCCTGGGGGACACCACTAGTCACAGGCCTCCAACTAGACTCCATGCCACTGATGATGATCCTCTGAGCTCTGCCTTTCAGCCAGTTCTCAATCCACCTCACTGTCCACTCATCTAACCCACACTTCCTGAGCTTATCAAGTAGCCATATTGACACCAGTATAAACTCACTAAGTGCAAAGCTGATCTTCTGCCTATGGTGTTYTGCAGGCTTGTCTTTCCAGTGCCATGTACTTTGAATATCCTAGGTATCGACTCTCAATGAACAGATTTTCTCATGTAGTTATGAGTTTCAGTGAATGCACTAGGTTCTTAATTTCTTTAGTATTTCTGGTATCTTCTGTAAACTAGCTTRGGAGCAAGAATGTAAGTTCAGTCATTCTTACTATTTTTATAATCCTTCAACCACTAGAAAATGGGATCTTAATTGATTTATTATCACYGAGCTATTGCTGACACTCAAGGCACTGCTAATACAAAAAGGTTAACTGTTTGTTATGCCTTGTATTGTGTTAGTGGCATGGGTTTTAAATAAGGTTGTATATTATTTTTAGAAATTCCTGCGTTTGTCTATGTTCCTGTCATTGCTTTTGTGTGGCAGCTGTACTGGTGCTAAGGTAAGGATGGGAGAGTTCTCGGAATAGTCTGCCATCGTCACAGTCCATAACAACTCCTAATTATAATCAGACCTATTTGTTTGCCTGGGTGCCTGCAGTGTGCGAGTGTCTGTGCTGCATTTTCAAGYTACACAAAGAACTATAAAGCAGTCAGCCTGTCGAAGCTATTAGTGTGGCTTATTGGCTTCTAAACTTTTGTTTGGGATTGAGGACTAAGTATAGAAAAAGTACATTCTGCAGCCACAGACTGAAGACTACATAGAGCATTTCCTTCCCTGAGGCCAAAAAAGAGGCCAAAAACATGGCTGTAGTGAGTAGGGAAGWTTCTGCGTGTAAACTACTGCTCACAAAACAGACGAAGTGGAGAGATGTGGGTCTCTGCAACTTTAATTCATCTTTTGTGAGAAGCTATAGTTTGTCTGGGCAGTTTCTACCTGTAAGTGATGTGTTGCCTGGAGTAGCTTAAAATGAGGAACAAGCAAACATCCAGGAGTACAGGTTTGGCAAATAATGTCTTGCGGTGAGCAAGTAGGAGTCCATTCTATTAAGTTTATCCAAGGAAGGTTAATGGGTAATGTCACAGTTGATAAACACTTACTGGAGAAACAGCTGATCGYCAGCCCAGCAAGCAGATATTAAAAATTCATTATTTTGAAGCTGAGTACATATAGAGGATAAATGAGCTGTAGCTGCGTAACAGCTACTAAGCTACTAAGGGCTACTAAGCTGCTGAGGACTGTCGTGAATTCTCCATCACTGGAGTTGTGTCCGTCACTGGGAGTTGGGAATTCTCTAGAAACAAGAATTACTCAGGCAAATCATATGATTGGTTTATGAAGGAAACCAGGCCAGGTGATTATGATTCCTCCTTGCTTGAAATACAAGGTGATTTGACAAGGGTTTGCTCCAGAAATCTGCATTTAAGTTAGGTGAGTAGTTGTCTTTGATTATTTGTGTATTAAAGCAAGAGTTAGATCCACCACTGGTCAGATCTTAAGTGATCTGAATACCTCAGAGGTGCCAGCCTCTCTTGAATATGTCAGAGCACAGCCTTACTAAAGCCCTCATTTATACCACTTCAGTGTAGAGTAAATAGCACTTCAACTGTTAAGTAAAGGTTTTAGCTAGGTCAGAAAGCTGTCCTAATACCCTTTTGTACCCAAACCGATTCACAGCTAACTCTGATTTCTCCCACAGAGAAACATACATGTAAGATGTATGTTTAGCTGCTTTTAAAAATGTTGTTCTCAATCTGAGCCAATGGCTAGTGGGAGAGCCTAAGTGTATTAAAAAAAAMCAAACAAACAAAAAAAAAWTTTTCATATCCTGAATTACATGGGCAGTGTGATAACTAAATAAAAGGTGGGAGCTTCTMCTATAATATGAAATAATAAGAGGTACTTGACTACCTGTTCTGAATAATACATTTTAAGTAAAAAGGCTCACACACTCTTCAGCTGAGACCCAGGAAAAAATGTGTTATCAAAAGAGTTACTGAGTTCAATTCAAGCAAGCTTAGGTTTTTCTGGTTGCTATGGTTTCTAGAAGTGATAGTAGGCTGAGGCAGTGTGTGTGTAATCTTAAAAAAAAAAAAAAAAAAGACAGTTGCTATGATTTTTTTTTATTAGTGACCTGAAAAATCAGATTGAAGGATTTCATCCCCAGATGGTCAGGTGCAATATATTAATAGAAATATAATTTTTATTGCTTCTCTCTGAGTGACTGTTGGGGGCAGGGGGAGGGGAAATTGAAGTCTTTCTGTATGGGCTATGAGAATATAGGCATGTGTATATGCAAAAATGTTTTATATCTTTAATAGGAAAGACACAGACTTCTGCCCATTTTTCCTAATCACTTCATTAGGATCAACTGATTTGTTCCTGCAGATGCCATTTAATATGAGATGCAAATGCTAAAATAATCTCTCTGTCTCATGGTAACATTTTATTAGTGCGATAGGTTAGCTCTTTCTTCGCCAGCCTTTGCTATTTCCACTTCAAGACATAATATTCGTGTTTATATTTCAAGTGATCCCCAAGACCTCTGAGTTACCACATTAAATACTCAGAGAATGTTTTTAAGCGTAGTGTAGAAGAGCTGATACCACTTCAGCAGTACAAGTTACAAATTTAAGCACTATCAAAAGCATCAAGTTATTAAAAGTGATATCCTTGCCCTACAAGGATAATTTCAGCAGTTCTTGAAATGTGCATTCTTGCATGTCCAGTAATTCCAGTTAYGATGCTCTACATGTAAGAAGACAAAATTTTCCAGTGATCTTAGCTAATTCTACAGAATCCTTAGGATTCTATTTAATGAAGATAATACATACAACATGGATTTTTTAAAACCTTGTTTAATTATATGTTGTGTTACTCTATTTACTTATTCAACACTTGTGACAGTAACAGAATATAAAATGACAGCCTCTTCTATTGTTTTGTTTAGGTTCTTAGCCAGAATAAGTAGGATTTTTGGATCTGGAGTGCACAGGAGATTCCCTAGGATGTTTCCTCTCATTTGCATTGACACATGAAGGAAACTGAGTAACTCGTAAGATAAATCTTCCCATAAGCAGACATGCTGTGACCTCTGGGAGGCCTCTGCTTCACCAAGGAAGCAGACTACCTCAAGTAACAGTCTCCTGAATTTTTGCTCACGACTCCGTTTTTGGTTCCATCCCTCCACTTTCTACTCCCACCTCCTTTGCGAGCCCCATTCTTCATCACAATTTCTGTAAGTCTCTTGTCCCACTAAAAATTGTGACCCTAGTTCAGGAATCTTTCACCTAACCCTGCAAGTGTTTAGGCATAAACAGGCATTCTCAGGAAGTTGAATGTTTGCAGATCAGATGACTAAATCTGCAGTCTTTATGGGGTTACACTATACCGTCACTTTGCACAGATTTCTCTTCTAAATCTCATACATTAGCAAGGCTGCTGAGACTCTGAATTTTGTCCGTCAGTCACATTTCTCCCTCTTTTCCTGAAGCCCTCTGTTAACCTTGGGATTATATGCACAGGTTTAAATTTCAGCAGAATAGTAATTGCAGGAAACTCCATCCAGTTTAGGGAAAAAAAAATCAATTACAAGCAATTGACTGAAAGGCCAAATCAAATAGTCAAATAGATGAAACTCAGCAGTGGGTGATAAAGCAACACTTGTTTTCACAGAACATATTTATTGTCTGTGTGTGCTGCCCTGAGGAAAGGAGTAGAGAAATGCTGATTGCTTCCTCCTTAACTTCTGGAGGTTGATTTTGATTTTTCAGCTGTAGTATCAAGAGGTGTGGTGTTTTTTTTTTTTTTTTTTTTTTTTTTTTTTTNGGAACCTGGCTTAATATTAGCTCTGTTATCCATTAGGATTGTAGAGATTTGCAGCATTAAAACTACTCTGAATGAAAAAGGAACAGGGTGCGGAAGCCTCAGGAGCTGAAGGGCCATAGGAATGTCAGTGCTGATGGCACCTAGATTAGGAAACAAAGGACAGCCTAAAGCAAGGAATATCCTTAAAGAAAGGGCAGTCTAAAGAAGAGGTGCCRTTGATGCCTCCACCATTAAAAGGTGATGGTGAGAAGAAAAGGGCAGACAGTACCAAGATAGAGACTTTAGAAAGTAAATCTTAATGCTTCACTGAGGTGGGACAGAATGAAGATCTCAACCATTGCCAGATCCTGAAGGGTACAAAAGGCTCAGCCAAACRTTAGCCATGACTGCTAATCTAAGCAGAATAAGATGGTGAGGACTAGGCAGCCAACTTCCCTTGTCCTTCCTGTTGCTGCAGGAAAATCTGGCCAGTGCACTTGGGTGTCATGGTGCTTGAATGCTGGACATTTGGCTATTTGAACATAGTCATAGGCCTTGTGATTGCTGTATGATTTAAAATGCAATCACCTTCTGCTTCCCTAGGTCTTGGCATTGAGTTTTGCTATATTATTGCCACATTGATACAATGTTAATTGCTTTAAAATCTCTAGTTCAAGAGTTCAGCTACAGATCTGAATACAGTCATGTTCCTGCAGCATTAGTTCATTTTGTATTTTGATTCTGTAAATCATCACATATGGCAAAGTTTGCATTCACTTTCTATTTAGGTTATATCCTTCTCTGCAATTCTATTTCCCCAAAGAAAAGAAATAAAACGTATTACATGTGTTACAAATCAAATGAAAAAATAGAGCTGGGAGGCTGGTTCCCAGTGTAAAGAGCTGTTCATCATTAAAATGATGTCCAAAATAGGTAGGGGTTTTTGTTTAAAAAACACAAAAATCAGGAGTAAAAACATCAAAAATATAAGAAGCCAACCTATTCTAGCATTTCCAAATTACTTAGCAATTTTTTCTTACTTTGTAATGGGTTCATAAAAAGCTACAAAAGTATGAATTTGAGAAAATATAGTTTAAGGTACTCAAAAACATGTCCTGGAATTTCTTATATTGTCCTGGAATTTTTTATATATGTATACACGCGCGCACACACTCACACATATATATAAACAAACAGAAACGTTTTCTCTTCTCTCTCTCTTTTTTTTTTTTTTCTTTTTTTTTTTTTTTTTTTTTTTTTTTTTTTTGCAGTTCAGAACTCAGACAAATGTTACAATCTGGAAACCCTTCACCAGGTGGACTGAGATCTGCACAGTATTACTTATACTCCTTATCTCTAACCTTTGCTTGTCTTGCCTTTTGAGATAAGGCTTTCAGAACCAGGTCTGGCCACCATCCAGGGTCTGAATAATGTTCAGCATGAGGGAGCCTTTCTCGTTGAGCCCTGAGGCACTACTTTGGAAAGCAGGCAAAATGATCAGCAATAGAAGGTGGAAGGAGCTCAAGTCCAGCACTAGCTTCATAAATGTTTTTACTGTCTAATTCTTTGTTAAAAGTCTTGTCTGCGGGCAACAGGARGAAAAGAAGCCTTATGGTTGCTACTTTTTGGGTCAAACTGATCCTTCTGGAAGGACAAGCAAGTTACTCCTTTCTGGGAGCATGAGTGAGAGTATTAGTAAGGAGACACCACTGGATGGACAAGCAAGCAGAGAGAGAAATGAAAGAAAGGCAGCAGCTGGGGAGCCTGGAGGGTGAGTGGGAATCAATGAGGAGGACAAAATGCAGACAATATAGTCAGGCCACAGAAAGGACAAAAAGAAAAGGATTTCTCCTGGTGTCTGGGGGGTCTGCACGGAGGTTGCTGAGCATATGCAAAGCTCTAAAATTAACTTGGCTGTGAGCAAGGTCTGTGAACCTGTGCTGCAAAGATGCAGTGGGCACATTTTAATCTGTCTCCCTGAATTTCCAAAGCTATGACCTTGTTCAAAATCCTTTTGTACTAAACCCTACTTGTAAGATCCCAGTTTCTTTTGACGTGATAAGAAGAAGTGCAGTCAACAGTGATGAATGTGGCCAGCATAGGAGTCCTSTCTCACACTGTGGCCAGCTCAGTACATATTTCTGCTTTGCACAAATTTACATACTCTATTAAGGGTATTTGATGTCTGAATTTAAAGGGAATTTTTGACAGGCAGAGAYTTTTATGTAGCCTGGCTGAAATACACCAGGTGAGGATCTAGCTCTCTTAAACGTGGCAAATTTTACCTTTTAAGTACAATAAATAACCTTGYGAAGAGACCTCTCTTTTGGGCAGAAATTCCTATTGATTTTAAAAGAAATGGCTGCCCAGAGCAGGATGTGGCTCTCCTGGAGGTTTGATATTTATGGGCATGTGTTGCAGTTGGTATGTGTGGGCTGCATAAGAGCAGCATTTGGACTTTGAAGTAACATCATCACTGCATGAAGTTTTGGGAGGTCTTTAGTCAGAAACAAGATAATTGCCTTATTTGTGTGGGACAAGGAAATGTTAGACCTGGAGAAACATGATGTTTTTAGGTTATATAATTCAAAATGAGATCCTGGTTCTGACTGAGAGCCAGTATGACTGAGATTTCTGGACTTTACTATGCTATGAATAAAAGTTAGTGCTGATGATATGGACGTATAATCAGATCTCAGACTTAGCTCTTCATGCAAGTGAAATGCCATGACAATTCACCCTTAATGTGCTGCAAGAAATAATTCCTTTTATTAACAGTAAGCACTAACATGCTTCTGTGTTAAAAAGTCCAGAATCATTACATTTTCTTTAGGAAGAAAAGGGGAGATATATTTTTTAAAACCTTCATCTCTGTAGTCATAAAACAATTCATTTCTTTCTTGACCTTTCTTTTGAAGGGAGCAATAATAATGTTTCAGTTGCTGCTATGAATGGTAATGGGATGTGCCTCCAAAAAGTAATAGGTATGCAATTCGATACGTCTCTGCTACTCTGCAATCAGTAACAGGGGAGAAGTTGCTGCTTATTCAGAAATTCTCTAAACTAGGTCATTACTCAAGTTGTATTTTGCTTGCATGCTATGTTCTCACATCTAAATATTGGGAGCTGGTCTCTAATAAGACATGGTAAGTACACTTAATGACCAGGTACCACTATCTCCATCTGTGATTCTGAATCCTGAGTAACCATGGAAAATTCTTCAGTAAGCTGGACTGAATTTCTGAAAATATTAAATTGTCACTGGAGGAAAGAAAGAAATCAGGATGGAAGTTCAGGAAACCATCTACAATTTTCTATTTCTATAACTGCTATAATTTTTCTATATTTTTTATTGGGCAGATAAATGTTACTTACAGTGAGCAAATCCTGACTCTCTGAGCAGTGTCAGATTTCAGTGCAACTATTCAGGTCAAAAACCATCGGTCTTTATGTAGGAGAGTATGATCTGGCCCTCCCTATTTGAGTATATGTATGCTTAACACASAGCAGAACTTTTTAAATATCCCACCCAGATGCTGAAAACTGCCATCAGTGACAGTTTTGTAGCTGTTTTCAAGACTCACCCTTTTTAAAAAAGAAAAAAGATCTTTTTGATGACATATATGATAAATGTTGATAGGTGCATTTTCCTTTTTTTTTTTTCTTTAAATCTGCTGCTGAGTAGAGCTTCATTTGGACCAGTATTTTCTGTACAAAAACTAAGATTGAGGCCTTAGAAAAAGGAGGCTAATAGTACTGATCTTCCCAGCATGTTGTGTGATGGCCGTGCATCCTCAAGGCACTACGGAGGTGGTGGAGGACAGGCTGCCTGTAACTTCACAAAAGCCAAATGGATGCCTTCCCACCACCAGTTCTGTTCTGGCAAACTTGTTTTAATGATCAAGAGGGCACTGTTCCCACCACCAGTGATGCAGTTTTGATGACAATCTAGCCATTAGTTGCTGTGTAATGCACCCAGAGCTAGATGCTGCAAAAAGTTTTATCAAGCCAGTTAAAGTCACTGCTCGTTTTCCCACAGCTGCCTGTGTTGGATGTAGCAGCATCCGAGGCTGAGATAAGGCCTAGGCAGTTTATCATTACTCTCTTTCCTCACTGCCTGAGTCCCAAGTGGGTGTTTAATTTTTCCTGGAAAAGAAAGAATCACATGGAAAAGCCTTGATATATCCGTTCAGGATGTGATCTGTTGGCTGTTGAAGAGTTTGGCAAACCTGGCTGTTGCRTGCTGTAGCAAGACGTTAGAAAGAGAGACATAGATCAGAAATAGCAGAGAAGGGGGAATGCAGATATAACAGCAGATGATTCCTTACTAGCTCTGCCATTTATTAATAATGATATTTTGCATTGATAAACTGCCCATCATACTGTAGGATTTTGGAGCCCACACTGCTGCACTGCTCACTGTTGTGCTCACGAACAGGAATCTCACAATTCAGCATCTCCTTGTGCATGATTGCATTTCTGCCTGTTCAGAAGCAAAATGTACTGACACTGGTGTATGACCTGACCATGGTATAAATTACCCTATAAACCTGTTGTACCAGTCATCTGATTAATTCAGCGTATTAGCYAGTGTAAGATTCTGAGATAGACACCCAGAGATGTCAGATCTCCCTAACTCCACAAGACACTGAAGATACTTCATGTCTTCCCTAAAATACCAAGAACTACATGGCTCAGGACCTATAGACATGTTATTTTGTTCCAGTTCTTATTGTATAGCCTATTCAAGTACAATAAAGGTCTCCTGGGGGTTTCACCCTACACATCATACCAACTGAGACAGTTACAGCAGGAGACAAATAAGCAGGATTATGGATGACAGCTCTGTGTGATTAAACTGCTAGATTTCTTTTGTAAGGGGCAACTATTGTAAGGCTCCTAATTCCTTAGCAGCCTAAATAACATAGATGAACCTGTTCAATAAACTGAATTCATTCCTGAATGTCTTTTTCCCTTGTAAGGAGAAATATGAGAAGAGGAGATGAAGAGAAAATCAAGAAAAGCTGACAGGAGGCCTACGTGGATGAACAAGGAGCTCCTGACTAAACTGAGACACAAAAGTGAAGTGTGTAAGAGGTAGAATCAGGGACAGGTGACCAGGAGGAAYACAGACACTGTCCAAGCATGTGGAAGTGGAGTGAAGAAAGCCAAAACCCACCTGGAGCTGAATCTGATGAGGGATTTGATGGAAAACAAAAAATACTTCTACAAGTATATCAGCGGCCAAAGGTAAGGAACAGATACTAGGGAAAATGTAAGTCACTTGCTGCATGAGGCAAAGGCCTTGGTGAGAAAGGACAGGGAAAAGGCCAATGTACTCAATGCTTTCTTCCCCTCAGTCTTTACTAGAAAGACCAGCCTTCAGGAATACCGGTCTGTTGAGACCAGAGGAGAAGTCTGGAGCAAGGCACACTTTCCCTCTGTGGAGGAGGATTAGGTGGGGAATACCTGCACACACCGGACAGAAACAAGTCTATGGGACCTATCGTATGCAGTCATGAGTGCTGCGAGAACTGGCCAGTGCTGTTGGGATGCCACAGMTGATTATCTTTGAAAGGTCATGGGAACTGGGAGAGTTTCCTGAGGACTGAAAGAAAACAAATGCCACCTGTCTGCAAGATGGGCAAAAATGAGGATCTAGGGAACTACGGGCAAAAATGAGGATCTAGCCTCACCTCAGTCCCTGAGAAGGTGGTGGTGAAAATACTCCTGAAAACCATTTCCAAACATATGAAAGACAAGAACATGATGAAGAGTAGTCAGCACAAGTTTTTGGAGGAGAAATCATGCCTGACAAAACCAGTAGCCTTCTTTAGTGAAATAATTGTCTCAGTGAATAAGGGGAGAGCAGTGGATATTGCTTATCTCAACTTTAGTATAAAGCTTTCAACACTATCTCCCATAACATCTTCATAGACAAGCATAGAAGTATGGGATACATAAGTGGACAGTGAGACGGATTGAGAACTGACTGAACTACTGSGTTCAAAGAGTTGTGATCAGCAACATGAAGTCCAGGTAGAGACCATTAATAGGTGGTGTATCCTGTGTCTCAGTGCTGGGGCCAGTACTGTTTAACATCTTCATTAATGATCTGGATGATGGGACAGAGTGCACCCTCTCTTCATTAATGATCTGGATGATGGGACAGAGTGCACCCTCAGCAAGTTTGCAGAAGATACAAAATTGGGAGGAGTGGTTGATAGACCAGATGGTTGTGCTGCCACTCAGAGGGGCCTCAACAGATTGGAAAAAATGGGCTAACAGGAACTTCATGAAGTTCAACAAGGGGAGATGCCAAATCCTGCATCTGGGGAGAAATAATCTCAGGTACCAGGACAGGCTGGGGTTTTAAAGCAGCTTTGCAGAAAATGACCCAGGAATCCTGGTGAACAACAATGTACCATTGTGTCCAATAAAACCAACAGCCACCTGGGCTGCATTGGGAAGAACTTTTCCAGCAAGTCGAGAGAGGTTATCCTTTCCCTCTGCTCCACACTGATGAGGCCACATCTGAAGTACTATGTCCTATTCTGGACAAGAACAAGAGAGACATGGGCCTGCTAGAAGGGTTCAGTGAAGGATCATCATTAAGGGACTGGAGTATCTGTCATATGAGGAGGGGCTGAGAGAGATGAGACTGTTTAACCTGGAGAACAAAAGCTCAGGATGATCTTATCAATGTATATAAATACCTGATTGGGGGGAGGGGACACATGGGAGGAGGAGGACGAGTAAAGAAGACAGTCACATGCTTTCCTGTGACATCTAGTGACAGAACAAGTGACAGTGGGCACAAATTGAAACTCAGAAAATTCCATCTAAATAGAAGAAGAAAACTTTTTACTGTGAGAGAGGTCAAATATTGGAACAGGTTGCCCAGAGAGGTTGTGGAGTCTCCATCCTTGGAGATATTCAAAACCCAGCTGGACAATGCCCTGGGCAACCTGCTCTAGATGATCCTGCTTTGATCAAGGGGTCAAACTAGATAACCTCTAAAGGTTCCTTACTTCCTCAACTGTTTTGTAATTCTGTGATATTTTAGGTCATATCAAATATAACTTACAAACTATACTTTTTATAAACTTTTATTGGGTATAAGGAATAACTTTTGCTGCTTTGTTCCATGCTCTAAATTTGCAGTTTGGAGACCAAATTCTCCACAGAAATGACTTAGGCCAATGTATATTAATTTAGGATTTATGCAGATAAATGTTTGTGCACATAAAGATGGGTGAGCACCATTGGAGAATGACAGTTTTCAAGAATCAGATCTACTTGAATCAGACAGAAGTTTCTGTCTGCTTTAAGAAGATACTCTCTTTAGAAGACGTGGTAGTCTGGCCTCCAAGTTCCTGCTGTGAAGATTGTGCTATGGCACGATACAGATACCTGACTCCCAGAAGCTTTCTAGCTTAGTTTATACATACCTATCTGCAGCACTGGAGCTGCCTGTATCCAAGTCTCACAGTAACTTACAGTCCTTGGAGAGGGTTAAAACTGCTATATGGTCAGTTAAGAGTTTGGCCCAGTCTGTTATTGGTAGCTCATAGTGGCAAGGCTACGATGAATTTGATGGCTCACTCTACAACTTCAGCAAGTGCTCTTACACTTTGTGTATTGAATCTGAGACACAATAATGCTTATTTGGAACTGGTGCATTTCAGACTAATTCTGTGCGGTATGATGCTTTCACTGCCTTCTCGCCTCAGGGAGAAGCCATTTTGCTTTCCCTAGTGTATTATTGACCCCATATTATTAGATTTTATCCATAACAGACATCATAGTCCTTCCTTTTATTGCTTTTCAATTGCATTGGGTTCATGTACTCCCAGGTGACTGTTCAAATGCACTTGATGTAACATACAGTGCAACCCATCTAAAATTTTACTTCAGACTCCAAAGCATAGGCTCTAAGTTGAATTTTATAACATCTATGTGAATTTATAAGAAAATAATATAAAAGAAAGCAATGACAGTATGAATTTCTTCTTCTTAGAAGGTGTTCAAATAACTATATTTGGACCCTGCTACTAGAATTTCAATCAGCCAATAAGGGGAAAGACATATCAGAATTCAGCCCAGGATTGAGAAAAGGCAGTTGAATCTGATTATAATTTTTTGAGCCTAGTGGGACAGAAACATGTGTTTACATCTGAACACTCACTGAAAGAATTTGTTGAACTTTCTTAGTCTCATGCCATGCTTGAATTACTTGGTGGTCAGTAGGAAGAATCAGTCTGAGGTATATAATTACTTACTTGTACCCTGRTGCCAAATATCCCATTATAATCAGTGTGGAGTTAATGAAGACTTCCACTGCAGTCCATGGTGATCTAGCCAGTGTAGCCAATAAAGGCTGAGAAGCAGTTCAGGGGACTAGCCACTAAATGATTACTTTAGAATAAGCTGGATCTTCCTGTAGACTCCACCAGCCATGTCAAAAAGATGTGGGATCCAGGTGCTCACATAGGCAGCTAAGACCATCTGAGATGCCCTGAGACATCTACAWGGCAGATATGGAAGAAAAAGTGGAAGATGCAATGAGTAGTCCAGCCAGATCTATTTATCATACTAAGTTTGTAATTGTGAGAGAGCCATAAACTCCCACCTGAGGTCTGATCTTGCAGAACCTCTACCATTAGAAACAGATCCAGTACTCTGGGGGGAAAATTTGCTCCCACTGCAAGACAAAACCTTCAGCCATTTACTCACATCTATCTAAAGCTCTTTTAACAGGGCCATAATTGTGCTAGAAGGAAAGCTTCTAGCTCTTGTGGAGAGATGTTGTTCCTGTGATAAAACAAACACTGCTATAACCTGTTCCTGCCATCCAGAGACTGTATTTGTAATTGGAGCATAATTCTCTGGAGGCAACRCTTCGCCATGCCCATTCAGTCCACATTGCCTGTGTTATGGATAGTGTAGTTTCAGCCACACTCTCCATAGTTTCTATGCCATTATAGGCTGGGCTTTAAATGAGTGAGAATAATTGAGTGTAACGGTTGTAACTCGTTTCAGAACAATAACCTGACATCTGACCATAAAAGCAACCTAACCCGTATCTCCATTACATAAAGGCTTGTTTGGGTATTCMCTGAGGGATCTTTCCTGATAAAGTGTATTTTCTGCTAAGTTAATTATAAGTTAAGCAGATCATAATTTAATCAAAGGAGCACTCTAGCTATGTTTGACAAGTCAATAACCATTCTACTATGGGTATGTTTGATGAGTCAATAGTAATTTTTAACTGAATGTCTCAATCACAAAAACAATTGGAATGGAAGAGAGGAAAATCTGAACTAATTAAATCTTTCTTGTCTAAAAATAAAATTGGGCAAAATGTACCATTTTGTTAAAATAATCTATTTCTCTGTAGGTTATTCTTACCATGATTAACCATTCCCATGATGAAGTTAGTGAATATGCTGTGATTGAAATGAAGACGACAATATATAAATAAAAGATGAACTGTCTTCTTTGTAGCTAACAACTTAGGATTTGATCCACACCACAGGATTAATTGGGATATGGGAGTCTTGAAAAAATTTGTGTAGAATTTAAATGTCGTCGTYGTCTTCTTTTTTTTTTTAATAGGCCATAAAATAATCTCTTATCATAAGATTTTGTGTGTGTGTATATATACTTTTTTWTATATATATATGCCTCTACATGTGTAGTATATTTACAATTTCTGCTGATTATGGTGTCATTTATATTGTATGATATTCAGTAAGATCAATGGCATAGGCCATCTCGCTCAAGCCATTCAAGGTTAGCACTTACATCAGTGATGGCTGTGGTATAAAGCTCTAGATAATTAGATGGAAATCATTGAAGTACATACATTTCTCATGATCTGAATCTAATTGCTTGGCCAAGAATCACTGAGGCTGATTTTCTTACCTCATGGTTTCAGCATCTCAGACATTTTTTCACAGGTGTGGGGATAAAAACCATGGTGCTCAGTCTGAGTTATAGCCCCTTTCTTTGCCGTATGCTGCGCATACGCAGTGAACTGCTGCTATTGAATCCTACCAACATATTGTGTGCTGGACTTAATTGCTTCTCTCAGAAGAAAAGGTCTCAACTAATATCAGAGAATAGTGAGAAATCCCTAAAAAATTATCTGTGTAAAACTATTTTTGCTTTTATGCTGAAACCAACATAGTCTGTAGTGCCCTATTTGATGGAGCTTTCTTAAATGTTACTGTTTATTAACAACAGAGATGTACAGAGTTTGCATCAATTCCTGCCAATAACAATATTAAAACAGAGATAGCGGAGCAAGGGATGACACTGAGTATTGTGGCAAGCGGAACTGTGGGTTAACAGGGAGCACAAAAGTAAAACAGTATAGAAATAGATAGTGTTATGTGGGATTTTTTTGTTATTATTTGCATTGATATAATAAAATTCAGAATGTATCTCTCTACTGGATAAAACCCAGACTGCCAAAATCTAAACATTGAAACATCAACTAACCTGACAATATATTTGTAATATTCCCTTGACATTGCTGAATTACCTGAAGCAGTAAAATGAGGGCTCRGAGACCATCCTGTTCTCCCAGGTTAACAAGCTATTCTGTATCACCTGAGCCATGGTAACTCTCTATCTCTGGGTGGCAAATGCAAGCTAAACTGGTTTAGATCAACTCCCTTTAGCTGTGGACTAAGCTCAGCTCACTTCCTTGGACATCCTTGCAGCAAGTCTTTGAGTCGTGGTAACTGGGCTGTGTGTCCAAAGAGGTCCACCGGTGTTGTCAGACGTGTCTCACTGTGACAGTTTAAGATCATGACCAGCCCAAATGGTCTGCCCTTCCCCATGGCAGTGCTGGCCGTGCTTGCAGTGGGGGGTGTCAGTGTGCACAAGACATCCATGCCTATAAAAAAATAGCTAACCATGGAGAAGGAGGGCAGCTGGCAGGAGATCTGGATATGGCTTCCAGCCAGCAAGACACTTCAGCATGTGCTTTGCATTAACTCAGCACATCATCCTGCTGAAGGCAATGGAGCCTCCTAGACGCTTAGCCCACATCTGAACACCTCCCCGAGTGGAGGCTTATAGCCCTACTGCCACCCCTGGGTGACCCTGGCTAAGCCCACGAGGAACTCACTGTACCAGGGTTTTGCTGGGGCCAAGAATTTAGTCAGGTTCAAAGAAGAATTGGAAACTTAAACAAATAAAATGATTATCCAGGGTTATTATTGCTAATGCTAACAGAAACTTTGGAAGGGAGGTAAAGCCGCAGGCTTCTGGGTGTAGGCCARTCTCTAGCTAAACTTACTAATAGTGTAAAGATTTCATGTAGGAGTGATTATTTAATATCTGCTTACGGCTGTGCTTCATGCACTGATCTCTGAGCATTGCCCACAACATGGGCGAAGAAAGATAAAAGATCAGATACAATTTCAGCCTAATCCAATTTATTCATTTCCTAAATTGCTAAACTCTCTGACCCTGTTTTTGTTTTTGTTTTTGTTTTTTTAACCTGTAAAATGAGAATTTTCAAATTTAGAGGGGACTTGTGAGTCCTTACAAACACTTGGCTACTGGATCCTCTCTGAAAATGACAGTGCTGTGAAGGTGAGATTCATAAACTGCACACCACTAGGTAGCAACGAAAATAACTTGAGTCACACAAAATTAGTAACTAATTGGAGTAAAGCGGYATGTTTTTCACACTGCAGTATTCATGATGTCTGTAGCCAACACGGCTACCACCTTTACAATTTTCTTTCCAAAAAGGATACAACTGGTAGCTTATGTTTGGAAAGAAAATTTATCGTATTGAAAAATGACTTCTTTTAGTAATGAAATAAATTCATGAAAAATAGCCCTTTTCTGCCTCAAATATTGTGTATCTGTGTGTGTATATATATATATATATATATATATGCAAATTTTAAAGTTTGATTTTAAAAATTGATTATAAAAAATTGCCTCATATATCTTGCTGAAATGGGTCTCTAAATTCTTTGTCTATTAAAATCTAGCTTTTTGGACAGATGACAAATCTCTACTGCCATTTCAGTACACATTCTGATAAGAGCTTAATCAAATAATATTTCAATAAATGTATATATTTTTAATTTTATCAATATCAGTAAATGTAAAAATCATTCATGGATAAGTTTCAAACAATAATAATATTATTAGTTGTGCTATAAAAGCTATTAAAGGTATCAAACACTTCTAAGCAATGAATAGGTGTTTCTAGCTAAGCTGCCTAATTAAAACTGTGACTGTATTTTTCATTTAAAATATAGGGTCAATAATGTCAATGGAATGAATTGCTCAATTCAATGAGTTTAATTGTTTGCAAGCCTGGCATCACTTATTTTTGAAAACGGAGAACTGCTGAGACACTGGCATTTATATTCTGCAATACTGTTACGCTTTTATAACTTCTGATTACCAGAGTCATGGGATAAATCTTCTGGATCTGGTTTGGATGCTTTGCATTTTAGATTCTGGTTCTATGAAAAAAACAAAGCRTGAGCTGTGCACTGCATTCAGCAGATATGAGCATGTCTATATGTACAGTCAAATGCTTGAAATGATTAGGCTAATGCRATTTAAAAATATTTAAATAGCTAAATAAAATATAAATTCACACATCCATCKGAATGTTGACACTTGTAGAGATACTCACACTGACTTATCAMAAGCAACTCACACCCTAAGTTAAATTTATACTAGTTTAATTCTTGCACTTTAATGGAGAATTAACACTGAAAAGAGATTTCTGCCTTTTTGCAGTGAGTGGCATTTTAAACGTATCTGCAAACATACAGAAGATAATAACTTTTTATGAGAAGAAGACAGTGCTTTAGGAAAACATGTAGAACTAGTGTACGGCAGAAGCCCTGTGCTTCCAGCGAGGAGCGAGCCAGGAGCAGGGCTGCCTGTGGCACTGCTTTTCATGCAGCGCCTTCCGCCCCTGCAGCCAGACTAATTCCAGACACACCTCACGCTGACCTTTACACGCACGCACAAAACTTGCAGCGAGACTTTTATTTTTTTTCTCCTCAAGCTCTTGTTTTCTTCATTTTCCAGCAGGGCTGCCTGCTGGACCTGGCGATCCTACTGCCATACGGAGAAGAGCCTCCACCTACCTTCTCTTCCTCCCTCCCTGGTGCTTCACTCACTCCCTCTCTCCCCTCGGGCTGGCAGGCTTCCTCGGGCAGAGCATGCAAGCGGTTCACACGCAGCAGCCGCAGCAAGAGGAAAGATGCAGAAGCACAGCCAGAAGGAGCACCTCTACAAGCTGCTTGTGATTGGGGACCTGGGAGTGGGCAAAACCAGCATCATCAAACGCTATGTCCACCAGAACTTCTCCCCCCACTACCGGGCCACCATCGGGGTGGACTTCGCCTTGAAGGTGCTCAGCTGGGATGCTGAGACAGTGGTGCGGCTGCAGCTCTGGGACATTGCTGGTGAGTACTGTTGTCCCCAAACCTGCCCAGGGACGATACAAGATACAATCTCAAACTCGTTTGTGCTGATCTTTAAGTTGGAAACTACTGGTGCCTATGCAGTAAGAGAAGGCTGAGGAAAAGATACCTTAGCACAGCTTGAGATTTTGAAGCTCTCCTAAAGCCATCAGGCTCCCAAAGTAGGRGTGTCAGAGTGAAATTTGTCCTAATTTTTCTCCTGAACCCTTCGACCCAGGCAGTGACAGGGGCACCTCTCGCTGAACGCGCTGGTTCTTTCCCTGCAGCTGCCACTCTCCAGCTTGCCTCGTTAATCTAACAGTTCTCCGTGATGAGAGGGAGGGTGACAAGAATTTCTAGTTACATCTATTTAACTTGGTGGAAGAGAAGAGGGTTTCATCTAGATAGTTAATATGATTTTTGTAGTTAAATAAAGCAAATATTGCTGAGTTACTTTATCAAAATATCTTCCTTTTTTTCCTTCTTTTYTTCCTTCCTCTCTTCTTTTGTCCAAGCAAAATACAAAAAAATTCTGGCATACTGAGAAAAAAAAAAAAAGCGTTTCTATTTTGCAGTAAGCCTGATATTGTTAAAAATGTATTTATTCATGTTTACTTGTCCTTGATGGTAGTAGCAAGTAAAAAAAAAATAATAATTTACTCCGTATGGAGAGAAAAAGTATTAAAAAGTTCAGATAGTCTTGCATGACTATTTTATGAAAAAAAAATAATTTGACATCGTTGTAATCAGTGCTTCAAATTTTTTTGTCATTAAACTAAATTAAACCACAACTTTTTATCTCTGCAACCTCCTTTTCTAAGAAAAGGAAAATTTTGATTACGAAATTTTGATTCAGTACATGAAATAAAATTAATCTTGATGGCATATTTTACATGATATAAGTAATGATTTTTCATTTAGCATATRTAAGAAATGAAGCACAGCTATATTGCAAAAGTTTACAGCAAAAAGGAGAGCCTTTTAAAAACTCAACCAAATTAAGAATTTATATTTGAAATTAGGTAATAGAAGTGAAAATTGTATTATCTGTTAGGCAGCTATGCCAGCTTCTGAYCTGAATTGTGAGTTTATGGATCAAGTCTGGAATTCATCTAGTAAAACTAGTGAAATAATAAAATTCTTAGCATTCTTATCGACTAAAGGAGTGCCTTTCTTCTACATTTAGTTACCTCATATCTGAGCTCTGAATTTGGCACCAAGGTACCAAGACTTATGCAACAACACCACTGTATGCGAAACTTAGATAACCTTTATATATATATATATATATGTATATATATATATATATATGCATCTTGTAGTTTTATGATATTAAATATACATATGCCCAGCTTGCTTTATTGAAAGTTGGAATAATGAGGAAAGCATTGCTTTTATTGCTCACAAGTGGCTGACTGTAACAACAAATATGAACACACCAAACAATACTTTTTTGCATGAGAAAAAGCATTTAATAGTAAAAAATTCTGAATGCATTTAGGGCTTAAAGAATGTATTTTGTATGCCTTGTTTCAGAGATTTATTAAACTACTAATCATGTGCTGGCAGATCATATGATGTAGCTTTCAGTCCGGCTGCAGAAGCAATTACACCAAGTTGTAGTACTGAATGACTAGCATGCTTTCTGAGTTATCACACATGACAGTTAGAATTACAGCACAGTACTAAATTTCATATGAAATGTTCCGTTCAAAGCATCTCAGTGAAGGTCAAGACAGCGGCCAGTAATAAACAGAGTTTCTGTCTCACTTTTGCTGACTTCTGCATATGGCGCTTTAGCTGTTGGTTGCTGTAAAGAGAGAATAAGTTCTGGAAGCAACACTGAATTCAGATCAGTGCGATGCTGGCATGCAAGTCATCATGAATAAGGCATCTGACTAGTGAAAAGAAAAATGTTTAAAAATGAAAAGGGAGTAAATCTGGAGGAAATGGAAATGTTTTATCCTGGCTATGGCTGGTCGCATGCCACCACTTGTAAAACACAAATATGCAAGGACAGGAGGTGAAAAATAAAATTTCCACTCTTCAGAGCAGTCCCCTTCTTTAGGTAGAACCTGTGTTGTTGATGTTTGTTGGCAAAGCAACACCTTTTCTGTCTCAAGCCAAACTGAAGGGTGTTAGCTTAATATTTTGAACATCTTTAACTGAAGCAAACGTGCCAAATATATCAGTAATGCCTCATACCAATGTATATATAGGTGTTTATATACATATCTCAGGTATCATTTTAGCTCTCACATTCTCTCCTTTCCCTCCATTATACAGGCAATGAACTTAGTACCAAGTATAATGTGTGCTCTTCCTTCCACCTTGCTGTGTGCATCAGTGGGTAGCAAGTTGTTTAAGAAGATGAGGGATAAACAGTGAGTAATGAGGATAACTAAGCATTAAAGAAAGTAATTCAGAGATAAGGTAGATTCTGCATCACGTAGCATTACGTTAAGACTTGAGATTTTAACAGATAACATCTCTCTTGTAATAAAGCTATGTCCATAAGATATGAATAATAGGGTAAAATGTCATGATTTATGATGTTGTGATGTTTGTAACAGCACATTGGCCTTAAMATCAACCAATCCAAGTCTGATCTAGCAAAGCACTTAATGTTCCAAGTGACTGCACTTTTACTATTTTGTGTGGGAGGAGATACGCACAGTAAAATCTCCTTCTCTTAATTACATCCTAGCACTCACATTTTATTTCATTGTATTGTCCTAAATTCTCTCTCTGTTTTGGTGGTCATTTTCTTCAAGTAGTTGGAGAGTGCCATCATCCATCTCTTCTGCTACAGCATACCTCTTTAAATCTTGCCCTTAGTCACTCTATTTTTGCCTCCTTACCTTTCTTTTTGCTTCTCTGTGAGCATCCTTCAAATTCGCCGGTAGATTCTTAGAAGGAAAACTATAAAAGAAACTCTTTCTTGTATTTTCACATAACTCTTATAAGACCAAGATTCCTGCGTGCTCCTCTGCTGCAGTAGAGATGTGTAAATGGTTGGTCCACTGCATTGAAGGCATCCACACAATATCTGTGATGAGAGCTATTTAATTTTCCTCCCCTTTCATTTTCACCTTCAAAACCAACAGTGTTGCCACAAATATGTTAAAGTGTCCTAGCAGCTTTAAATTTTATAAGACTGATATCTCTAGAAGGAGTAAATGGACCATTCACTAAAACCAGGCACTGTATATCCTCCATGGTTGAGGCTTTAATGTCTGTTAAACATTGCAGTACATATGCATAAATAAGATAGTCATGGTGATTTCTTAGCTAAGTTTCCTTGAAATTACTGTTCTGCCATCATAAATAAGGTGGCACAAGTCCCTCACTGCCGTGGTTTTATTGCATTACAGATTTGTGCTGGGATAGGTAGGCCTCTTCCAGCTCCTGGCCTGCTTTTCTAGATTCTGGTGTGGTAAATAGAGGGTCCTTCTTGGCTGGCTTAACTTTCAGTGCTGTCCCACAAAGACCGTGGCAACACTCCCATTGCCTTCAAGGGTGAAAATTCTGAAGGCTGTTTCGAAGTGGAAGACAAAAAATGAGTAATTCTTCTGCACAGCTTCCCTCTGCTGGCTGACGGCCCTCTGTAAAGCCCGTTGTTTCCTAGAAGCTTTTGTCTCCTTGGATGAGGGGTGGTGGTAAGAAGTAAAACACACGATAAAACTGTGGCTTAGGTTTTCATAGATTTGTATCTTATACTCCTTTTTTTTTCAGATTCTGTGTGAGAGATGATGGAAATTATCAGAGTTTTATCACCTTATCATTAATTTTTAAAACTTTATCAGAGCTGATAGCAGTTAGTGGAAATTGTTGGTTCCTGTGTAAGCCATGACRGTAATTTTATGTAAGGTGCATTTTTAAAACCTGTGATAACTCAGATACTGATACTGCCATTGCCTAAAGACTGTTAAATGATACCTTACGCTGCTGCAGAGATGCTACTGAGGTCAGTATAAATGTCTGCGCAGGAAGATGCTGTTCAGTCAGTGAATCCTGTCCTTTAATTGGAATCTTGTTGCTGTGGCACTTTGATCTCACTGGGATTGCTTCAAAGTGGGATCAGATTCATCTGATTTAACAGTTAGACATCTTGTACTGAGCCCCCTGAGGGTAGGCTGCTCACRCTAGGCTCCCTGGAGGGTTGAGGGTAAAGAGTAAATACAGAATAAAGAAGGTTTTGTGACCTCTCTTAAACGCCTATCCTGCCTGAGAGGATCCCTGAAGGTATGCCTCTTTCCAGTCGTCGACAATAGAGGAACCCTAGTCTTAGATACAGTCTGTTAATTTTTCAGAGCYTAAATTAGGGTTGGTGAGTCCCAGTATGAAGTACCATTCCCATGGGCAAAGGCCATCAAAATCACAGGGTCTGACACCAGATGCCAGTGACCTTGCAAGAGATGCAGCAAAATACCATGGGACAGAGCAAACAAGCATTTCACAAGTTTCTGATCCTTCCCATGAAAAGCAAAACCAATCTGTCCCAATGACCCTGTACTGAGTAGCCTGGGTGTCTTAACTGCAGCTTCTCTTGCAATAAAGCAGGTTCAAGGCTGCCTGTGAGATATCACTGAATACATAATGGTTGATTATTTTCTAATGTAATTACTACCTAAGTAATTTCACATTGCTGAAAACCTGAGGCCGGATTCTGACAAATTTACATATCAAACAATACCTGTTTTCATGAGTAATTCCACTAAATGAAATGTTTTTATGAACCTCATTTATTAAGAAAGATATTTGTTCATATAAGGGAGAAGCTTTGGAAAAAGGAATCTTCCTGRGACCTTAGGCACAATATTTGGTATGCCAAGCCCAATATAACCACTAGAGATCTCTTCTTCATGATGTAAATGACATAGTAGTAAAAGCCAGTGTGCCAGTGGCCTAAAAAGTCTGTGGTTTACACACCACCTCTTTTTCCTTTCAAAGCTGCACAGTATCTTTAAACCAAGTATGTTCATATAGTCATTGATAGGGAAAAAGACCACCTCAAAAGTGATTTAGGCACTTTATTCAGCCAGCAGCTCCATTCCATCTCTTTCTTTGAAATGATTACTAATGGAAATTGGTAAGCTCTGTCTGCCTGCATAAAGCTGCTTTTATAGATATGGGGTTTTCKGTGCAGTGAAAAACCTAGATATCTGCAAAAGCAGCTAGAAGCAGGAGGACAAATCAGTGTGATACCATTTGTCACTCCTTTGTGGGTCACTACGAGCCMGAAGAACACATTGAAGGGGCGTTTACTTTCTCTAATGACTTTGTTTATGATGAATGATTTTACRCTGCAAATGAATAATTCAGAGCATATTTTGACATCTCACCTATCTTAGAGACCTGTGTCACAATGAATATGCATTAAGGCCTTAGTTTAACTGGTTCTTAAATCATCTATATCTCACCTACAGTGGAAGCAAGTCAAGAACTTTGCATGAGAACTGTAAAGTATCATCAYTGGAATACAATATGCATTAAAAACTAATTATAAGTGTTGCTGTGGACCTCTTTGCTAAGATACTGATCATACCTTGACTTTTACTTGAAGGCACTTCTTTTGTAGATGAGAAAAACAATTTTTCAACAAAGAGATTATTGAATAACACATGACTTAATATTTCTTCTGATTAACCCGCTGATAGGAATCATAAGACATTATAAAGTATATCCATAACAAATTTTTGATATGACCATATGTTTTGGGAAATGATATGTTTCTATCTTTTCTATCTTATTTTATCAAGGAGAAACAGTATTTGTTTAAAGTAAAAAAACTAAGATGAATTTGGAGAATGCAGACATGCATATTTGGTTTTCGTATCATATGAATGACTTTCTCCTTTTTAGAGTGACTAACRTGTAAAACCAAAGATAAACATCACAGATAGATGCTGTTGTCCCAGTAATGTGAATTCAGTGAATTTTAAGGGCTTGCCTTAAACATGCTGTTCACATTAAATGAAACTATACRGTCTAGAAGTCCATTACCCAGCGCTCTTAAATTCTTATCACAGCTTTACATTTGATGACACAACTTCCACCAGATAAAAGTTTTTACAGGGAATTTTCCTAGGGCCAAAAAGAAAGACTGCCAATCTTCTTGTCTTTCTGCCCTACTCAGAATTGCTCACATCAAAAAATCAGACTAGATATAGAATTCTGGCAAGTGTCGTTTATTTTAATAGCACGTTTTCACAACTGTGGAAGCATACGGTTAAATGTAACAGCTGTCTAGCTTAAAGGCTGCTATTATCATGAGATGTTTCAGGAGGTTTTAATTCTTCCTTTTTGGACCAAAACTCTGCAGCAGAGATGAATAGAGACTGTTTGTTCACTTCAAGGAAAATTATGTGTGATTTATTTCTATTTTCTAAAACAATTTTTCAAATTCCCAAGAAAAAAAAATATAAGCATATATATTAGCAAAATCACAGATAATCAATGTGATACATTATGATATCAAATATGTTGTTTTTCTGCATTGTTAATTACATAAAATGACATTTCCAAATTATCAAATTGAAATAAAATAATATTTTGTTACCTAAAATAAATGCTGTAAACGTTTCCATAAAACACYGTGATCTCGACAAATACAGCTTAAAGTTTCTGCATAGATCTGGTGTGGAACTTTTTCTCCCAGATCCTACTGCAGCAATACAGATCTTCAGGGAACCTCTGCTGTTTTATGTTTTTAGAATGCTTTCCATATTTATAAAGCTTGAAATTCACCTTTCACAACTCTGTGCTTTGGTTTGCAGGTAAAAGTAAGTTAATAATGACTTGAATGCTGGTAGGGCTCCAGAGCTTTAGTATGTTACTGTTGATGATTAGCACTTGCATGAGAATATGTAGGATCCTCATTTCATGCATCAGATCAGCTGTGTTAGCTGCTCCCCACATAATGCTGCAGTACTGAGAAGCTGACAGTCTTGTGCCTCAATATTTTGTCTGTAATGTACACCGAGACTCRTGGTACTACACACACACACACAGATCTAGAAATCTGGCAGGTTAGTAGGACTATACTGCAGTACAAGCTTAATCATAAAGTTACTATATTTCCTTGGATAGTGGCTTTAAAACTCCTTTTTCTTGCTATATTCACTAGCATTTTTGTACAAATGAGTCTAGCATTCTGATTAATATTATTTAGAGAAACTGTAGCTTTCCAGAGATACCAGACTTGCAACAGGAAGCCCTATCCTCAGYAGTGTTTTTTAAAAAATATGTTAGCGTGAAATATTGACTTAAACTGGAAGTACTGATTTTCACTTTTTTTTTCCCCTACATTCATCATCACAGGTCAGGAAAGGTTTGGAAACATGACCAGAGTCTATTACAGAGAGGCCATGGGGGCGTTTATAGTCTTTGATGTTACAAGACCTGCAACATTTGAAGCAGTAACAAAATGGAAAGAGGATTTGGACTCTAAGCTGGTTCTTCCTAAYGGCAAACCTGTGCCGACAGTCCTCTTAGCAAACAAATGCGACCAGGGAATAGATGTTCTTATGAACAACGGCATCAAGATGGATCAGTTCTGCAAAGAGAACGGGTTCGTGGGCTGGTTTGAAACGTCAGCCAAGGTAATGTTTCCATTTCTTTTTAAATGTTTCTCCAAATGCAGAATAAAACTAGCTTTCCTCAGTAGAAAAGTGATCCTACTTAGCTCGCATTATAGTGGAATTAATTAAAGGTGAACCTGTAAAAAAAATACAGCTCTTTTATGGGTATTTGCATTTGTTTTAGGCCTTTCATTGCACGGTAAATTACTCATCACATTCTGAAACGCAGCTACTGTAAGATGGTAGGCCCCCAGCAAGGTGTGTAACGGGTCAACAACTTGTTGCATGATAGTGTGGGGAGGAAGATGACCTGTGGCAACACACAAAAGCTACCTCTTATAAATGATATGATGCTATTTTTCACAATTATAACAGTGACTATTGYCTCTAAATATTTGTATAAACCTTGTGCCTAAGAAATCCTAATTTGAGACCATGGCTTCACTGTGTTTGATTCCAGAAGGAAAGACGGTCCATTATAGCACTTGCACTATGCTGACTGTTATCAGCCTTCATCCCCCCAAAAATCAGAAAAATCTTATCATATATTGAAGGAGGAAGAGAAGGACATTGATCAAAATGGTGAATGAGCTGCWCTTTGGTTCAGTTGAATCAGCCTTGATTCAGAATTCCTAGATGTCTATAAAAAAAATCAGATGGATCAAAATCAGAAAGGGCATTGGGCCAAGCTTTCAGAGTACAAAGATCCAGTCTATGGTGCTCTTGTATATCAATCAGAGATTTCTCAGGTAACCTCAACGCATTTGTGCTATATTGAGCTGACATACTAAGCCTGAAGATTTCTGAAAGTGAGGGAAATATTTCAGAGACTCTAACTATATGGCACCAACTTTGTGGCAGATGCACCTACCTTGTGGTCCTTTAGGACTTTCAGATACATAATTGACTTATGTGGTTGATTAAAGGTCCCAAGTAACTGCATTAATATGTAAACACTGCATTCACGGAAGGTTGGAAGGGGCATCTGGAGATATCTAATCCAACCCCTCTGCTTCATCTATTCCAAAAGTACAGGGAACTTTTCAAGAAGAATAGGATTATAATGCAGGTATCATGGAAAATTTCTGCCTTTAGATATGCATGGACAAGGCTTCTGTGTATAAATAAATGGTTGTTATCAGGAAAAAAAATAAACATGTGGCAGCACTATCTGCAATCATATTTTCAAAAGCTTGCAATGTGTTTAGTCTTCTTTTGAATACAGCCCTTGTCATCTGTAGATGTACAGCCCTCTTCATCTATAAAATATGGATGCTATTTTACATCTCCAGACTTTTGTCTGCCTCAAATTGGTATATTTGGCTCATAGTTCTCACAGGAGAATTTAGGGAGAGCGGTATTTGGGCTCTCTTGAAGTTAGATAGAGGTTTTTGGACTATTCCATTGACTCTCTACCTAAATTCCATCTAAACTGTCAGACTCAGGGACTGGGACAGGGACAGGGTCTCAGTGCCTGAATCCCTATTTGGCTCTGTTTGGCTCTGAAGGGATGGACTCGCTGAGTAAGAGTCCTAGAGATCGGTGATGTAATTACATAGACTCCCTTTGGAGTCAGTGGAGAGAAATATTCACTTTTATGTCATCCTGAATTAGAAACATCAGGTGAATCGCTAAAAAGAATATCAGCTCTCCATTGACTACCAAGGGATCCTAATACTAACTCACTTTAGAACTGTCTAAAATTAGATCGTATGATTCATATCCTTATTGTATTTGCACAGTTCCAGCCACAATGGGACTTTGATTTCTTCTAGAGCATTACATAAAACCAAAGTAAATGTCATGTCCTTGATTCCCATCAGTAACAAAGGTATTTGCTCCCATGTTGCTGGAACCTAAATTTCTACAGTGTTAATTATTTCATGCCTGTCATTACACTGCCTTTTGGCAGGATCTTGACTGCATATGAAATACSGATTTGAATATGACATCTCAGTGGCATAGTGACATCTATTTTTTTATATTATGTGATTATGACATCTGATATCATCATTAACAGCTCAAGGAACAGCTGGATATTTTTAATGTAAACAAGTTGGCTCTAAGCATCATGAGTCTTTTTCTAAATTTGTGTCCTAATTTGTGAGTAGGTTGAAAGTCAAAATGCTATGTTCTATTGTTTCATTTCTTTTAGGCAATTTATGAAAGTTACTTAAGAATCTTTGGAGAGCATACATGCATTTTACTCTTCTCATCTTGACTCCTTTTTAAAGCATTAATATTTAAAATAAGTCCSTCTTGCAGTCAGCAGAAATCTCAAATCAACGAGTAACAGTACGTGATTAACCAGCATGTCTAATGTGTCTCGACTGCCTCAAGCATCATATGAGCTGTGAGCTGAGATGTCTTTGTGGTCAGTGCCTTTGCCTTCCTATGGGATGTGTCTCAAAACTAGTCCCTGCTTCTTCAAAATGCCATTTTTAGGGCATTGTTTTGGTCTAGCTCAGTGCATTAATTTTCATGCCCTACGAATTGTGTCCTTTGTATTTCAGCACTTGCAGGACATGGTTTGAATTCATGTCTGTGGTTCTCTGCTAATTTATGCTATTTGATGCCACTACAGTTCAGTGTTTCTCTCTGGGGTAGCCARACTTTTACTATGAGCGTTGTCTAATTCTGGTTTAAGAAAGAGGCCAAGATTTCTTAGATCAGCTTCTTCATGATAATTATGACTGAAAGCTAGTTGTTCCAGAAAAAAAGAAAACSCAAAGAGAGTAAAACATTTGGAATRGCATCTGCCAYTGGAAGATGTGGGGAATTATGGAATTATTACAGGACAAACTACAATAATTTCTATAAGAATTACATGTTTGGCACTTATGATTATCCTACTACGTGTCCAACTGCCTTTTCAGGCCTCAATAACAGGAAATATCCAGTTGCTGGTATTTAGGATSTAGCTCACCAGAGATATATGAAATAGCATATGGCAGTTTCCTGCRGAATTATTTTTCTTCATTTCTGACATGTACATGAGTTTGTATTTCTGGGAGACAAGGACCAGTTCACTGAAAACTAAGGCCAGAGGATAAAATCACCACAAAAATCACATGAACAGAAATGAATAGGAGATTGTTTTAAAACATTTGTATCTAAAAGACGAAGAGATTGAGAGGAACAGGGAGAACCATTATTTAATGCAAGAGTTTCGCTATTCTGTGTTGGTGGTTCAGATTAGCAGTCRTGCAGCTGCTCATGGCTGGTTAGCGTATGAGAAAGGAAACCAAACRATGAATGAGCTCCCAGCGAGCATCTGTCCACCTCGCAAAAAGAACAACCACATTTATCATGCCATTTGCCATCTAAAGTCATCATAGTAGAGGATGAATTTGCAAACAACTTCATACATGGCAGAGATATGTTACCATGATGGTATAGGGTAGCCAGTCTTGGGAAGAACTATGGTAGTGTAAAGGACGATTAAAGTTAAAAATGTCATTAACAGAGGAAAATTTAGTCTAATTTTTTTCTAAAACACATAGAATTATGGCTTTGAAGTATTTTAAGCAGAGGAAATATTTCAATGCTTCTTACTTTATCGAACTCAGAAATATCTGCTAGCCAAGCAGTCCTCAGAATATCAGCGCAATCCGGCAGGAACAGAAAGGCTCTGAGCTGTGACAAAATTTTCATTGAAGAGCCATTTCGAAGTGAGCAGTAAGAGCTGAGGACACACAACTGTTATCAATCTATTCTGTGAAGCAGTAGACTACAGGCTAAGGTCTGATATACTGAAATGTTTACATACACTCCCTTCACCTGGTTGCAATCTGGAACTGTAGGGTCCTGAGTTCAAAATGATGCAAAGCAGAGTAATTCCACTAAGAAGAGTAGACACACACAATATTTAAGACAAATTATATCAGGATAGGTTTCCCCCTTGGTCTAAGTTCTGAACTAAAACCTACGCTTTTTTTCTAAACAAAAGTTGTGATTATTGTTATTTTAAAATATTGGATGAGACATGTATCCAGTATTGTTTTAGCCTAGGGCATATTAAATAATTAAACGCAGGTCTAGGGAAATAAAAACATAGCTATGTTTGCTATAGAGAATAGAAACTCTTTTCTGAAGTGGAATAACACTGGCAGAGAAGTCATCACATTGCAGCTAGCAGTTTTAGCAGTTCAAATAAATAATAACTCTTTTTTTGTGGAATCCTGTTATAATTAGATCTCCAGAGGTTTTCTGGAGACGTGCTTGGAAATGTTATAGCCTTCAGTGCAAACTGAATATGATTTATGCCTTTTGGAAAAACAAAGGTGATTATTTATAAAAATACATCTTTTAGTTATGGTTCCTTGCAGGAAGTAGCATTCTATATGTGTATCTGCCATATTTCAGGTTGCTGGGGGTTGAAATTTTTGTCTGTAACTCTGGCAGATTACATCGTAAGACATCTTTGTATCATTCCCTGGTGCTGTTTTTCTTAACTTAACAACCTTAATACAAAACATTTGGGCCACCTAATGCATTCTCTTATACTAGTTTTGATTCTTACRTTAGTCTAGAGGAAATATTCAGTCTGTTCCAATCTTCTGCTCCCTATGAAGACAGAAGAATTTGTTGTGATAGTTCGTCATGTCAGATGAGCCTTGCTGAGCAACAGCTCAGTGCAGGATGGTCATAAGTTATATGCATTGCCGTATTTCTAGTGAAGAGCCTAGTCTCTTTTAGGTATGCATATTCTGTTTGCTCGTAAAGATTGCGGTGTAAAATACACATTCCCAGACCATTGTGAAATAACATTTAATAGTAAATTCTTAAGTGAATTGCATTAGCAGAGCTGTTATGAAAGATGTATTTTCTAAAGCAAGGAAGTTTTTCCTTTCTATCACACATTTAATCATCCAACGTGTGGCCAGTGCAGCCAAGAACTCCACTCGCRTGTTGAAGTCTTTAAAATATCTTCACTATCGTTTCCGGTTCAAAGAGGTGAGCTTTAGGCTTGGATTAGTAGAACAGCAATTGCAAGTTTATTATCACTCTGTAATGAAAACAAAACTTGTATATCAATGCAGACAAGTCAGTCAAAATTGCATATGTTTGAAAATCCCTATTTTAGAAATTATTTAGAAATACTATTCAACTGAGMAAGGTTGCTCTCCAATTACATTTAAGTTCCTCTTTTTCCTGCTATAATATTCTGTCAAGAAAATAGAAATAGGTGAAAAAGCATTTAGGTTTTGTCTAAGCTACCCAGAATGGCTGTTAGCCACACTTTTCAGATCCTTATTGATCTATACTAAGCAAAATAAATCCTTTTCTGCTGCGCATTATGGCCTGGAGACTGAGCACGGAGTCTTTTTGKGCTATTTGGGCACATCCCAAATGGACTTGAAGAAGGTTATATAAACTTTCCTCCTCTGGAAAAAGTGGATACTAATACTTCCTTTCTCTGACAGGCCATACARTGTCGTAATGCCCGAACACTGGACTAGGAATCAGAAGTCCTCTTTGCCACTAATCTGCCAGGTGACCTTCAGAAAGTCACTTTTTCCTCTGATCTTCTCTTCTCCTGTAAAGCAAGAGTAACAATATTTTGCTTGTCTTACCAGAGAACTCTGAGATATATGAAGATATATGAATCAAGCTCTGCTGTTCCACATTTAAACTCTAAATTCTTCTGACTACATAAGTAATATGAAAGTTAAAATCAAGGYGTATGATAGGTTTGCAGAGGAACAGAATATGTGTTTTTTGTTTCCATAAAGACAAACTAGATTTGGACATGTATTTGAATTGGGCTGACACATCACRTCTAATCTGCTGACTTGGCAAATGAAACTAAAGCCTTCCATTTGACACTGCCAGGTCCAGTTAGCAAAGTGTGGCTCTCCACCCTGTCTTTTTAATTCATCCTTCAAAATGTCTAACCCATCTCACTGCACAAAGCCTTAGAAAATATATCARTTTTTACTATAGACCAGGAAGTGAAGCTGACACCTAAGGCAGAAGATTTCCTTTCAGTTATGCAGTCATTCTACACAGAATCTTCTGCAGAATTTGTTTCTCATAGCTAAATGAAGAGGAGTTGCTTTAGATCATGATACAGATGTTGGGCCCATCCTGCAGCTCTCTGGATCACTTGACAAAATACAGCATTATTTAATAATGGCCAAAAACTGTAAATACCAACATTTTTGACACTCCACATCAGTCTGGAAGTTTTGATGTTTCCTTGCAAAAGGAAAATCCACAAATTTTGTTTCTAAATAATCAAGTTGCTTGGTACAGGAAAAGTTAAAATCTGATGAAGCCCTTGGCTGAGCTCGGGAGTTAGAAGGAAGCGCTGCTCTGGTCCGTCGGTCCTGGAAGCCCATGGATGCAAGGCAGTGTGTGCAGCAAGTGTGCGCGTAGGCGCGTTATTCTACAACCGTGTCAGCGGGCCACCTMCTTCTGAGGGAAAGGTCTTCTGTCACAAAATTTCCAACCAGCTCTAAGAATTCAGTCACAGCAAGCAACTTGTTCTCAGGAGTGTAGTCACAGCAGTTCAATGTCCATGCATTTCATGTTCACAAATCTGAACGTCTTTAAACTTGTACCACTATGTCTTTCTAGAAGTCTAACTACAGCAGTACTGCACAACACCTTAATGTTGTTCTACTGTCAGTGGTTTCCAAGGGAGATTTGCTAAGGCTGCACATGTAGTCATTCTTTTAGAGTGCTTGCTCCAGGGGAGTGCAGRTTAAAATGTCTTGAAAGCCATATCCTGGCTCCTGGATTTTGATGCATTATAGAAAGTGTGGAAACTGTGATACTCACTAGGTTCCCAGGTAATGCCTGGAAGTGTTGTTACTATTTACTTAATGGATTTTTTTTTTCCTTTAACTCCAGTGGTAGAGTCAAAGATTCATGTCTCTAAGGGTTTAGACCTTGCYAAGTGTCTTTGCTGGGCAGCTATGCCTGTATACGTTTCATTCTTCTCCCTAACTTGCAAGTTCAGATTCAAAAGCATCAGATTCATGGTCAGAGAAAGAAACTATCCGAGGGTAGAGAAGGAACAGTTTTATACTTGAAACAACCAGACTGATAAATCTAAAATATCTGCGTGGCAAAGAATAAAATGCTTCATTTGGCAGTGAGGTAGGCCCATAAAACTAGCAAAGGTCTTTTTTTCTTTCAGCTAATACTAGTAAGAGCTAGTCTTGTCTAAAGGGATTTATTTCATACAGTAAAAGGGAATTCCCTAAATGTTAATGTTCTACAATTGTGTTAAAAAAAAAAAAAAGAAAAGACAATTTAGGGGGAAAGCAATCCAGAATAAAAAGAAGGTCATGGTCCTTTTTTACTGCTTTGACACAGTTAGTAAAGTATTTATTTTCCCTTCAGTTGAATATTGCATTACAAGATTATGACATTGCTTCCTATAGCAACAGGATCAAAGTCATGTAAAGCCTCCACACACAGAGTTGATATTCTTTTCATAAAACTGCCCTTTAAATAGGTACCTTGGAAGAAAATCTATCTACAAAGCAAAATGTAATTTCATTTGTGCCTTTCAGTGTTCCTTTCTGGTCTTCAAAGATTGTTCAGAGTTGTCTCTATCTGGCTTTGTTTAGTAGTAGAATAAGGAGATATATGTGTTGATTTCTACTTTTTTACTCCTTCTTGATGAGATGAAGGAGTTGGGTTCAGGTCCTTGTTCTGATACACATTTGCAGATTAACTCAGGTCAAATCACACAGGGCTGGATTCACAACTTAGCTCTTGCAGTACGGAGCATGGAGGCAATTTCTTTCAGCTGCTGGGGATACTTAGACACTAAAGTCACAGAAACATTAGACACCTCATGTGCATGGGCAGTGCAAAGAGGGATGCCCAGGAAAGGGTTTCCTGAAAGCTAGACTCCTAAGTCAGGATRTCAAGTAGAGAAAAATGGGGAGGAGCAAGAGAGGCACCATATTTTGGGCTGGATCCTTTCCCTTTTGATCTTATAGTTAAAAGTCTCCCACAGGCTTGAGAGGTGCTGAATTTCCACCTTATTATGTGGGCACCTCAGTCTGGGCCATCTCTCACTTCCCAGCTAGCCACCATGCACTGTACTAGGTTTCTTGCAGTTTCTGCTGTTTAGGGCTCTGCAATTTCCACTTTTGGTAAATAGCCCGGGCAGCATTTCCCTGCCTCAGAAAGATGCTATGAAGATAAGCATATCAAAGATACAGTGCTGAGTAATAGCAGAACTTCCCCAGTCTTTACAAAATTGTGAAGGTAAAAGAAACCTCAGAGGAGTCCGGAAAACAAGCTACAGCAACACAGGTGCTGCTGATGCTGCCTCAAGAATTGGAGGAACCTGTTACCCCAGCAGGACATTCAGAAATGGCTCCTCCATGGAGGCTGAGTAGGCCCCTTACAGTGAAGTAAATATTTGGCTATTTGGTTTAGAACACAAAAGGAAGAGGTAGAAACACACACACACACACACACACACGTGCACACACGGAAATCAGAACTGCGCCTGGCATCGCAGCTCCTGTGTGGTTCTCTGTACAGCAACAGCTATAAGGGAGATTGATAGTTATGTCATTTCAGTGTAGAAACCAAGAAAAAGACATAATTTCACCTGTATTTTCATCGTTTCTTTGAAATACAGGGAATTTTGTTCTTAAGCACAATATGGGCTGTTTCCACAGTTTAGTACAACTAATAGGGTAGGTGTGATTATTCCTCTCTGTCCATCGTTACTTCCTCGTTATTGGTTTCTTTGTGTTTGTTGGGTGGCTTTTCACGTCTCCCTGCAATCTATCCTTCCCTAGGTTGCCTTTCAGCACTTCCTGCGCTCTAAAATTGCCAAGTCTGTGGGTGTCTGTGTTTGGATAGCAGATCACCTTCTACTGTCTGCGGCTACTTTGCTGCCTAGCAGAATATCGATTTCTTTGCAAAACACACTGTAGGTGGAGAGGTGCAGAAATCAATATTTCATTAGACAGACCAGCAAAGCAGCCAGAATATAGCAAAGTCTGATCCACAGACCCGGGACACTGAAGCAGACACCACAAGATTAGGGTTATGACGAAAGGGATCAGTGAAGAAGCGGTCAAGGCATTGAGCTGGAGCAGCAGGGGTTGCAGTGGGGGTGTAAGCACAGGCTCCTCGCTGCGAGTGATTTAACGTGTGGCGTTGGTGCCGTGTACCGGTTCTTAGCCGTACGACGGGGAGAAGGCTGAAAAGAGCTGCGCCAGCTGCCACAGTCACCCTTCTTCTCCTGCTCCCCGTGTCCTCTGCCAGAAAGCATCCTCACAGCTCAGACAGCTCTGCAGGTCCTACAAATGCTCTGGAGTCCCTGGGCCAAGAGCTGGAGGAGAAGTCTCCCTGATCCAGTGCATTCAACCGATGGAGGGACTTTTTGTTCCCGTTTCCTTGCATGGAGGAAAGAACTGAATTTTAGCATCACTGATGCACATTAGAAATTCCTGAAATATTCAGTTGGTCTGGGCAAATGCCCATCAGGCCAATAGTAAACTCAATCCAGCATGCAGTTAACAAAGCAGACAGGAATATAGGTCATATTTGGTAAAGCATTTTATAGGGAGAAAGAGCAGTGCAGAAAAAGAGAAAAAAAATGAAAATTTTGACATTTTTAAAATATTTTTACCCTTTGTCAAAATGATATTTGCATGTTCAGATTAGGCTTTCTTCCCAAGGATCTGTGGATGATTTAATGATCCAATTTGCTTTGGGTCAGGTGAAAAATTTGGGTGATGTAAAAGAGCATTTTTTTTCCTGAATTTTTAGGCTCATTTCTGGCACCTGAAATTCTGTCTAGTGCTAGTGAGGATAGAAAATGTCCACTTAYACACATTTTATGCTTTTTTGGGCTGTGTCTCATTGCCCCTTTCCCACTCTTAGAAAACACTGATCCTAAGCACGTAGCAAAGAGGATTTCTGTTAATATATCTGAACATCACCAGATTTGGGTACAATCTCGTATAGTCATTAAGACATTTTTGCAGAAATGCATACTGCCATCCAGGAAGAGCAGCAGCAAGTGGGTAAATGAAATGCTTATCACTTCATTAATAACAGAAAACACAATGCAAATGGTTTTTATTTGTGTGTATTTGTGCATTAAATGAGCCCACTTTGTCTTTAGCTTTCTAAGCAGCGCTGTGAGACTATTTTTCCTTGGCCATTTTTTCTAATTAAATTTCACAGTGCTCTGAAAAAAGACTTGTTGCATGCTTGAGGAATTTGGTTGTCTGGTCACAGAGAATGACGTGATATAGTAACACTTTGACATCTTAGTACAGAGCTGGGGGGTTTTTTGAGTTTAGTATATAAATGGATTGAAAAAAGTTTTTTGTTTTTTTTTTTTTTTTTTTTTTTTTTTTTTTTTACTACTACCCAATATTCTTTACAGGTCAAAGTTCAAGTATTTAAGCTCGCTTGTGTGTTTGCATAATCCTGTGAAATCTTGGCTGTCATTAACATTTCTGTTAGCTCCCTTGATTTCAGCCCTTTACTGTGGTGCAAAGGAACACTCAGTTGAATTAATGGAGYTTTGCCATCGATTGCAAGATTAGAAATCAGCCTCACAGAACTCATTACATTGGCTTTTCTTCTTTCATTTAGTGGTATCACCTGTACTCAAACACACATAGATATGCTCTGGTTCCATTCATCTTCTTTTTTTTCTTTTTTTTTCCAGACAAGTTTCATATTTCAAGCGTCTCAACTGACTTCTTTGAACATGCACATATGAAAAAGGTGTTTCTCATGTTACACTTTACAGATTATTTTGTTAGTGATCCTGAGCTAACCTGAGCACTTGCTGAGGGTTGACTGCCTGGTTCTGTGTGCATGAGTGTGTATGGTCTCAGGGCAACAGGTCCCAGGCTCAGCTTGGAAACCTAAGTCAATCTTAGCATGTAAATAAACACATCACCTTCACGAGGCAAGGGCAGTATGTACATATCTGTACAAAATTTCCCAGGAGAGTGAAGCCACAGTGAGACTTCTACCTCCTGTCATATGTAATAAGAGATCAATGCCAGTAGTTGGGATTGAAGAGTGTTTTTTATGCCAGAATTCCTGATTATTCCTTCCAGCCATATTGGTGGTCATCACTAAAAAAAAATCCTCACTCGATATTACTACTTATTTTATATGTTGTGCTATGTCTTACTGATCAGGTTGTTTTGGCTTTGGTTATTCCACAGACAGAGGAAGAGTAAAATGCTATTGAAATAAGGTACATGTATGAAAAGARGTGCTTTTCCTTTGGTTCTGAACCCCTAGAGTGGGGATTGTGTCTAGAGAATTAAACCAATGGTGATGTATTTCTACTGGAACAGTACATTGGAGATAACTCTGCCTCAACAAAAATAAAAGCTGMATATAAAGGCTACATTCTTTTTTTGTTTGTTTTGTTGTGTGAATAACTTGAAATTGTATTATTTGTTCAGTGAAGCTGTTCATCACAGGTTTCGCTGTGAGCATTGTACAGCAAAACCTGCATGAAAACGGTAGAAAAGGCTTTAAAAAATAAGTGCTATTGATGGCTGTAATCACTACTAGGTTCTTAATAATTTGAAAATCAAAATAACCGTTATTCATGCATTGAAATATGGATTTTGGAGCTTAACTTCGGGCATTTGTCTTTAACATCTCTCTGGCATTTGTTTGTTTAGCTTATTGAAGCAATCAAATAACCGAGGCTTTGGGGTAATTTAAAGAGAGTTCTGTGTATAATTTAAAAGAGATATGAGTCATAGTATGAATAAAACCTAACTAATTTAAAATCTACAGTAAACGTTATTTAGTACAGTCAGTTTTTAAAAGCTGATTTTAAGGAAAGTAAACTTCTGATGTTGCCCAGAGAAAAGTTTAATTACACACAGGAAATATAGAGCATGGTATAATTAATATTGACTAATCAACCTCTCTTTCTCTTTCACTTGCAGGAAAATATAAACATCAACGAAGCTTCCAGATGTTTGGTGAAACACATAATTGCTAGTGAGAGTGATCCAGTTCAGTCTATTGAACCAGATATTATAAAACCACACTTGAATTCCTCCAAGATTGTCAGCTGTTCGGCTTGTTTTAAATCCTAAGAGACTTCCAGACCATTACAAGAGTTGAACAAATATGATTCACAGTGTATGCTTTATCCAACGTATCCAGTCCGCCCAGATTGTCCATAAGCACATTGCATTTTTCTAAAAATTATGATGGTTTTTTTTTTGATAATTTTGGACAGCTAAAATTTATTGTGAGCTATTCATTGGTAGAAATCATTCAAAATTGTATTTGGCTGCCGATCAGACAAACACAGGGTGAGGACTGGGCTTCCTGACTGTGTAGCATTGCCACCAGTAATATCCAAACCTGTATCATCTTTGCAATGATGTGATGTGTGAAAGTTCTCATTTACAGTGTGACTGAAGCAATATACCACTTATCCGTCACTCCTCCAACCCTTCTGTGCCCAGATCTGGCAACCATCATCATTGCATTGTCTTTTTACCCTTCATGATTGAATGATCTGGTTTCAAATAAGGAAGATGATGATGATGATAAAAATATACCTGTTCAGAAAGAGGCAGCAAGAATGGTCACTGTGAAACGTTTACCTTATGGGTTCAGCCTTGTGGAGGAAGTGGTGGAGTTCAGCACAGAGTGACCTTTCACATTGTTCAGCGTTCCAGAAGATCCCAACCTGTGAGCCGAACCCTGATGTAGATCTTAGTGTGTTTTGCTGCTTCTTTCTGAAGAGTCATATTCTTACTGTTGTCATCATTGTCTTCAGATGAAGCAAGATCAGCTACATCAATCAAGGGTGAGGGGTGGAAAAACAGGGAAAGAGGAGTTCAGTCTCACAGGTGAAGCAGCTGAGAGCTTTCAAAAAGGTTATCTGTTCCTGTAAGTCAATATCTCCTCCAAATCTTAGTGAGTTTGTTTCAGCCTTTGCACCCTGCTTGCCACATATACTGTCCCTGCATTTCTAAACTATGGGTATTCCATAAATTCCTGAATGCATCTGTCTCAAAACATTGATTCTCATGGGAAAAATGGCTTCACTATCCATCATAATGCTAACTGTTGAGGTTTGCAGGAATGCATGCTTGTCAAATACCAGGGTATGGCTGTCTTTGCTTTCTGAAAACATTCTTCTAAAAAATACAATTGCATGAATCATCATAGAAAGCAAAATCAAACAGTCTTCGGAAGAAACGCTCCTGGAATATATTTGCAGAATTTGTTGATCTATACTGTGGAAATGCAATGGTGGTTTTCAGCATTTCACAAAATATGAAGGTTGGTGAAGTCATTCCAACAAGTCTGTCTAGACAAGAAGTGTTGGCATGTGGCTGCAAGTCCCTGCAAGACAASCTTTGCCTGTCTCCTGCTATAGGACTATAGACCAATCACTTCCATTTTCTTGTTCCCAGCCTTTTCCTTCGTAAGCCGTGAACTTGCAGTGTTAGGAACTGTCTTGGGTTTCTGTCTTTAGAGATGTGTAATCTGGCAGAGGCAAGGGGGCAGAACAGGACTTGCAGATGTCACTGCAATTTTCCACTGGATCTTAGTTGGAAATGAAAGGGTAAAGCTCTCAAAGGCTAGTAAATAGGCACTGGCTAGGAAAAACAAAACAAAACAAAATAGGGTGGCCTTATCCTTTGAGACCTATGGAGTTCACGCGTCAAGTTTAGTCTATTACTAAATCATCTATTAATATATATCCACTACAAAGAACCAGAGGCAGAGATATAGTCTGTTATATGCTCTGTCTAAAGCCTTAAACTGTAAATATGCTTTTGTCACAGAATTTTAGAGAGAGAAAGAAAGCAAGAGTTGTGCTTTTAAAAATAAAAAAGCAGATCAAGAATTAAGCCATACTCACACAGAGATGGATGCATATATACATATATATGTACACACACACACACATGCGGGCGCACGCGAGCGCGTATATATAAGATGGCTTTTTTCAGGGAGAGAAATTTTCAAGTTGTCTTGATTGCAGCGTCATCCTCTAACACAGGCTCCTGCTGTCATATCGGTCAAATAATTTAACCTTTCTGCCTCAGTTTCCTCATCTGTTAAATAGGGATTGATGTACACACCTACCTCACAGGACTCCTTGAAAGTTACTATTGGCACGGTGGTTTGAAGATACATGTTATACAAATGCCAAGCTCTATTACTGTTCAGAATGAAATATGAGTGCCCTCTAGCATGAATACACGGTGCTGTAGTGCCTTAATATTTTAGATCTATCCAAGGCTTGTCTGTGCTGCAACAATTAGCTTCAGTTATTCCACCTCAGTTGACTTAGTTCAGGTTAAAAAGCGATGTGTGACTGTGTAGGCTTATTAGATTAGCTGCAGATGAGTTACAAACATAAACTGGGGCTGCACTGATGTCATGCTACTAGTTTAATAATCTCAGCAGCAAAGCTTCAGTGCAGACCTAGTGCCAGGTCAGCTATTTCAAATTTAAAGCATTATTTAAGTCAAGTGGTATGGATGCTTTATCAAGGGCAACACTTAATTTATACTTTGAGCCAGCATTGTGGGGATCAAGAGAATATAGACATTTAGATGTYTTTTAAAGGGCTAAGTTTCATGAGCTGAATCTTAAACCATGCTTTATAAAACTGGATGCTTCAGGTAGAGCAGAGGAAGTTGTCGTTTCTTCCAAAAATTAGTATGCACTCAACTTGCACCAAATATAGCAGATATTCATGAGTTTTAGTTATCTTCAGATCATTTGTCTTTGATGGTTTCCAGTCAACATTCATTAAACATACTGATAACTTCTACTCACAAATGTCTCTACAAGAACTATGGCCAAAGTCTTGGGATAACAATAATTAAAAAGAAACATAAATAAAACTCTTCAAGGACACTTAGGGTTTTTTCTTCAATGTGTTGTAAAACTTCCTTTAAAATACAAAGTCATCATCTGTTCTCCGTATTTCTGTTGGGTCTTCTTTCACTACAGTAAAGATGTTGAGCCTGATTTTCCACCAGATGGCAGATAGGGCAGTCTAGAAGACTAAGGATTGTAYGAGGTGTAAACATCTGAAATCAAACATATTCACACCATAAGAATTAGAAGAGTATCACTGAGAATTAGGCTTTGGTGGAAGGTTGCACAATTCCAAATGTTCAAATTTATTTGTACTGAAGTGATAAGAATCTGTCAAGTATCTTGCTATAATACAATAAATGTGTGAAAGCCACTTGTGTATCCAGTAAACAGAGCGTCTTCATGAAGGGATTGTCATAGGCAGTCCAGAATGAAGCTTTAATTTAAAATTAATGAGCACACTTTGTGCTGAAACCCTTTCAGGAACAAATGTAAAATTTAATTACACTGTATCAGTCCCTAATAAGTTGGATTTCCTTATATTTCATGGTTACATTCCATACTACCTTTGGTGGTCATTAGGGGCCAGGTGCTTTCACTGCAGAGCCATTTTGACCTGAAACATTTCCCTCTTCTGCTTAAAATGTATAATACAAGGCACGAGTCTCTATGGCCTTCCTTGTTGGGAAAGATACCGCAAGGTGCATTTAGAATTCTTCATCACCCCAGCCCTCCACAAAATCCTCTCTGCGGCGTCCCAGCACCCCGGGCCACCGGCTGACGCACACATGAGGCGCCAGGCAGCGAGGGACCAGTTCTAAACACTCAGCGAACGGTGTCTGAACATCTCCGCTCCAAGGCTCCCTTTACCAACTCAGCCACGCCACCAGCCGTGACAGGGACGTCTGTTTTACTTTTCATCTCTGATGTCCCAAACAAACAAAATTTGATAGTCTTAAGCTCCTTGGAAAGCATGTGAATATTATTGACTTCCCTTTTCAGACAGGAAAACTGTTGGAATGAAAGGTAAATTCTGCTCTATTATGCCAGAAAGGTCATAWTTTATTTGATCAGCTTGAGATTTCAGCGGAAAGCCATTTGGACTCTGTTCTTCTTATACAATAGATTTTGGTTTATAAATTTCATTGACCTTTTCTATTCAGGAATCAGCTAGTYCCCAACAGTACCTTGTCTATGAAACCTGGCTTGTTGGACATCAATATTTTGTTTTCGGAATCCTTTTTTTTCCTTCTGTTTTAACCTGCCTGACCATTTAAAGGGGGGAGAGAGGGAGAAAGGGCATGTTTAAACAGCAGTTTTATTTTTACTTCTTAAAGCAGCTTGTGAAGCCGGATGAAGTGAAATTGATTGATAAATACATGTGAGAAATGCAATTTTATGTCAATTACCGGTAAACAGTCAAAGAAAATACTGCACCAGTATTTATGCAAGTGACCAAATGTTCTGTAGTAATAAAAAGATCTTTCTGATGAAACATAAAATATGTGTGTTTTTAAAAAATTAATTAACCAAAGTAAGTGCATAGAAGTAGCTATCCTCATAGGTAGCCAATATTTTTTGGTTTTGTTTATGTTTTTTAGAATAGCTTCATTTAGACCATTGACATTGTATACAACCTCCCTCTTAAATCCTCAAGATCAGTGTCTGACATGGATTAAAGGGTTACAGATCTGAGAGAGAAACTTTCCATCTTTTCTCCCTTCCTCATTTCTATTTGGTATATAATTCCAGATGCAGTTTAAGGCTTCAGCTCTTGAAAGAACCTCAGTTCAAAGTTTGATTTTACAGACAAAAGTTTGATTTTTTTTTTTTGGCTCACAGATAGATGAATCATCAATTTGGGGCTCATTATTAACCACATGCTCAACTCCTGGAGCTCTGGCCAGGTAATAAATGGGCCACACTTGCAAACTAGGCAGCTGCACGTCCAGGATCTAGGAACTGCATTCAACATTCATCTTCAGCTGCCAGGGCAAACTGGTATTTGCAGCACTGTTATGTACTTGACCTTTTGTGATTCCCTTCTTGTTTGTAAAATTATTAGATTGTCTTACAGATCAAAACATTTTTTCAAAAGGAGGTAATTACTTGCAGTGCGAGCTTAGTGTTTATTTTACTTTTTTTCAGCTTTTCTGCAACCACAAGAAAATTGACATTGTGTTTTTTGGCAACAAAAACTGAGATTTTCTGGAGGAATGGTTGGGTGAGCTGCAAGACTCACAATAAAATCCTCAGCATTTCCTGATACTGTTGCAGCTATACTGAACAATCAGCTTATAATGAGGAAATATCTTGGAGTGAACAATTTGGGAATGCTCATTTCCTGAAAACCATCTCCTTTACAGTTGCAGTGCCTCAGCTGCCGAATTAAGACTGGCATCTCCATGTTTTATGTTTCAAATGCAATAATAATAGTTTACAAAAATAAGATATTAAGCTGAGCAAAGCCACAGCATGCTACTCCCCAGAGTGGAAGCAAAGCTAATGAACATGTCCARTAGACTTCTCCACCTGTCAATAGCAGGAGGAAGTTGTTCTAGTCTGATATTTGCCTGGTTTCTTCCAGGAGATGAGCTTCAAGTTAAGCCTTAGTAGCTGAATTCTGCAGCTACAAAAAACTGCAATGTTTGCACCAAGCATCTACAGAGCTTAAATAGTCTTAAAAGACAAGCCACACTTTCCTTTAGAAATGGCAACTTTGTTAAAGGTTTAAATGTCAGTGGTGCCTAAGTATTTTCTCAAGCATCAAAAAGGTCATTTGGGTACCTAACTCACATGCTAATCTATCCATATATCTTCTGATTTTGTGAATCCATGCCTTTGGCTTTCACAAAGCATGCAAGAAAGGGACCATTGCAAAATGTTCTTCTTGCAAACACGGTTCAGCCCCATATCAAGTCCTACAAAGGAGACGAACATAATGGATGTGGAGGAAAGGAATAGAACTGTATTCAGGGTGGACAAAAGCATCTGCAACCTAGCTAGGACTCACTAGCACTCACTGGCAACAAAAAGATGYCTGGCCAATTCTTGAGCAAGATGCAGAAATCTCTTAGTGAAAATCTGGCCTAGTGTTACGATTTAATCATTGAAAGGTCTATGGGCACAAGAGAGTTATGTTTTGACCTTGCATGCCTCAAAATTTGCTTCTCTATTGGTTAATTCACTGAAACATTTTAGTTTCTTTCAGGAATTCTCTCTCTCCTTTGGTGCTATCTCATCTCCTTCTCTCAGTCCTTCAATTAGGAGTTTTTACCAGAGTCTTTAGCACTGAGGCTCATGCTGCAGTGTGTTTATGCACCTTGCATCCAGATCATACCTCCAAGGGCCTTTTGTCATCCTATATTAGCATTTCTGATCACCGGTGACAGTCAATCTCACTGCAATGCACGGCTGATGAAAAGGTTCTTTAAACTGTCTACAAGGTAGCCTGGAAGCAAAGTCTGCTAATACCTTGTCTGAGAGTAGCTGGCATTTGAATAAACTAAGTTAGAAACCTAGAAGAAGCTAAAAAGAGGAGTTTCTCAAAGTAAATGGAAGTTTCTCAAAATGGAAGTAAATCTCTGAGAGGCCAGTTGTAGAATATRTTGTGAAACCCAGAGAAGCTCTCTGAACTGCAAACTGATTGGTAAAGAGAACTTTATTTCCCTATTTGCTCTTGATTATGTGTTTATTAAGCAGTAGGGGGGGTCAGCACACAACAGCAACTACACTGCTATTCAGTCTGTGTACCTCTTTGCATTTTAGAGCCCTTTATAATGGAGACACAAAGTGGAGCTGCATTTTTTTTTTCATATCTAATGTATGAAATAGGGAATAAACCCTGCCTGCCATTGTGTTGTGCTTTGGAGAGAAAATATGGTTTAGCAACCTCTTTGCTTTAGTCATATCTACTAATTGAAAAAGGAATATAAGTTACAAGCTACAATTTTTCCCACTAAATAAACTTGGTGTTAACTTATTTGTCCATTATATTATAAAACACAAGCTTTTATAAAGCATAAAYTTCTGATTTCTTTAGCTAAGATTAATAGATTTCTCTTTCTAAAAGGTAGCCTGAGTTGGTAAAATCAGTAAGGAGAAAGATATCTTCTGGCAGTCAAGCACTGCAATGGAAAGAGGAGTTAATAAATGAGATCTTCCCGTGCTGTTTGGACGTTACACAAGCAGAATGCTTATAACCCATAAGCTATGAGGGGTAATCCGCAGGATAAGCAGATGAAATTCTAAGGCCTGGACTGTAAAAATAGTCTGGATGAATAATGTGACAGACCTTTTCATTACCATGTGAGAATCTGCATCTTAATAAAATAGGGCATCAAAGATCCATAGTTCTTCAACCAGTCTGCAAAAGCGAAATATAATACAGTGTGCTCTCTATCTGCGGAAAGGTCATCTGGAGGCGAGACGAATGCAGTTTAGTCTAAGTGACTTTTAAACGAGACAACTGATCAAGGTGCCTTTGGAGGCTGTGACACTGTATCAGGCTATTTAGACAAACGAAGTAAACAGAATCAGCTGTGTTTGGAATGAAAGGGGAATTTAAATGAAAAGCAAATCAAAGTAAAYGCTTAAAGGAAGAGAGAAATTAACAGGTCAAAAGAAATTGTTTTGTCAGCCTGCTCCACTGACGGCTGCTGCTGATGTGGTTAGGGAATGCGTGTGCACGCAGGAGTCACCCGGCCTGTCAGTCCTCACCGCCTGGCATGCAAAGTGGGTTTGAATCTGAGGTCAGACTCTGCAGTGAGCCTTCTGTCAGGGTAATGGTGAGGGACATCATCTCCAGGTGTATGCYGCTACTTGGAGAGACTCCCAGGAGTGCAGCACCTGTGCCAAGATTTAGCAGGATGTGCTGTATAATTCCGTCCTTGGCCAGACAACTCTTTCTCAGGCAAAAGAATTAAATATATCACTCAATATTCAGTATTCAAACACTCTAAATCTGTACTTCCCAGGTCGAACTCTGATGTTTTTYATATGATTTCATCAGTTCCATAAGCATTGCTTTGCCATTATTAAGACAACCGACCTCTTAAAAAGCCCAAGGCCCAAGGCCTCTGGATTCACTTTTCAAGCATTCTCCTTAGTGCCAGAAAGCTCCATGCTGGTACTGATGCTTCAGGCAGTGCGAGAAGATYCTTCAGCTGCCTTCCTCTGTACAGACACCATTAAGGATAGGATGTGAGCGAGCAGGACAGGAGATGGGACCCCATGAGTGAGAGGCAGGAGCTTAGGGGTAACACAGACTCCCAAAAGACACCAGAGTTGAGGATATGTTTGAGTAGTAATTAAAAGACTCTGAAGTGAAACAGAGAAAGTCAATGAGAATAGGTAAAGAAGGCTAGACTAGATGACCTTCTAAGGTCATTTCTGACCTGATTTCCATGATTCTGTCAGAAACAACTAACACATAGAAAAAAGGAAGAGCTGGGGGAAATCTAGGAAGGGTGAGGGGGACAAAAATCAGGTAGGAAAAAGACACAGTAAGTCAGTAAAAGAAAAAGTTTGCCACATGTTGGGGGTTTAAATGTCTACTAAATAAACAGCAATATCACACTGTCTTTTGGGTATATATTCACATACATGTAAATTGTTGCATTATATGTTTTTTTATGTGCACACACTAATAGATGCCTTCAGAATCTGATAAATTTTTTGATTTTGCACCAATGCTTCTGGGCAACTGTTCAACGCTGAAAGTGATCTGCAGTGTTTTCTTATACGCCTCTGTTTGTTTTTCCACAGCAGCGTTCCCTGGGTCTGGGTTGTGCCCTGAGTTTAACTGTCAGTAGACTGAAAGAGAAGATGGTCAAAGGTACACAACAAAATGTCACCAGCCCCAAAGGCTGGTCAAGGTCCAGCCCTCCATAATAGATGCATTCTGGAAAACTGCTGGTCTTGGATAGGAGACAAAATGGGGACAGGCAATAACACCATCAGGACAGGCACTGGGGAGTGGAAAAAGGAGTAACTTCACATCAGCTCCTCTTGCTGATGAAATTCTGAAAGGAGCTTGGCTGGGAGGAGGGAGGAGAGGTCAATCTCTAGGGACTGCTACCCCAATGGCTMTCAATGCAGGTAGTGCAGTTAGCTAAGTAGTTAATGCAGGAGAGAGCCCACAGGGAGACTGCTGAGTTGGCTGTCTAGAAAAGCGAGATTAATGAAAATTCTAGGAAGCTGGGCGGATAGGGGCACAAYTCTATCCCTACATAGTTATCATAGCTTTTGGTATCAAGAATCTGATACTACGGTAAATATCTCCATGATATTCCAGGCCCAGAACTTCCTCATTCTCCTGTGCCCACCTCTATGCAGATGCAGTTAATAGACTAACAGAGCAAAGCTCTTGTCCTAAGGGCTTATAGTCTCACTATTCAAAAAGATATCAACAGCAACTAGAAATATTTCATTAGCTCTATGGTTAGCGTAATAAAGCTATATGAATATTTATCATGCATACTAGCTCTACCTCTCTATCTATCCATTTCTTATATGCCTGTCCCTGCAGGGTTTGCTCATCCAGCTATRTATAAATCACTCATCATTGTAGGATTTCCATCTCAATAAGCTCAAATGCGTCATTAGCCTGAACCACCCTCCAGCTTTCCACCCTAAGCTGCAGTCTGATGTGGGATGACAGAGTATAGAAACACCATGACTGGTGGTTAGAGCTCAGGAGGTGCAGGCTCTTACTGCAAATCCTCCGCCTTGCAGCTCACCTCCTCCTCTCTTTCAGGAGAGACCCATACCCAGCAGTACTTAGGGTTCCTGCCATGTGGGGACAAGGATTGGTGCCTCGCTTAACCTYCACTCAAACATGTAATTGAAGATGTTATCACTCCTGTCTCCCAAGAAAGCCAGGGCACAGGAATGAGTTAGACATGTCACAAAATTCAATGKTTCACAGCTTCTGTGGAGGCCCATCTGTGGTTTGTTTACATGGGCCCATACAAGGTTAGATACAGTCTTGCCCACTGCTGATTGAACTAATTAAAAGGACAAAAAGCWGGTTCTGAAAGAGGATGTAAGCACCCAGTGGGAGACTCGGTTTGAAATCCAAAACTGTGGTCTTCAAATCACCGGCAGAGCTGCTAGCTGTTAGAGATGTCCAGCTTTGCACTGCCTCAGWTCCTGGTAGCCATAGATCTCCAGGTGTTCCAGTTCTGCTCCTTGGCATGCTCACAAATGCTTCTGTTGTGACAAGTCTGAGCAACTTAGTACRCAGTTAGTTCTCGGTAGTCCTCCACCACACACCCCTGATTATTAATTTTTAAACACCAACTTCAAAGCCTTATTGCCACTGCCACAGTGTTCAAATCTATATCTCRTGTCACCCGACATAACACCCTGAGGTGCAGCAAGCAGTGGAAATGTCACCTGCCTAGAATAACTATTTTGGGGCCAAGAGTTAGACTGAATTAGTCAAAAGGTTAGCTAGACTGGCAGGGAAAGTGCTCACTTGGAAAATGTCCAAAGGCTTGAATTGCTGTTCCTGCTCCACATTCTTTCACGCATTTTAATACTTTTTCTCTTTCTTTCTTTTTTTCCTTTCTTTCTCTCTCTCTCTCTCTCTTTTTTTTTTTTTTCTTTTTTTTTTTTTTTTTTTTTAAGTGAAAGAAAGACCAGAACTACTCATTTCTCTCCCATCCATGACTGGATGCCATAACTAGCATGATATAAAGCCACATGGTCACAGGTTTCTTTTTGCTTAATAAATTCTGAACTACTTGATGCTGAGTGAAAGATCTTCATCACAGCCTTTATGAACWTTATACCTCAGCTCACAGAGATGATGTCCTGGTCATCTGGGGACTGTTGTGGAAGCACAGCTGAAAAACAAGCCTAAGATTTAYGGATCCAGGTTCTATAAAATTTGTAAAATTTCCTCTGTGGTTTTACAATAGCTTTCTTTTCTCATTTTTATATATTGTTRCTGTGTGTTTAGGCATTATAGGTAAACTTTTTGTGTATAGAAAAGAAATGATTTCATGTGCATTTGGGTAAAGCCATGTTTGATTTAAGAGCTACAGAAGCTATAGATCCAACTGGTTACACATTGGTCTACTGTTCTAATAACAATAAGAATATATTTGATGTGATTTACCACCTAACAAATTGAGTGGAAAAAATTAAAAATGTAAATTAGAAAATGTGAATAGGGACAAATTCATTGCAAAATGCCTTTCAAGTGTTACAGAAGATATAAGAGATAATCTTACAATGGAGATTCATTACAGGATATTTTCATTAAGTAAACAATTGAAATTAGAATAAAAATATACGTCAAACAGGACTGTCAACAAGAACATGGTGGAGCTGTGTTTTGAGATGATTGAAGAAAAGAAAAGGGAAAGCAGAATATAACATGATAAAAAATACTTCAATTTAAATAGAAAGTAATATTGTAAAATCACAAGGGAAACAAAAAAGAATTGTAGCTCTTACAGTAAGCACTACAATGCATAYCAAATTACTGTAGACATATGGATATTTATAAAAGGGGAAATTAGAATTGCAGATGGCACCAAAAATCACAGGGATTTAGAATAGATCCCAGATTTGTATACATTTGATGCCCATGGAACAGATACACAGAAGTGTATCTACAATGGAGAAACTAAGTAAAGCAGGCTGAAATCTAGAACTACGGGACTYCACTATCTCACTGGGCTGTTTGTGGGTGTGTTACCATTGAAAAAGRAAGATACAGGAAATATGACGTTAACAATGCAAGTATTCAAAAGTCACGAGGAAAACCATTCCCAAATAATGACATGTTGGTTTCAGAGTCATGAGACTCTTTWAGAAATAAAACAAAACTTTGTTTTCTGATTTCTGAGCACTGAGAGCTTCATACTATTTTCCTCCCAGCTTTTCTCAACAAAATTTGGAATCAYTCTTTTTCTAAAAAAAGACAATAAACACCGTACACTCATGGGATTCCAGAATCTGAGACTTAATAACAAAATTCAGCCAAAGGGTCACCACCAACTTGTGTTAATTGGAAGTTGTGAGTGAATATGTAGACTCAACTGTCACTTCTGAAAACTGTCTTTAGTGCAATATACAGTTTTATATGCATATTTGTGTGCATGTATATATACATCACAATACGCATAGTACTATATATACTACACATAGTACTATAWATACATATGTATATATAAATTACATATATACAGCATATTTAGCACAATAAGTACCTGATGTTAGAGACATGTATAACTATAGCTCTAAGGCTACTACATTTCCAAAGGCAAAGAAAAATATACAGTGAAAACAGAGGTAAGAGMGGTGACAGAGGGGGGAGATCCAGTCCTGTGCAGATGTCCTCTCATCTGAACAGTGATCTTAGTCCGACACATGGTGCAGGTGATATCCTTCCCACTCTAGAACCTGCATCCCACTCCTGCTGTACGTCATGGCTCAGTTTGTTCACGCTTTAAAACCTGTATCTGCCTCTTCCATCTAATTTGGAGCTACCACTTCTCCTGTAATCCCATCCCAGACCCCTTTACCATTCTGAACTCTCCCATCTCTGCTGTTATAAATTATCCTACATCCCCRCTGCTGCTAAAGCACCATACCAACCTGCTACAACCTGAAGTCTAGTTCTTCCCAAATCTCCAAGTTCYTCCAAGCCAACTCCAAATTCCTTCTTCTCTAAGGTTCTTCACATCTCCCTTCTCCAGAGAACCATTCTTTTCTAGTCATCTTTCTCTAATCTGCCCCAAATCCCTTCTCACTTGAATGTTCAAAACCACTTCATCCACTCTTCCCCCATCACAGTTTCTTCATAAGTTTATTTTTTCTCTTATTTTGGTGCTATCCTTACTGAAGGCCTTTCCACTAACCTCTCTTGCTGCTCTACCTAATCCTATAGCCACTGCCAGCACTGTGGACCCAGCCTCCAGCCCAACTCTGGACCCTTGCTGTAGGTTAGCACTTGCTGTTGCTCTTTAATTGATTACTGAATCCAGCCAAACTTTGCCTTTCCCTAACTTCTCAAAGCAGAACTATTGTGGCATGCTTCAAAGAACAGCTTGTACTTACTGAAGTCACCCAGACCCAGACAGTCCTCTGAAGGCAGAGAACTAGGGCACATTGAGAAAATGAAAAGGAATTTGATTCCAAGTGTCAATAGAAGGGACAGKATTTTATGTTATAGCACAGTGATTAAAATATTTCCACAAAATCTGTAGAAATGCAACTCATTGTAGTCTCTTGAGACTTATCAGTCTCATCGTGCTAAAGAAAGGTCAGTTTACCCTTTCCTTTCCTGTCACTTGGTGATCATTATGCAAAAGCAATACCCATGAAAGGGTGAAGGTCAAAGGAAAACATCCTATTAGATTAAGTCCTAAGGGTATCTTTATTCTCACTATAAGGAAGACAGAAATAGAGAAAAGGAAGATTCAGAAGCTGAGCCACTAAACTACCCCTGTCKTTCAGCACACTTACCGGTTGTCTATGATATGTTATTTAAACCCTGATCTCCCTGGGGCCATTCTCCAAGCCAGAAGCTGCATCCTTTTCTCTCATCTTTTCTTGTGTCTGTTTTTACTGTGTCATACATGGCATCCGTGAATGACTGGCCTGACACAAAGCTTCTCTAAAACCAGATGTAGCCTAGCAGCTAYAGGACTATGCAGGATCCATATCAATTGGGTCGTTAGCTCTTTAAGACTGAAGTCATTAATAAGAAATCTTTTTATTTGCTTATAACAATGACAACCAAAACAAGCTTTTCTCAGATCATTCTGCTTAACCCGTTTCCCTAACATAGCAAGAATCTGCTGTGTACAGCAAGACTGTGTGAGAACCATGTGCTCAAAGAAAAGATAAATTTATGGAAGTAGAATACATTAAAAATTGTTAAATAAATAGAATCATAGGTAGTTCATGAAGTTCCTGAGCTGAAAATAGCTGGTATGTRAGACAGGATCAGGGACTTGATCTCTTCTCACTCTTCCATAGTGATTGCTTCCAATGACAAATGTGGTGGTCACTTGACCCTTGTCCTGACCCAGAGTAGCTGTTATGTTATGTAGGAAGTGGAATGAAGTCAGCTAAAGCCTTTTCTGGAGACTATAAGCCTTCATTCAGTAGAAGGCCAGGATAATTGGRGGACAATTTTTTGTCCTGTGTGCTGCAAGAATCATACTGCTTGTCAGGCAAATTGTTCTTCAGTAGCCACTTGGARCCAAGCAATTTGACATCCTAAGTGTTTATGTTTTAACTATTAGCATCTCACAAAATATTGCTTTGCATAACATATGATTGACATGAATATCCATTTTCTCTTACAGTGGTGGAACTTAGCAAMCTTCTGTTTTCTAAGATGTCAACATCTAATCTAAACTGTTCTGTATGTTCCTGTTAGACTCTGGAGAGGATGAAAAACAAGTCCAGAAGACATCTTGTTTAGACATCTGTCTTAGGAAGGGCTGAATAGTCTTTGAGGTGTCATCATTCACCACTGTCTATGGCAGAAGCATATATGACCAGCATAACTAGTTGGCTGACTTTTAGACAGATACTTGKGTTATCACATGTTTTTTTCCCTCTTAAAATCTATTAAACTTTCCTACAACAAATGAAACTGAAAACCAGAAAAGTTTCATTGCCCAAATTTATTAAAAYRCAACAAGTACAGCATAAATGTGGAAAATGTGTCCCTTTTAATAAACTAAGGTTAATAGGAATTCCTGTAAGGGCTTCCTTCCTTCYTTCCTTTCTTTTCCACAAGAGAGATGAGTTCAATTTTCTATTTTCTTGTCCATTTGTTCTTARTTTCCTTTGGTATTTGAAATAGCTTGTCTTGTCTGCATCTGCTTTGATGGCCTTTTTCAATACAAAGTAAGACATCAAGWTACTAGAGTTACTAGTACTTGTTTTTTTGTTGTTGTCAGTAGTAAGTTGGTTGTTTCTTGACTACCTTTTACCTTCCTTTTATCTTTTGTTAAAGTCARTAATAGCTGATGAAGATGGATTTTTATTTTCCAATCTGAAAAAAACAATTTTAGCCAATTTTCACACTGCAGTAAATATTCCCCTTCAGGCCATTAGGTGGAAGGTGTACTAGCACTTCTGAATGACTGTATCTGTATTAACTTTGTTACAACTCATTTTTGAGGTTTTAGCTAGTCAATCTATAAGAATATATCCTATCAGCCTCCTAAACAAAAAAACATTTTGTATCTATTGCATTTTATTTTTCCCTCGCTTTGTGGTTGTCCCCTTTGTGTTCTGTACAGTTTTGACAGTTAGTGGTTGATCCCATTGTACTGATCTAATCAATGACCACTTGAGTTATGATGACAAAACAGCTGTATTAATCATGTAACACATCTGACTTGTTTTAYCATATTAGCCCTCTGGGAAATCCTTTAGCAAATTATATCCACATGTTAAGCTCCTTTGAACAATCAGTTCAGCTAAAGCCTTAGCCACCAAAATCTATTTATTTTCTTTAGAAATCAGTTTCCTAATTTCTAGTGACTTAGCCTTTTTTCCACAAGGTTAAAACTAAATTATATGCATATTTCATGCCCAAAGAACATTTATTTTAGCACAGGCAAATGAAATAAACATAGTAGCAGTTAAATAAGTGAACTGTAAATTTTCCAGTTCCAAAGTATTTAACAACAGCACTCAAGTTTGAAGAGCTTCGTTACTCTTATTCTTTCCCATCTTCTGAAAATATTTACCAAGATGAATGAAATGTGCTCGGTTTTCACATTGCCCTGGGAAGTCTTTTTGCCTCATTATCTCATTCTATATATTAGAAACAAAATCCAGTAGTCTGAGAGTGGACACGTGAAGCAATTCAGACATTATTTGGTAGGATTTTTTTGTTAGGAGCATATTCTATAACGAATATTAGCATTTTCCTGTCTTAGCTTTTTTGTGTGTGAGCATCCTTGCCACAGCCTGTTGCGATCACTGCTTATTTACATAGGCTGATGGCCTTTTAGATGCACAGGTCTACCTTGCACCTGCCTGATTTACATCGTCAGCCAAAGTAAGTGCCAGGAGCAGCAAAAAAAATCTCAGCATCACTTAATTTAATAATTAGTTCATAAGACGTGTGCTGTCCTTCCACTGTATAAATAAATAACAGCTCAGGCACATGAGTTATGCTCTGAGCAGACACATGATCCTTCTGCCTGGCTTCATGCCACCTGATAGAAAGTTAGTGAAGTTAGCACAATACTGAACCTGGCTGGATTTATCCTATATTTCAACACCCTTTTTAGCTCAGACTCAGCATCCTGTTTTGTGTCTTCTCCCATGCTCAGAGTTTTGCCTTTTTTAGGGCAGATATAGAAACAGATGGTTTATAACTCCAGAAAACTACCCTTCTATCACTKCACCCCGTCCTGAAAATGTTTACTTTGCAGTGGTGTCTAATGTTGATATCTTGTGTGTTATTTGTGATAAAAGACACTGAGACAATGAATTTGAAGGGAACAGGGAAAAGTACTGGTTTTCTTAGGATAATTTTGAGAATTTCTCTGCAGCAGAGAGCTTCAAAGCCCATGAACTTGCTCTTCTTCCAGTGGCCTTGGACTAGCTCCTGCACTAGCACAGCAGAATTCTTTGGGAGGAGGAACAACAGCCTGGTGTCGGCACAATACCTATCTTATTATTCAGCTATATACAATGAAAGTAACCATTAAAAGGTACTATTGAAAGTTACAGGTCTTGCATCAAAGAGATTGCAATATAATTATGGACAGAACAAAAAGCCTGAGGCCGCAAAAGTGTGACAACAGCAAGCTTACTACTTACTGCTACTTAGATTTACTTTATAGCTGAGAGATCTCAGTTATAAAGGTCTGTAAGATAAACAGTTCTTCCTGCTTGGTGAGTTACAGGTCTTGAGGAGGTAGTGGAGCTACTCTGATAGAGGAATTTGAAAGAAGAGGAACAGTTCAGACTCTGTCATCTAAAAGGATTTTTGAGCCTTCTTACTGTTTGGTTTTTTTTTTTTTTTTTTTTTTTTTTTTTTTTTTTTTTTTTTTTTTTTTTTTTTTTTTTTTTTTTTTTTTTTGATGTGGACAGCTCTAAAATTATTTAACTGTATTATTCTTCCTACAAAATCCTAAGAATGGTATTCTAACATTGCTTCAGTGTATGCTCTGATAATGAAACAGCTCTGTGCATATCTTGTGTGCAGTGAATCAGAAAGATTATGAAATGTCTGCCTGGAAATACTTCTAGATCCAGGTAAGTGTAGAATGTAACCTACTGTTGTGAAGTGTAATCATTTTCTCAGTAAAATAAAACTCATGGTAGCAGAAATATCTTGATACAGATCATACGCAAAGAAACGCTGACACTGTAAATGATCTAAGCAAACTGTATTAAGATACTGATTTTAACTCCTGCTGTACCTTAACAGAAAGAAACTTTGTCCTTTTTTTTTTTTTTTTTTTTTTTTTTTTTTTTTTTTTTTTTTTTTTTCATTAGAGCATTTGTCACATTGATTAATTGCTTACTTGGGTTTTCTGCCCTCATTAAGCTGAACTGGGAAGGATGCTGTGGCCACGTTGTCGGTCTCTGGGGTTGGATCCACTCACACGTCGCGCTCTCCAGGTCTCTCCCAGGCTGTGAGGAGCACTGATGATTCAGTGGAAAAAGAAATTTTTTTATACAACAGAATAAGGAGCATGTGTTAATTTTGGGTGAGCTCTTACAGGAATCTCTTTCCTTTTTCCTGCCCTTCACTCCTGGGAAGGGATATTTTGACATTCAAGCACTAGATTTCTAACCTACGCATGTAACTGCATCAAAGCTCAATTCACTCTTACACCTCTGTAMGTTTTAACCAGATAGAATGAACTGAACGTGCTTTGCTCCTGCACCACGCGCTGCAAAGTGGAAGGACRGAAGAACTGCAATTGCTCTGAGGTCCATCTGGGTTCTGACAGCGGCCACAACAGCTTTCCTGATGAGAGGAGCGATATGTATATCCATCACCACATTACATTTCCGTTGGGGTGGACAGTGGGGGACAATAACCTTACTGATGGGCAASAAAAAAGGTTGGAGAAGCATGGAGACAGCTTTCCTAAGGAAGAAGATAGCTGCCTAGAGCAGCAGACGCTCTTGCTGAGATGATCGTTGCTTCCAGAAGAGRTAATAGGGACTTGACAAGGAGCCTCATCTCTAGTGTGTCAGATCCTACCTCACTTTTACCCAGACTGCACCTGCCAGTAGATTTTACCTCTTCCTTCCTCTAAAAAATGTCATCTATGATTTCATGGGTCTTTCGGTATTTCTAATTAAAAAAAACCCAAACAAACAAAAAAAAACTAAACAGCAAGTCATCACAGAGATAAAGTATTTCAAAAGGACTAGCTAAGTATATTATTAGCCTTCTTCATATACCATCTATTTGTGTCTGTTTTGGTAGAAGAACTGCCTCACAGCAAACAGCTCCTGGACCTTTCAGAAGCTGGACTGCAATCAAAGATGGGAAGTCAGCCACGAATAGGAYTAGGAGGAACATTCCTCTCTCTAACCATGCACAGCTTTTTATCTAGCACAGTCTCGGGGTGATTACTCCATTACGCAGAATATCAACACAAAGTTTGACATCAGGCCYTTTGTAAATCCCAAGTGGTGATACAGAAATTGTGGTTTGTGCTGATTAGCAGGAGTTGCCAATAACTTCTAACTAAAATACTAAACCTAAACTAAATAGCCTAACCTAACCTAAACTAAATAATTTCTAAGCTCCTAGTTTATGTACAAGGTATGTAAAAAATCCCACTCTCTTAAACACRGGAAAAATCAAAACAGCTGGATAATTTCTCAGCTCAGCATTTTTTTTTGCTTGTTCCATTTCTTGTTCTTCTGCGGCTGTGTTTGACGTCCAGCACAGCACTTCTGCTTGTCCTGTGCTATCTCTCTTCCATTCACGCTCAGAGACAAGAACGACCCATAGCACCTCCTTCATGGTTATTAAAATTTCTCAGTGAKTCTGCATTTCTTTCTGAGTGCAAATACGTGTCTCTGTTTATGATTTCTCAATACTTCAGAGACTTTCAGCCACAAAGGAACTCAGTCTTGAGTGGAAGGTAGTAGCTACAGTCAATTGCTTCTGTAAGGTTTTACAGGTGGGTTTAAATTAATGGACAAAATCCTYAGTCTCTATGCGAAGCTAACAAGTTGAGTTTGGTGGAAATATGTAGGGTAGATATGTGTCTTGCATTTTATTGCCACCACACACATGAACATATCCACTCTCTTTCTAGATCATCTATATGCCTATGAAGTGAAGGAAGAAACATGGTCTGCAAAAGTATTCTAGCCTACTTTCTGAGGTAAAAGCTGGGGGAAAAAATAAAACACTCAAACACAGAAACTCCTTAAAGAACTCTTCCATTTCCAAGGCATCATTGGAGATAATAATTCCACAGAGAAGAATTTATGTGTCATAATGGATAAAGCTTTCGGGAAAATCTTGATATGGGGCATTAATTTCTGCTCCAGAAGACACTTGCTGTGMTGTCTTGTACTACTAACCATGCATCCACCGTGTGGTTGAATTGTTTGAGATAAAGCACAAAATCTTCAGACTGAAGATCAATCTCAACAATTCTATAACTGAGGTTATTGTCATTCCCTACTGATCTAAAATTATGTGAGATTTATACGGAGAACAATAATATAGATAGAAGTCTTGCCRGGTACTGCTGCTTGTGACACAGTGTAAAGTGACGCTGAACTACAGCAGACTTCTGAAGATCAAGCTACTTGCATACAAATATCTAAATAAAGATTTAGATCATACTTAAAGAACCAAGCTGGGAAGACTTAAACGACTTCTATTTGATTAACTACAGTGTTTTCCACTTTTGCTTGTCTTGAGAAGATTCTGTTTCTTTGAGTATATTTTATATAGATATTACTCATGTCATGAAGTCATTGGAAGAAAAATAAGTATAAGAAAAATTGAAATTATAACATGTCATGAAAATGGTTATCAAGTATATTCCTGAACAAATGCATTTTTTGTGTGTTGTTGGCACACGAATACAAATAAACTGGTGTTATGTACTGGCATTGTAATCATAATTATTAATAATAATATCAATAACATCATCTTCATAGGATATCTAGACACAGCTATGAGCTAAGATTTGAGGTTCTTTATACAACAGAATAGAAAACAATGCCCACCCAAAAGAGGTTAAAATGTGATTATAAAACAATAGACAATGAATGAAAACAAAWGAGCAGACAAGTACAAGGAAACCATATACCAGGGGTCTGGGATGGACATTTTAGCTCATCTATTCCTTTTCTATCATCTCTTGTGTTTCTTTCATAAGTGTGTCATCATATTAGCCCATAGTCTTAGAATGTCAGTGGCCCAAACATTGTGAAGATTTTGGGAAGAATTCTATTAAAAAGCAGCTTTGACAGATATATTTGAGAAGAGCAAGGGATTCACTTTTTTCAGAGGTTTTCCCTCAGAAAATGAGAGAAACAAACTATAGAAAATGTGTACTTCCTACAAAGTGGCAAGGAGAAGGTCAAAACAGCATTATGGATTGATTAGAAAGCAGAGATGTCTSTGCTGAACAGATGAGAGCGAAAGTGGGGTTGGACCACAAAGGAAGAACAGAAACCTTGAATGGTACTTTTAGCAACATTTTTGAATAAAAATGAACAAACAGTGTTCTGCACTGTAGAACATTGGTGATTATTGAACTCAGATTTAAAATATGAAGCAATATAAAATTATAACATATTATAAATGTGACTCATATAACTCATGCATCCAAACTCAAGTACCTTTTGCAGAAGTCTATGCATTCAGAAGGGTATAGTATAAAGTCTTTTTTGAGTGCTTACTATGGTTTTGTACAAAGTCTAGCACAATGATGACTGTTCAATTGACTAGTGCTTCTCCAGCCTACTGCAATATAAATGATATATAATCATACAAATGGCTACAGAAACTCCCTTTTTGTTTCACCTTTTGTGCTACCACTACAAAACTTYATTTCAGGATCACAATTAAGCTCATGTTTAACTTGTATTTACATCAAAATCTGTGAAATTTAAAGAATATTAGTATATTTCACCATCTTAAAATTACATCTCTAGTTATATGATAAAAAAAAATCTCAGAGTGTTTCTGTAAAAAATACATTTCTATATCATGATAAAAAATAACCAGKACTTGATAATGCATTTCTCACAAAAAAAGTCACTGCCTGGAAAAAAAAAAGGGGGGGGGAAGTAACAACAAAAACATCAAGTGGAAACATGGAAATAATCTCTAATTTTGAAAAAGAGATGGCAATTTGTCAGAAACTTAAGAGGTAAAAGAAGACTACTTATGTCAATATTATTGCCAAAGAACCATTTCTTGAACAGACATCCCCAAGAGAAACTAGTAGTCAGTATGGTATGGCAGTCAGTTCATACCCAACCTTACTCTTGCTCCTAACCACAACCACTCCTGGTCTTAATCAGTCAAACCTTCCACTCCCTGTCTCAGGGGGGGAGGAGTCTTTTCTCACAACGTGGCTCCATTTACTTGATCACACATCACTTCATGAAAAAATAAATAGCTGGTAATTGTACACTGTAATCCTTTCATGACAGCTCGTTCTGGAAAGCTGCAACTTTCCACTGTGACAGGTCAGAAGAGTCATCTCAGCAYCCAGCACTGAATGTCCAGTTTTCCTAAGTTTCCTAACTAGGAGTCATGTAGGAAAAGCATGAACTATCATGCCCCCCTTTTAAATCTTAAATGAAGATGACTCAGCAGACACCCAGGAAAATGAGGAACTCGCACCCTGTGCGCTATCTCCCATTCGGTCGCATACTTTCACACTCTTTTACTCTTATCAGGATAGTTAACACAAGATTAGAGGCTTTGGCCAATGTTAATAGTGCAAGGTGTGGTGCTGTCATCCCTTAATATTTTTCTGCTTTCTTTAGGCTAGGTTAAGAAACTAGTTAAAGGAGTACAGGAGTGCAAGAAACCACTCCAGCCTAAAACAAGACGCTTCAGGCCATTAGTAATACTTGAAATAAGTGATTAAAGCACTTGTTTCAAGTGCTAAATGTCATGTTCTCTTATTAATTTCACACTTTACTAAGCATTATGCCATAGTCTGCAGTGCACGCATTCATGTCACACATCCTATACAGGCAAGGGCTTTAGGCATGGGTTTTAATCTGAGTGTTTTCTTAAATCAAAATTTTAGGCTTTATACCTTCTGATATTCATTTCCTCTTCCCATTCCCTCCAAACACCATTCTCAGTGGCCATAAACACTTTTATTTTGGAATCCATGCTTAAAACTCATAGAATTTATGAAGACCTAGAGCAAGTTCTTAACCCGACGATGCCCCTAAATGTCACATTTCCAGTCACTTTGGTGAATCAGGCCTCTCAGGTCGGGGCTAAGTTCCCCCTTAAAGGTACTGCCTGCTCTCAGTTCCTATCGGGGCACAGCGTTTTTAACATCTGGCTGCATCTGCCTGCATTGCATAGCTGGATGTAAGACAGGCTCTCAGAGCCAGACATTTATCTCTCCTGCATTACCATACTGTGTTTTTGCAGAGCTGTGGGAAGTGTCCTATTTATCACATTAAAAATGCAAGRAACAATTAGAGAGTCCCATTCTTAATGAGATGCTACTTCTCCCATCAGTTTTAAAGCAATGAATATTGCAAACTTCCTTTCAAGCATGTTTGATTAGTATTCACCACTCTTAGCTGTCAAGGACAGAAGCTCCTGCTGTAAAGTGCTGAGCTCCTGACACTCACAGGATCCTCACTGAGCCTAAGTGCTGGGTGGCTGTCGTATCTAATTAATGTCAGTCCCAGCCAGGGCTCCTACTTCTAAGTCACAGTCCTTGGCCAGACATACTAAGATGTTACTCTAGGTTGAATACATGGAATGCATTCGTTGTATATATTGAATATAGGATGTGCCAATTTATAAAGCAAGAAAGCTAGAGAAATTGCTATTTAAAACTATCTATATTTTTGCCCATGGTTATGAACATATGGGAAATTATCCAAGTACATTGGAGACCTTAGGAAAAAAGAAGGGATGCTCTTCAGTAAAGGGTGAAATTTTCATATAACATAAGCAAGAACTGGAGCAGACAAAACCTAAACAGACATCAGTTAATACAACACTCACTGTTCAAGCTGTGCAAATCAAACAGAAACGTAACAGCTGATTGTTGTTAACTTTCTAGAGGTAGCTACTGCAAATATTCAAGTGGTGGAAATGAGGCAGTATGCTTAATCTTCTTAAAGTAGAGGAGCACTGTGAAACTATGGTGATAAGCAAAGGCCTGCACTAGCTGGTTAATGCATGTTCATGCAGAATTAAAGCAATATAGGAAAGATTTTTAGCAGTGTTTCAGTGTTATTAATCTGAGGTGCTATGGGAAAGGATGTATACTGTTGCTATCAACCAAAATTCAATCCTCCTTACTATAGCCCTATTCAATCCCCTTTTTTCAACAGTCTGTACACTCAAATTTGTGATTGCAACCTGTATGTTTAAAACCTTTCACAATTTTTCAATTTGGATAGTATTGCAAGAAAGTAGCTGATCATCATGATTATAGCTACAATTTTTTTTGATAATCTTTTAAAAAGTGAACAAAACAATGTTATAATTTTCTGCACAACAATTCTGTGCAAGTTTGGAAAACATGTACAGGGACCTCAACCTGGAACATCTACAGGTGCCCATAAAATCCTTAGGGGAATCACAACAGTAAAATAGTAGGACCAACACTGATCAGAAAAATTCTCAAATACAGGTCAAATTCACTAAGCAGTTACAGCTGAAATAAAGTAGACAAAGAATTTTAGAAATGTCATAATGTATTGCCTTGACTTTCTGGTGGTGGTTCCTTTTTTAAAGCACTTACAATAAAATCCAAGGAAGTAATGGGAGGATCCAWCTCTGTCTTCTACCAGGAGATTAACATGCAATGAACATTAAGAAACTCATGTTCAAATTGCTTCTCGCACTAAAGAAGACGGAGTCATTCTTTCCCATTTCCCAAAAGACTACTCTAACCGCAAAAATCGGGGCATTAGACACTGATGTTTAGACACCTGAATTACTCCTCAATATTTTGTCAATATTTTAGTTGTTAATATGCTGTTTTCATTCTATCCTTTTCCTGGGAAAAAGTACCTGGACCCCTTCTCCAAGATTATAATGTTTTGTACTGAAGATCCTTGGGCCTGAGTTCGGACTATTGGACCTTCTCCCAGAGAGCCATCTGGACCCAGCGCTGGTAGTGATATTCAGGAACGACATGGCAAAGAGGACAAGCAGGGACCTGTAACATGCAGGAGATGCAACCATTTCTAGCAGTGATGCCACAGGAAAAAAAAATACATAAAGAAAAGCTCCACAGAGCTAAACACAACTCTCCTGCAGATGTCTACCCAGAACGTTTCACTTGCAGGTGACACTCTTTTCGAACCCCCTCAGGTCTAGCAACTTTGGGGGATTTCAGACAGGCTAYGCTGTTACTATTAAGAATTCAGACCAAACTACAATAGAAATAACAAGAAAAGTGTTATGCTGCACAGTTTTCACCGATTGTTCCCAGAGACGGTTTTATATACATGCTCTTATTGGCAAGGGCATCATATTTAGAAAGTATTCAGAACATGTATATGTTATGTATATATGTGTGTGTGTGTATGTATGTATATGTRTATTTATACGTATATGTATATTTATACTACAGGCATATATACATACACACAGACATATGTATATATATATATAAACTAGTGTAAATATTAGAATAAAACTTTATTCTAGAAAGACATTTTCTTACCCTGTCTCTGAATAGCTTCAGTGCTCCTTCCTCTAGCCTTGCCTATATATTTTCTCTGATGATTTTCCACGGGTCTCCAGGCTTGYCAAAGCCAGACTTGACTCTCACACTAAACTGCCCCATTCCCGTGGGGCTTRTTGCACTCCCATTGAGACATATTAATGGTGCCTGCTCTCAAGCAATAACCTCACCATTATTTTGTCACTCTCATTTCTATAGATTTCTATAAAATATGCTCATAAAGCAGAAGTAGCAATCTCAAAGATCTATTTGCCTTTCTTATCAAAGGTTACCTAGAAACATCTGCAGCACAATAACAGTAAACTTTAACAGATCCAAGAATATTTGCCATAAACTGCTCCATTGTGCCAATTAAATGCAGTAAGAACTCTGCACAGGGGAGCACTTTATTGCTTCATTATTGGTTTTATATTATTTTAAATCCTGTTCACTGCAGAAACAAACAACCAAACAAATATTTAGAAAACTAAATGGGGAAGTGTAACGGAAATTAATCTACTACCGGAACCACGTACGGCATATCTGTACTCAGGGTGCTATAAAAATTTTTCAGAAGCACAAAGAAAACAGTATATTTGCCTTTTTAATAAATGCAGTTACTAATGTGATGAGAAGTGATCTGACAGAGTGGATTGACTTGGATAGTAACATGTGCTGATGATACAAACATTGCAGCGGTAATTTAGATCTAGAGATGCCCAGTTCACTRTTACAAAAACCATGGTTGTGTGGGGACATTAGAGATTATATGTTGAGTAAAGAACCTTGCCATGTAGATCAGGCTTCACTATCCCATCACACTGACAGTTCTGGATAATGGTTGCCTCTGGTGTTGTGAAGATCTGGTATTTGAAAAAAAGTAGAAAAGCTTCAAAGCTTTATTGACCTTTACCAGCCAGAAGTGCCAGAGCTTGGAGAATCAGAGCCCTTGAGCTGCTATGGAAAGGCCAACGAGGTGACAGTGCTGATGTTTTTATYTGCATGATTAATGACAAAACTGGAGGACTTAAATGGCAAGTACCTCAGGGATAGCCCTGTGGTGACCACAATTTAGCTCCATTAGAATGATGCTTGTCTACCACTTCTCTAATTTTATTACAGGCTTTTCTGCAAAATTCTTTAACTTTCACTCTACAGTCATGTCCAAAATTCAAACAACAACCAAGAGAGACACACAATTTTAATTTGAAGGCCATAAACTCCTAAAAAGCTTCCAGAGTAATTTATATCTAAGAGTACTGTAATTTTAAACTGTTTTTCTCTTTTATGACTGACGCTACTTTCTGTTTCAGGAAAGATACATCATTTTGCTGTGAGCTAGTATTATCTTCTCCATTGTTTCTGCCTTTTCAGCATTCTTTTTGCAGTAGACTATGTTGTATTCAAGTTACCCAACTAAGTCATGAGTCACAGTAGGGGTTCACAGGGAACATAGAGATGGACAGGATCTTTCAAATGACCTTCCTCTGCAAGATATTGTCTTCACTGCTATTGTGGGGGAAAAAACACTAAGAAGGAATAAAGCTCTATCAGATTTCCCAACATAGAGTTCCTTCTGAATTGTTCTGTTTTAGATAAGTTTACCCCACCTGTAGGATAGGCTGTAGGCCCTTTCTATCAAACTAAAAGAACAAAACAGAAAAAAACCCCAAAAATCTAGAAGGAATGACTTCCTATTCTCAGCAGCAAGGGTCAGCCAATACTCTGCCTGATCTTCCCCGTCATCCCTAGCAATCCTGTTAAAAGAATTAAATTCTTTTCAAGGGGGAAAGGTGGGTGGGAAAATGCAATGAGGATATTAACAACACCAGGCAGAAAGCAACCAACATGTCTATCTATGCATAATTCTTTGCAGGCATTCTGCTTTGAAACAAAAGTTATTAATTTAGAAATGTACAGAGCCACTTAATGAGAAGAATATAYATTTTGGGATTATGTCACTTGGATTTCAAGTAGCCACTTGAAGGCAATTCCAAACTAGATGCAGAATAGCATCCAGCAAATCTAATTCCTGGTGACAACAGACTCACAGTATCAGTTGTCGTCATAAAGTGGTGCATAAACTCATCAACACATATTTCATTGTATTTATTGTACTCTTTTTACAGCCTTTTCACTTAAAGCTTGAATATTGTCTCTTTTCTCTGACCTCCTAATGAAAATTTCTATGTAGCTTTGGATTTTCAGTCATGTCCTGGTAAGTGGTGGATGTGAGTTTGGAGCCCTAGGGCTGAGGAGAAACCAGGCCTTCCACTTTCTAAAGAAAATCCTCATCTTTACAGGAAATGAAAAATCTATTCTTAATTGTATGACTTCAGGCAAAATARTAGCATCCTACATTTCACAAATAAATATTTAAAGGTAGATATAATCCAAAAATGTAAGCAGGTGACTTTATAGACCTTCATTCCAGAACTTTTTAATATAATATATGAACAGTCTAGGCAGCTCAGATTTGCAGACAATGTGGCATATATAGTAAAATATAAATATATATACACACACACACACACAGACGTATATATGTATACGTGTGTGTGTGTGTGTATATGTATATATGTGTGTTTATATATATGTGYATATGTATATATGCATATATGTGTATATGTGTATACATGTATATATGTATACACACACACAYGTGTATGTAAGTGTGTGAATATATATATATGCATGTGTATGTGTGTATACACAATATAATATAAAAAAATTTCCTAGAAAAACCTGCYAGGATTTTTGAGTTTAGGATGATCTACTTTAGTTCACTTAGTTTGTCATTGTTTACTGTCTCCAAATCCAGCTGAGAAAGCTGCTCTGTTTCACTGGGCTATTACATCCTTCTTTCTCTCTCCCYCACATGCCAAACACAAGCAGCACCTCAACTGCCAGTGAAATGTAAATCTCTTTGTTTGGAAAAAGCAAAAATCAAATAACAAACTGTAACATCATCCCAGAAAAGCCAAAGCAATTGGAGACCATGGAAGCAGTTTGCACAGCAGTGATGCTTCCTTATCTCTTACAAAAGMTCTACAGTTTTAGGAGAATGATTTTCACTTGAGACAATTCTCTGAAGTCAATATTCTGTTTCCTGGGGATGATTTGTTCTGCTGGACCTGCATGGTTCCGAGTAACGAGCCCCACCACTCTGCTGTCCGGCCTCCGAGTGGCGTTCCTGTTCCAGATGACTGCAGTGCAATTCCCCAAAGACCTGGCAACAATTATGATGAATGAACATTGCTGATAATAGCACGAAAATGTTTTCAGTTTCATGACATTTTCGTATCCTTTAATCTGACACACTGAGTGGCACCACTTATACATTTATAGAGGAATGTTACTCTTTGAACGTTTGCTGCAGCTCCTGTGATCTCAGAGGAAGAAAAAAAAGAAAGAATCAATCCTGTTATCTTACTGCCAGTGTCTACCCTAGAAAAAGTGATTTAGTACTTTTTGTATATGACTATGATGTGATTGTTATGGACRTGGGTTAGATTCTAACCTCAGAAGAAAACCAGAATAATACCATTGAAGTCAATGGAGTTGTTTTGCATTTTGCTAATGCAACAGAGATCAGGACTGCCTCTAGTTCTTTTCTTTGGTATAAGTGCAGCTTGCCAAGTATAAAATTTTCAGTGCAAATATGCTTTTTAAAAAACAGTGCTTTCACCTTACTTAGATTGCCAGCTTTGTCTAGAGAAAGAGAATAAGAAGTTCAGCTCATTTTCCCCTTCAGATGAATTTCCATTATTTGYGTATTAAAACTGTCTTAATACTCTGATAGCAGCTTCACTCACAAAAAGCAAAGTCACAGAGTCAAGTAACGATGCATGCATAATGCCAGGTCTCTGTCTTCATTTTACTTCACCCTGTGGCTAATTGCCTCATTGCAGACTGCCAATTAGTTTGACTCCCAGCTGTATTTGGAAAGCCTACTGGGAATGCCTGCATAAGCCTTTGAAGTCCTTCACACTATCTRCTAATCTAAAAAGCTTATCAACATAACATTTGAGAGGAAGAAATGAATAGGTACTAAACACTTATGAATCTTCTCAGAGCTTTAGAAACCACTTGCACACAATGCGAGCTGTATTTGTATTGAAAGTTAAAATGACTCTTTGCCTCTTAACCCCTCACTTCTCTTAGGATGTTCACAATAACACTGAAACTGATAGAAAAAACCATCTTTCCTCCTGTTGTTTTTAACATTTCTCTGGATACCGATGAGACTGCAGCGAGGACCTGTAGGATGTTTTTGTTAACATGTGCTGATCATCACTGCCAATAAACTTTGAACCCACATGGCAGAAGGGTTACAATAGTACTTGACATTTTTGTGCCTCAGAGACAGAATATCTCATCACACTTCTGCAAGTCAGGCAAGAAGGTGCTAGGAGGGCTACAAAAAGCCTTGAGCTGTTTGACCTGAAGATGGAACATTCATTTCATTTATTTCTTTAGCAAATGAGTGAAAACATAGRGGTAGTCACCATGAAACCCTACTTTTGACTGCTAATTATTCCCTTACAGCCTGTTTTTTTCYTCTAACAAAACAACAGCTTTCACATCTGCTTTTGTACGCCACAGACTAACAGTGAGAATATAGTTAGTTAATATTGATACAGTATTTCAAAAATATTAAATTTGGACAGCTAAAGGCTATTGCAACATCCCCAGTAAATCAGAGTTGTTGTCAGAAGTTTAGTTCCTTGTCTTAACTTTATTGAGACTTGCAAAAGCAGTACCTTAAGCTCAATAACAGCAGCTCTCTACTGCTCACRGACTAAGCATGTCTCACCCTCTCTTAGGTCCCATTGAATGAGGAGGAACCTGGGGTCTGGGTAAAACCCTTCCTCTGCTCAGTAATACTACGGAAAGTAGAGCTATGGTTATGTTGGCAAGGATCCAAAATAGCATTTCTACTCTTCCTCCCTTCCAGTCACCTCTTCAGCAACATTTCTTCTGGAAGTACCAGCTTGGTTCCTGCTCAAAGGATGTACAGCTCTGTCAATACGCACTTTTCATTCTCTTCATTGTTCTGAGGATACAGAGTGAGAAGCAGCTCTTTTCACAAGATGCTGTCACAAAGCTATAATTAATTTTTTTTGATTTTCTTTCTAGTGACCTTTTACATTTCTAGGCATCTGCCACTCTTCTGTGAAGTAGGGATCACGAAGGAGGTTACAGAATGAAAAATGTGTAATTGTGATCTCTTGTAGATGTTTATCTTTCTTCTCTGCTGTTATTTCATTTAAATAAAAATAAYTGAAGTTAGTTAAACTGAAAGAACACATTTTGTCTGTGGAATAGCACACTGACTTTGGTCCTGGAATAACTGATTTACTTGGGTAAAAGAATAGTATGAATGGGGAAAGAAATGCTACAGAATTTCAAAAGATGTTCTTTCCATTCTTCATGATTTATTCCTTCTCAATGTCTTTTTTCTTCTTCACATTCTCTTTCTTTTCCATTTTCTAGTCTTATCTCTGGTTCATAAACTCATATCTTTACTTTTCCCTTTACTCTTATTATTTCAACTATGTTACAAAGACTTCTCCTCACAATAACTATATGATTGAATATGTATTTGAATAATAGATGGTTCAAAGATGGCAAACTCTATCTGTTGTAATACAATATGAAATATCCTGAGCTGTTCTGAACTACAATCTGTCAGAAATATATTCAAATGCAATAATGTTCCAGAAAGATAAGAAAGACTCTGTTTTTTTTTTTTTTTTTCCCAAGTTGTATGTACTTGTTTCCATCATCACAGAAGGATGGATAGCTAAATGGATAGACTGACAAATATATAGATACCTGGAAAATTAGAGATTATACATTAGGTTATCATGTTAAAAATCTTTTAGTTTTGGCTATCAACATATGTCACAGAAATTTTCTCTGTTCTATATACAGACTTGAAATCAAAACTAGAATGGAGGAAAGGAGATATTGTGCTGCAGAGTTACTCATTAAGCTGGAAAGAAAAAAGAAAGTGAATTTTGACTCCCTGAGGTATAACTCCCTAATGTAAAGTATCAACATTTTCCTGGGCTATGATGAGYTAGCTCTCGATGTAAGGGAATAGCACCAAGCTATACTCTTTGGCCTTGATAACCTGTAACTCCCTAGGGCCAGCAAAAGAAACAGGCGGCTCTGCGGAGTCACTGATCCACAGGGCAGTAATTTGGTGAATGATTAAAGGAACAGAGGATCTATTGCATTCAGAGCATCTGTTATTTCAAATCTGAGGAAAAGATTTTAAGCAGCAGTTAAGATGTGATTTCTTTCATCGCTAACTAATTTTCTGAAGGGATTGGTAATTTTTGTGACAAGTGATCTCACTCACAATTAAAGCACTAGTATAATTTGTCTTTCTCTGGCATTTAATTTATGGTGTTCAAGCAGAGAAAGGAAAAAGAGTGGAGACTGCAGAAATCATATTCCCTATATAGCAGGGAAAATAGTAACAGAAGTTCAGCTTAATCCTGATAGCTCCAGGTTTGAGTGGGATCAGAATGCTGTCGTGGTGAAATGCTTCATAGGAAGCAATATGAGATACAGAAAGCATCAAGTCTTCAAAAATATCTCAGATAAACACTACAATTATGTTCCTGTTTCTATTAGTTAAAAAGTCAGTGACTCCTATAAGCTCTTATTTTAAAAGTTTAAATAATGTAAATAGAGATATTCACATAATARGCATATTATTTACATAAAGTGCCTGCCTACAATGCTCATGAAACTCACTGTAGAGGTTAACATCAGAGACTTGAGACTCAAAAGACGTGAACCCTGGATGAAAACACACATGAAACATGAACAAACATTCAACTCATATTGTACCAGCTTAAGAATGACTCAGAGAACTATTATGACTCCATCTGTTTCAACTGTAGTGAATCAAGCAGCAGAAGATGGCTGTGAAGAAATCCTAATTATGTCACCTGGAGAGTTCTTAAAACTTTTAGGATGAATGAAAATGACAATCAACTTCTAATCCAAAAGGACTAGATTACAAGAAAATTGTCTAAAGCAGAGCCCTGGCGTGCTCCCAGAAACAGCTGCTGTCTTTCCGGGGCTTCTCTCGAATGATATCTGAAGAATAGACATTTCAGAAAATAGTTTAAACACTCTGACAGAAATATCCAAACATCTTCCAGCCAGTTACAACATACGGCACTTCAAAAGACACAGGACACCTGCTTATGACTCATCAGACTTTGCAAAAGAGTATAAGAACATGAGATAGAGCACTTGACAGCTTTGATTCTTCGCAGGTAAGAATGGAGTCACCTCCATGTGGTAAAAGATCTAATGGTGATACAAATTTGCAAAGTCATACTGGTTGTTGATCAAGAATTTACTGTAGAGGAAAAATGCAGGTCTTTAGGGAAAAATTACACAATGTGGACATGTCATGCTCTCAGACAGGATGTTCTGCTCCTACAAACAGAATTTGTTTTCACAGTATTCCTCCTTTCATATTGTAAATGAAAACGTTAGAGTCAGGAAGCCAACTGTGGACACATTTTTTCAAAAGTRTTTAATTTTTAGTTAAAGAAATTATAAAGTAAGTTGTTGTTGATAAAGTTGTAAAACTCCAATAATTCAGTGATTGTCTCAACTCTTTTCCCTCTCTATCTGAAGCATCACTGACAGCTGAAAAATCAGTTGGTACTGTGCCAAAATAATTCAATGATTATGAATTTTTCTTTGTTATGAAAGATGTCAAGAAATTTTCCACAATCAGCGCTGATTTTCTGTATTCACAGATGGTCTCATACATTTCAAAAATGCTTTACTTGAACTCATTTACTGGAGTTCAACAGTCTTCGACGTATGTACATAAGAGAATGATGTTAAATAACAGTGACAGAAAGGTTACCCTCACAGATTTCTGCTTGACTTCAACAGGCTTAAGACATGGCCTTGCCCTGTAAGACTTAAGACTCTGCCATGTAGGCAGAACAATTATAAGTTGACCACACTACTTTCAATGTCTTGCAAACTGAATATCACGCTGTGTTTATAGTGTGCAGATAATTCAAAATCACAGTMTATGGGGTATCATTTCTTTGTTCTTTCTGCCATCAGACCTCACCCAACAGACCCTACCTAATGTATACTATAAGAAAATAGACCTTGTTGCTTCTTTTTCCATTACCAAAACACTGTAAGTGAATATATATCAAGACAACTTGGTGGTAACCTGTCACCTAAGCATTCTTGTCTGTCTGTTCCAGTCAAAAGGAGGAGCAAAAATGGGGACATTCAAAGATTGATCCCAGCAGCTGGTCACATTCATAAGCAATGTCTGAAATATTTACATCTAGAAAAATARGAAGGATTTTTTATGAGAATAGGCTTTCTGGAAAGATTGCATGTAGAACTGAAATCTCACAGTGCAGTAATTTATATAGAATACATGTGGATGTAAAAATACATTGTTTTCAGATTCACATACACACCTACAAGCTCCTGTAAATTTGGCCAAAGATTTGTTTTGTTTTGCTCTCCTGTCTCAGTTCATGATTGCATATTGTACAGCAGGAAAAATAWCCCATCATAGGAAGTTTAATGAAATGCTCTTGGAGTGCATATATCTCAAGAAAGAACGTAATTACAAAGGACAGATATCCCTGCTGTGTATTAATAACAACTATTTATGAGCTAGAGAAATATACACCTATTAAAAGATTATTTTGTTCTTTGCATATTGACTGATTCTGTAATTGTTATAAAAAGGAATAAATAATACTTCCTACTCTGATGTTCTAGAGGAAGAAAAAAAGTGTGCAATTGTGAGCTTTGGATAACTTTACTGTTTCTCTTTCCTTGGCRGTAAAACTATCTACTATAATAGACTATTATATAAAAAATTTCAAGTCAAGTGCTTTTATGAAAATTCACCAATGGAAAATAACTATGGATTTCGATTTCCCTTGGGAAGAAAAAATAATTGGAAACTCCTTTGAATCTTGTCAGCACAATAGACTATAGCATTTCATATCTACAAATAATAGGGAGAAATTACTGCAAAAGCAGCTCAGCATTGGATGAGTAGAAAATTGAGAGAATCGATCTGAAATGTTTCTGCCTTGGTGTTCTAAAATAAATGCAAGCAATAAATATCCTATTTTCAAATTATTTCAGGATAATAGATGCATCTTTATTGCACTCRCACAAGAAAAATGATGATACAGTATAAACACAGACAGCGACACAGAATACACAGATATACAAGGTAAAATGTTCAAAGGAATTCATACTATAACTGGGAGAAATTTCATAGAAAGTCTTGAAGCAAAGACAAATCTACATGAAATAATACTAAGAACTTGAACAACAGACTGAATTTAGGCTAGCAGAACTTGTTATCTCATTGCTCTTGGAGTAATAGAGCTTTCTTCCATTCTAAGACTACTGTTACATCTTCAACTGATCACACTGTGGATTGGAATCCCCGTGATTTTTCTAACAGATCACCATGTCATATTTGTATAATTCACGAAGAAACAGAATCTTTGTGAATTATCTATCTGCAATCCAATTCATCTAAACTAAGGAACTAACAGAGTAATGTGTCAAGGTACTTGAAGACCCTAGATCGCCACTTTGCAAATGCATTCTTAAAATATAATGTAGTTAAATAATTTTAAAACATTGTGGTGGATACATGATAGAAAATTATAACCAATAAGGAAATGCAAGGAACTGATTAAATATGTAAAAAAAAAAAAATGCCAATAGCCAGAATTCTTCAAATACAAGTCTCTGGACTGTTGAACCCTGTTGCTCRTTGTTTGGCAACTGTGTCCAGTGTAATGCTGCTATTGCAAAATAGTCTTTAAAGAAATAGAAATCTACTGCTTCATCAAACTTTGTGGCCAGGCAAAACTGATGAAATCTGGTCTCTGGAGGAGAGGGAGACAGTCTCTKAAGCTACCAGTTGTGTGCAGCATCTTTGCTCTGCAGAGCCTACTGTGGCAATAGCTGTTGATGTGCCAGCAATGTTTTTTCCGGTAGGTGAGAACAATGGAAATGAGGCAGAAGACAAAGTATGGAAGAAGAAGTCAACATAGATTTCTAAATTTTAATGGTAAAAATTCTTAAAATTGCTAAATATATATTAATTAAGAATGTTATTAATTAGGAATAAGGGAYTARGAATGATCATACTCAACGTGATAGGTATAATCCCCTKCAACACATATATCAAGCCTGCTAATGATGTGGTAAGAAATGATTTAATCAGAAGGCAATGACACACATCTTTCTAAGACAGACGTGTCCTAACATAGACTCTAGTGACATTTAAGATGACTTAAGGTATCTGGTGATCTGGATACAAGGCAGACAGGTATCAAACAAGACTTGTAGGAGACCAATGCTCTTCTGGAATGGCAATCAGAGACCAAGTGATTAATGCAGAGTTTAGGCACTGGAGTCATTCTCCAACTTTAAAATTATTATACTGAGGTGATTAGGAAGGAGATAGGATGTGCYGGCCCTTGTTTGCTTATTGAAGAAAGAAGTCCTCATATATGCATACCTGTAAAAACACATATAGCAGAATCATAAAATCATAGAATCAGTAAGGTTGGAAGGGACCTCTGGAGATCATCTAGTCCAACCTCCCTGTTCAACAGGGTCACCTAGAGCATGTTAGACAGGGTTGCATCCAGGCAGGACTTGAAGATCTCCAGAGAAGGAGACTCCACAACCTCTCTGGGCAACCTGGTCCAGTGCTCCGTCACTCTCACAGGGAAGAAATTCCCCCTCACGGTCAGGCCGAACTGCCTGTGCTTCCATTTCTGCCCACTGCCTCTTGTCCTGTCACACGGGGCAACTGAAAAGAGTTTGTCCCTGTCCCCTTGACACCCTCCCTTCAGATGCTTGTACACATTGATAGTATGCCCCTCAGTCTTCTCTTCCCCACGCTGAACAGGCCCAGCTCTCACAGCCGTTCCTCATAGGGCAGATGCTCCAGCCCTCTGATCATCTTCATAGCCCTACGCATGTGTATCTTGTCCTGGGGAGCCCAGAACTGGACCCAGGACTTGAGATGAGGCCTCCCCAGGGCTGAGTAGAGGGGCAGGATCACCTCCCTCCACCTGCTGCCAACACTCTTCCTAATGCACCCCAGGAGACCATTGGCCTTCCTGGCCACAAGGGCACATTGCTGGCTTCTGGTCAGCTTGTCATCCAGCAGCACTCCCAGGTCCTTCTCTGCAGAGCTGCTCTCCACAAGGTCAGACCCCAGCTTGGACTGGTGCCTAGGGTTGTTTCTCCCTAAGTGCAGGACCCTGCGCTTGCCCTTGTTGAACCTCCTGAGGTTCCTCTCTGCCCAGCTCTCCAGCCTCTCCAGGGCTCTCTGTATGGCAGCACAGCCCTCTGGTGTATCAGCCACTCCTCCCAGCTTGGGATCATCAGCAAACTTGCAGAGGAGGCACTCTGTCCCCTCATCCAGGTCTTTGATGAAGAAGTTGAACAGGATGGGACCCAGGACTGAGCCCTGGGGGACACCACTAGCCTACACTCCATGCCACTGATGATGATCCTCTGAGCTCTGCCTTTCAGCCAGTTCTCAAGCCACCTCACTGGCCACTCGTCTAACCCACACTTCCTGAGCTTCTCTAGGAGGATGTTATGGGAGACAGTGTCAAAAGCCTTGCTGAAGTCAAGGTACACAACATCCACTGCTGTCCCCTCATCTATCCAGCCAGTCGTTCCATCAGAGAGGGCTATCAGATTGGTTAAGCAGAATTTCCCTTTGGTTAATCCATGCTGACTACTCCTGATCACCTTCTTTTCCTCCGTATGCCTGGAGAGGACATCCAGCATGAGCTTTTCCATCACCTTTCCAGGCATGAAGGTGAGGCTGACTGGCCTAGAGTTACCTGTGTCTTCCTTCTTGCCCTTTTGGAAGACTGGAGTGACATTGGCTTTCTTCCAGTCCTCATGCACCTCTCCAGTTCTCCAGGACCTTTCCAAGATGATGGAGAGTGGCTTAGCAACAACATCTGCCAGCTCACTCAGTACTCGTGGGTGCATCCCATCTGGGCCCATGGATGTCTAGCCTGCCCAGAAGGTCTCTAACCCTTCCTTTCTCCAGACTTTCTCTCTCGTGTCCANTTGAAGATCTCCAGAGAAGGAGACTCCACAACCTCTCTGGGCAACCTGGTCCAGTGCTCYGTCACTCTCACAGGGAAGAAATTCCCCCTCACGCTCAGGCGGAACTTCCTGTGCTTCCATTTCTGCCCATTGCCTCTTGTCCTGTCACACGGGACAACTGAAAAGAGTTTGTCCCCGTCCCCTTGACACCCTCCCTTCAGATGCTTATACACATTGATAGTATGCCCCTCAGTCTTCTCTTCCCCAGGCTGAAGAGGCCCAGCTCTCACAGCCGTTCCTCATAGGGCAGATGCTCCAGCCCTCTGATCATCCTCATAGCCCTCCGCTGGACTCTCTCCAGTAGCTCCATGTGTATCTTGCCCTGGGGAACCGAGAACTGGACCCAGGACTCAAGGTGAGGCCTCCCCAGGACTGAGGAGAGGGACAGGATCACCTCCCTCCACCTGCTGGCAACACTCTTCCTAATGCACCCCAGGAGACCATTGGCCTTCTTGGCCACAAGGGCACATTGCTGGCTCATGGTCAACTTGTCATCCACCAGCACTCCCAGGTCCTTCTCTGTAGAGCGACTCTCCACAAGGTCAGACCCCAGCCTGGACTGGTGCCTGGTTTCTCCCTAAGTGCAGGACTCTGCGCTTGCCCTTGTTGAACCTCAGGAGGTTTCTCTCTGCCCAGCTCTCCAGCCTGTCCAGGGCTCTCTGTATGGCAGCACAACCCTCAGTGTATCAGCCACTCCTCCCAGTCTGGGATGATCAGTAAACTTGCAGAGGAGGCACTCTGTCCCCTCATCCAGGTCATTGATGAAGAAGTTGAACAGGATGGGACCCACGACTGAGCCCTGGGGGACACCACTAGCCTACACTCCATGCCACTGATGATGATCCTCTGAGCTCTGCCTTTCAGCCAGTTCTCAATCCACCTCACTGGCCACTCATCTAACCCACACTTCCTGAGCTTCTCTAGGAGGATGTTATGGGAGACAGTGTCAAAAGCCTTGCTGAAGTCAAGGTACACAACATCCACTGCTCTCCCCTCATCTATCCAGCCAGTCTTTCCATCACAGAAGGCTGTCAGATTGGTTAGGCAGAATTTCCCTTTGGTTAATCCAAGCTGACTACTCCTGATCACCTCCTTTTCCTCTGTATGCCTGGAGAGGACATCCAGCATGAGCTGTTCCATCACCTTTCCAGGCATGGAGGTGAGGCTGACTGGCCTAGAGTTACCTGTGTCTTCCTTCTTGCCCTTTTGGAAGACTGGAGTGACTTTGGCTTTCTTCCAGTCCTCAGGCACCTCTCCAGTTCTCCAGGACCTTTCCAAGATGGTGGAGAGTGGCTTAGCAACAACATCTGCCAGCTCACTCAATACTCGTGGGTGCATCCCATCTGGGCCCATGGATGTCTAGCCTGCCCAGAAGGTCTCTAACCCTTCCTTTCTCCAGACTTTCTCTCTCGTGTCCAGGCTCAGGGATTCATGGTGGCTGACCTTAGCAGTGAAGACTGAAGCAAAGAAGGCATTCAGTAACTCTGCCTTCTCTGTATCCCTTGTCACCAGGGCCCCCGCCCCATTCRGKAGYGGGCCCMCATTTTCCCYAGTCCTCCTCTTGCTGCTGATGTATTTGAAGAAGCCCTTCCTGTTGTCCTTGACATCCCTTGCCAGACTCARTTCCAATTGGGCCTTAGCCTTCCTTGCCACATYCCTGCATACCCTGACTGCATTCGTATAATTCTCCCAARTAGCCTGTCCCCTCTTCCACATTCTGTGTCTTCTTCTGTCTGAATTTGGCAAGAGCTCCTTGCTCATCCACGCAGGTCTCCTGCCCCCTTTACTGGACTTCTTACTCATAGGGATGCACYGCTCTTGAGCTTGGAGGAAGTGRTGKTTGAATACTAGCCAGCTCTCCTGGATCCCTCTTCCCTCTAGGGCCTTAACCCATGAGATTCCTCCAATTAGGTCTCTGAAGAGCCCAAAGTCYGCTCTCCTGAAGTCCATGGTTGCAGTCCTGCTTATTGCCTTCAYATTTGGTGAAGATCTTAATTGTAGCTATGGGATATTTGAAGTAAAGAGGAAAGGAATATTTTGTAATTTGTCAATTTTCCCATTCCATAGTCWTCATGTGTTTTCAGATTACTAACAACATCTAATGAGTGGCTTTTGAATCCAAGCATTCTTTTAATTCCAGGGAAATATGATGYATTTCAGGAAGGAGACAGCATCCTCAAACAATGTAAAGCAGCTAATAAAACTGACACCTTCCCCATCATTGTCTCTTCACTGCTGTGTGTTTGTAGAGAAAAAACACTAGAGAAGACTTCTTCTACCCACACTTGAAGTGGAGTGAGTGGAGACAACTTCTCACTCCAATGCTGAATAAGAAAACATGGTCAGTCTGCTTCAGTCATCAAAAGGTAGAGAACATGGAAGGGAAGATAAGTATGGAGGGAAAAAAGTGGGTATGGTGGAGAGGCAAAAGATGTAAAAACTGTATATTTGTGTATCTTTGTAAATGAGATGGAAATTAGCTACAGTAAATTTGAAGGAACTGAAGAAAGAGTAGGAAAGGAAATCACTGAGAAAGAGAAGGGAAATAAGAGAAGTACTTGGATGATCATGGGCAGAAATTCAATGCTAATTGGCTAAGATTAGTCTCACTCTGGAAATAAGAACAAAGCTTAAAGAAGGGTAAAGTCATCATTTTCCCCTGCAAGACAGAAGAAGTCTATTGTGACAACTGTAGAGTGCATATTTTCCTACTGTCATAACACAAAAGAAAAATGTTTTCTCCTATTCAGGCTGTGGAAAAGTTGAAAGGACAACTGTAAAGAGCACAATATTGACAGGAGAACATGGCAGTCTACTTCCAGGTTGTGTGGATTGTTTCTGCCTGGTTCCTACAAGGCAGAAAAGAAGCTGGAAAGTCCTCAAGCAGATCATTACTGCCTTGCAGCAGTCATCACATGAGGAGCTACTGTGCGTGCGAAAATTACAGTCACACTTTTCTCCTAGATAGTCTGGTCTCAGCTGAGCAGCAGTAATGGAAAAAATCTTTATTGCTTTGACAAAGACAAAAAGTGAAAAAAAGAAAGTTTCACCATCCACGATGGATAAAGTTGTAGAGAATTAAGGCGTCTTTTCTCTCTCCTTCCAGAGAGGCAAAAAAGTGCCAAAGGAAAGGATATTTTGGCTCCTGCCCTAGAAAAAGGTACAAAATATTCTATATCTCCAAACGTAATAGACATTTGCAGTACCCAAGATGAAATTTATCCTTCTGTGAGTATCCAGAAGTTACAAAAGAGATATAGGGCACAAAATCGAACTACAAAATTATTTCATGACTGATTGTAAGGAAATCAGACCACAATAAAAATATCTGACTTGATTATGTAAATAAGAATCCCACCATTTTTCTTGGTTAAGGCATAACAGTGGTGCACCATTTTTTGGTGCAAAAGTGCTTTTCATTGTGGGACAAATAGTAGAATTAATAAAGAAGAGCATCTTCCCAAAATGAAATGCTTTCATTTTTGCATGTTTTAAAAATATTTTAGAAATAAAAAGAAGATTGCAATGGCTGATGTTTTCTCTAAAGATCAAAAAACAGGCAATCTCATGCAAACTGTGTGACAGAGGTAATGATGCTGCCTGYTCCATAGAGGAGACTAATAAAATGTCCAGAGAAAAGGTCCCTGACTCACCATGCAGCCTGGAGGTATTTCAAAGTAGCTTCAAAACAAAAATGAGAGTTTAGTCACTACAACCAGGAAACGGTAGAGACATGAACATACAGGGTGAAGAAGAAAAACGCATACATTACCAACAATACCCAGCACGTCAGGGGATTCAGCAATACTGATTGATCGCTTCTTTTTCCATAGAAATGCTTGGCTGAATCTCCTGCCCGAAAAAATAAATTGTCTTTGACATTCGCATTTCACTTATAATGATAGTTTAAATTGCAAAAGGGATTTTGACAACAGTAATTTTCTTCTCTGAAGAGCAAAGGGACTTTGAGAAATAAGTCCAATTGATACTGAATCTGTGACAGAATATCTTCAAATCCACATTCAACCATAATAGTTAATTATAATTACAAAGACAGACATTGTCAACCTGYGACCCCACAGATAATTCTAGAAACACTGGAGATTTACTTCAGGAATGTTTGTTTATTYGCTTYATTTTTCCAAAAAGCAAACTAGAAYATGACATGCAGTTTGCTGATTATTAAACAGCATCACAATCTTTCCTGGTAAATTGATATTGGAAATGAGGAACTTCAATATATAAATTCTTCCTAGTGGGGTATGAAAACAATCAGAAGATATTTTAGCAGAGAAAAATTGGACATGTGGGACAGATGCACATGTTCACCAATGGACTGAAATCTCATCAGTAGATTAAAGAGGCCACGTGTTTTACACCAGAGATGGGGAACATTGTTCTGAATAATGGTGGAAGAGGTCATTCAGCCTATGCTGAGACAAATTAACTGTATCAAATACTAAGACAAAACACAGGCCAAGTCTCTGGGTCGTCATATCCTTCTGCCTCAGCAGTACCAAGACTAATAAGCAGTCTATAGAAGAGCTTCATATACCTAAAAACAATACAAATTCATAGAAGCTAAATATTATTGAATAAAGCTATAGCTTCCTTGTAATCAGGAGAGAAGTAATGAGGAATCAGGCATAAAAAGAATAGTGTACTCTGCATGAATTGACCCAACAAGCTGCTGAAGAACAAGAATAGCAATCAGTTGCTTTCATCTCCTCATGGATGATTGAGCCATCGAAGACCTATGAGCTTTCTAAAAATGTTTTTATTCTGCAAAGCTAAAAACTTGTTTGCAGAGGCATTGAATTCACTATCATAATGTCACAAACATTGATTGAAAGTACTATCAGAGTACCTCCAAACTGAACAGAATTCTACTCTTTCAAAAGCAGGTACTTTTAATCTTCTGCGCAGCCATATATGCAGAAAGAAATATCTTAATAACAGATGTAGCTTCAGAAGAACAGTTCTTTAAGAAATAAATACTAATCCAGTGATGGACAACACTATAAAGACAGTGTCTAACCATAAGAGATAACTGGTTCCAATAGAGATGGTATCAGTCTGTAGTCACTGAGATTCTGGGGAAAGAATACTATGAAATTTCCTCTAAGGCTATTACTGAGAAGAGAAAAAAAGCTTGCAGTTCATAAAGAAATGAAGAATATGGACTCTTCATTTAGCCACGTGAGATAGGAAAATTGCACCTTATCTAAATTATCTTCAAAGAGAAAAATTGTAATAGGGAATAGTTCTGGTATTTGATCAAGACTGGGAGAAGCCTAGTAAAACAGCAAGTCCAGAAAGGGATTCTTCTAATACGCAAGGAAAATGGCAAAAGCCAAAGATGATAGATTTGACAGTCATATACAACCTTCTGTTTGGTTCTGCCGTGATAAAAGGCTGATGATTTCAATTGCTATGSAGTGAGGTCAACATAAATCATATGTACCAAGAGTATATGGGATTTACGGAGGCCACTGAGGCCTTGGGTAGTTCTAACTAAGTCCAGAACGAAAAATGAAGGTGGCAACATTTGTATTTATTTTCTGAGGCCTAATAGTAGAAGCAGTATGATATACCCTTCACTCATCAACATTCACTATTATTCAGCTTTATTTCCAGATCATGATTACATCAGTATTCTAGTCTATATTGCTGCTGCACAAGAATACTAGAATGAACTTTTGCCTTCCAACAGAAAAAAGTCACCAAATGCTCTTCTGACACTTCTRTTTTATCTTCGGTGATGCCACAAATGTCAGGAAAGATATCGACAGTATTATTGCCCTTTCTGAAAGACAACAGGATTATCAAAAACAATTCCACATGCACATAGACTGTGACTCTTGTCTCTCAAAAAAATCCAATTTTAGCTGGCAATTGTGGGTCCAAAGGAAGATAATATAAAGACTACCCAGATTTTTCAAAAGGGCTAAGGGAATAAAAAATATCTTTCTGTTAATTTCATAAGTTATTGAAAGCAATGTAGAATTACTGTTCATAGTGTAACAAAAGAATGTGGTCTTTCTTGCAAAGATTAACGTTTAATTGAGGACAGATTCTGGTACAGAAAGAAGAGCAATATCAGAGTTACTCTTATCTATGGAGTGAAAAAATGAATCTACCAGAGAAAAATGAGATAGGCTCTGTTCTAGTAATGAGCTAGTATCTCACTGAAAAGGAAGAAAAAAAAGGAAATTCCCAGAATGGCCCAAACTCAAAAATATTTCTGTACAACAATAAGACAGAAGATGAGACACACCTGAAAAAAAATCATATCTTATTTTCTATAAAGCATGAAACCACTCAAAAAGCTAATGACTGTGCTTATCCAGAAATGAGGGAAGAAAAAACATTGAAGATGTTAGAATCACAGAATCAGTAAGGTTGGAAGGGACCTCTGGAAATCACCTAGTCCAACCTCCCTGCTCAGCAGGGTCACCTAGAGCATCGTAGACAGGGTTGCATCCAGGCGGGCCYTGAAGATCTCCAGAGAAGGAGACTCCACAACCTCTCTGGGCAACCTGGTCCAGTGCTCCATCACTCTCACAGGGAAGAAATTCCCCCTCACGGTCAGGYGGAACTTCCTGCGCTTCTGTTTCTGCCAAATCATGTCTAATTGTAGGGCAGACAAGCAGACTTCACAGTGCAAACTTTTAAGTGCAAATAGAAACCAATCAATCATCATTTCCTGACTATTTACGAACAGTTGGAGAGATATGGGCATACTGAAATAAAACTATCATCTTTAACATTTCAAGCCAATCTCCTTTAAAATTTGAGATCTGGAATTATCTGTAAAATATGAATGAAAATCTATAAATGTTTTTTTCTACCAAAAAATATTCATGGAGGGAGTTCTRCACTGAAGAAGAAGTGTGCAAGCACACCCGCGGGTTACTGAGTGTTCCATCCCTAGGCATGTTTGCATGCACACTGACACTGTCTGCATGCAGCCAGAAAAGCAACTTCTGTTATTTTGGAACACTGCAGCACTGTAGAAGGATTTATCTTTTTCTTGATGGAGGCAAGATACTCAAGATGAATTTGTCAGTCTAATTTAGATGTTTACAATGCAAATTTCTGTATCCAAGCTTGTCCCCTTTGACTTCCTATAGAGGCCACAGAAGCAGTCACTTCTTCAGTGTGAGTCATCTGACCAAATTAAYTGTATCCCAGGTGTGTCTATTGCTCTCCACTATCTATGATGGAGCTTAGWGTCACAAGCTTAGACAGATTTATCTACATTCGAGACTTCGTGGGGTTTGGCCAGATGAGTTCCGTGGGTCTCTATTATATTCATCTCTTATGAAAATTTACCTCTTTTAGAGACTGACAGAGTCATCAAAGATAAAGGGTATAATTATATAAATAGATTTTTAAAAATCAGCATTTTCATGCTATCTGCTATGTAAATACTGGAATGTGGCTGAACACAAAGTTGCCTGCTGTTACAGGCTGCAGAGGCAAGCAGAAGGATCAGTTCATTCATGGGCTSTGCCAGGCTATTGTAAGGCACCAGTGAAGCCAGACATGGACTTGGCTGGTGAAAAGCAACAGGGTGGAAGTTGCACATTTTGATTGCAGAGGGACTGCTCTGGAGCTAGTCCAGCAACTGTGAAACTGGATTCTTTCCCTGCAAAAAATAAAGAGGGTGACCACCTGCCTCCATTAGAGATTTCCATGGCTCAAAACAGACATAAAGTTTGGGTACCTCCTTTCTCCTAATATTTAAGCTTCCCATAAGATTAATTAAGCATGTATTGAATGATCTGGAAACATCTAGAAACGTGATATTTAATCTGACCCTTTGTCAGACATCAATGTTATAAGGATCAGTTTGTGATACTTAGGTCTGGCTCATGGCAGCACCTTTTGTGGCATAAGCTCCTAGAGAACCGTCCTGGCTCTGAGATAACCCATGTGGCATAGGTAAGCATCTTCTTCTATAGCTGCAAAAATTGTTAGAATTACCTGTAACAGAAGTTAGCAGCTGATCCCTCCTAGACATAGAAAGGTGGTGCATTTGTGCTGGTACCAACAATAACATTAACACAAATCTCCGAGATATCTTTTGGGGAGACAGGACAAGAGGGGAAGGAGGACTCCACAGTCAGCCAAGGCAGCGGAAGTTCAGGGAAATACTGAAAACACTTAACACAAAGTAGCTGTTCAGTTTACTTTTTGGAGGACAAGGCTGGGTAACAGTAAGCCTTCAAATTAGAAGCACAGCGTTACATCACAGGACTTCTATAGTTATGGGCTTTTTCTTCTCCTTAGACTTCCTCAAATATTCCATAAATAAGTCAGATATGGGTCAGATTCAAGTTATCATGAGTTTGTACATCTCAGTTGTAGGGAAGGTGATGTTCTTCATGATGAAAGAGAGATCACTGCTCTCCTCAAGACTATATGTGAATCTATAGCTGTAACATTTTCTGTTCTATTTGAAGCTGAAAATGTGGGCAGTGCAGGAGGAGAGATCCTAATATCTGACATCCAGTGCAGAGATCCACTAAGGAGGTACACCTGACACTTTTGGCTTTCTCCCTGAGRTCTGGGATCACAGTCCAACAGCCAGTATTTAGCTGGTACGTGATCCTCTGCTGAACTACAAAGTGATTGGCTTCTTCTGATCATATGTTCATCTCCACAGCGCTGATTGCCAGGGAGGAGTTACACTTAAAACTAAAGCTGTACAAGAAGTCCAAATTAGATCAAGAAGAATCTATATATTTCCAGTGGTTATGATGACAATCAAGGACCAGAAAAACATTGTATGCTAAAACTAAACAAATTTTTAAAAGACGGGGCAAGTCTTGTACTCAGTGTTGATTGCACGTCAATAGTACTAGAAGAAGAAATATTTATCTTTAAKAATATTGTTTTCTCTTCAATTTTATCTTATATGTCAATAAAGTTTTACACTGCTCTTAGAGAAACCAGAACTCTGAAAAGAACATTGCAAGTTTATGCTAAACTGGGGACAAAATTACAAGTCCAAATTAATTTTGCTCAAAAAAAATATATATTTTTTTAATTTGTAAATAAAAGGCAGGTATATCAGACTGTGGTTTTCCAGGTTTTTCAATAGAGGCCAAAAATAAAAGAAAGAACCACTWATTGATTTGATACTCCTCTGGAAGAAATACAGACCATGGATAAAGGGCTGCTTCAACAAATAAAATTCTGTAACAAAATTAAATGTTACCAATCATCTCTCCTAGTACTGTTGTTTTTGAGAAATGAAGGAAGACTTTGATCCATAAAGAAGTATATACAGCCTTTGTGTTCTTATTATGGGGGGGGGGAGGWAAAAGAAAGAATTTTGCAAAAACATAAAAAGAAGTCAGTAGCACATGATCTACCAGATGGAAAACAGCGATATGAACATATTTGGAAAGAAACACTCATCAGTATGTCAAGGCATTCATCATAATTGCCTGGGTGTAACGATCTCTATCATATCAGACTAGAAGCTGTGACTGACATTTTCACAGATGTTTGTGGATGAACTTCTACCTCCCAGAAAATAAAAATAGATATTCCCCTTTAGCATTTGCATTTGAACTGCAGTTATGCTATATATGCCAAAAACATACTGATAGCATAACCAATCCATATTAAAAGTCTACTTAGAGTGCATCAGAAGGCAATGCTGATAGTCATCTCTAGAAATGTTGTTTTGAAATTTTTAGAGAAATTCTGGAGCATAAAGACAAGTGGCAAAAGAGGTAAACAATAGAAAAGGAATAAGGTATGACGGCACACACCCTTTTATATATTTGTCTACAACATACACATATACATTTAGCCTACTCACCTAGTGCTGTCTTGGTAGTCAGTGGAGTGAAGAAGGCACCTTTGGTAGTGAGATATCAGAATTACCATTTTTAGACACTTCATTTTTTTTGTACTTTTGATGCAGCAAGCTGAGGGAGAGTACTTCAGTTGTAAATATAGTAAAATGTGAGCTCTATATACGAAAAAGAAATGTTGTCTATATGCCCATATAATAAAATGAGTATGTGTCTTCCAGAAAGCAAAATGTGCAAATGATGAATGTTTACCTGAAATAATTATATGTAAATTTCAACATAATCCAAAATCTCTGAAAGATACAACAACTAACCTAACACAAAATTCAAGCCATAAATCATTCAGATCTGGCTGTTATGGGTGCAGATTTAGCTACAGGTTCATGACAGGAAACAGAAGCCTTGATGGGCTTTTCTCGCACAAAATCTCTGGGACTAGATTTTTAAAAAATGAACAATAACCTATGTGATATGTAATAACCTATATGATATGTTCAAAAAAAAATACACTGTCCCTTCATGAAACAGAAAAGTAGGCCTTCTTGAGGACAAACATGTCTCTGAGAAGTTAATTCAAATAAATATTGATTTTGTGATAAAAGAATTGCCTGAAATCTGCACACTTTTACATGTGATGTGAGTAATCATTATTTCAGAGATTTAGACTATACTGATAGAATTACATACTAAATGCATTATATACCCCAGCAGAAGTTCAGATTTTGGCAAACCAAAGTATAACAAACCTGAAGTATTACTGGTCAGATCATTGCAAACGTTGAGAAATGGCATATAAGCAAGTGTGATAGTTGAGCTCTTTATTACGCTATCAGAGACAGACCAGCATTCGGTCAAATGAACCGTCTAATCAACAGAGATGGAAAACGGACACAGATATTTCAGYCATTTGAAAGTGTTCCAGCAATGCTAAGAAGCTAGTAGAAAAGGAACATGCAGATGAAAATACTCTATCCTCCTTGCCACAAGATATGCAACTGCTTTCTGTGAAACAAGTCAAAACAAATTGAAGAAAGTAATAAAAGTATATGTCTTTTCATAAAAATACAGTCACCAGCATGGCAGGGTATTCAGCTTAATTACAAAGCTACAGACTTGACTACCAAATGAGAGYAGAAAGTTTGTTTGGCTCTACTTTTATTTTCAGATTGACTGAAATCTTCATTTTGACACCTGCTTCTCATCTGCAGAGATATCGCATATGCCAAGAAAAACATACATAACGTAATTACTATGTGCAAAGAAAAGGACTTTGAGAAATGAATGMTATCGCTTACTGAGCTAGTGACAGATGATGTCTCTAATCTATCTCCAGTGACAGCCATTTCAGAGGGACAATATAAACCCTGGACTAGTCAAATCATTTGAAAATAAGATAAAGCTACTTCTTGACGCCGTAACCCTTYGGAGGAAATAGAGATTGCAGCAGAAGACCTGTGTCCGATGTAACAGGAGAGATGGCCATAAATTCTTCCCAATGGTGGTCCCTAACAGAAAGCCAGGGGAGATCATGGGATGAGAAATAATTTGTGGTCTCCAGGAAAGAAGATAGGAAGTGTTACCTCTTCTATAGTGTGCTTCTTGCAGTGGCAGGGCTATGTGTCCTACCAGCTCAGCTAAGCTACAGCTGTTAACAGGCAAGACATTGCTGGCCCTGACAGCAGGTCGCTCGCCAACCCCACAGCTCAGTGCAGGCAGCTGCATCCACTYGCCCTATGCTGGGCGGCAGTGAGCAGAGTCTTCAGACTGGGAAGGGAAGGCCTCTACGTGAAATGGCTGTAGGATGTCCCAGACAGCCCTTCCTACACCCGTTAGCCAATATGGGGAAGTAGAAAATCCTGAGCGTATGTGGGGATGTGACACRCTGCTGAGCATATGACATGTGTCAGCAAAGCAAAATCAGATTTGACACACATACTTTGCTTAATCATGGCTGGGAATCAACCTGACAACATCAACCGAAAAAATCCTAGGTTTAAATTTTCCACTGTTTTAAGGTCTCCTTTGGGGAATTAAGAAGAGTATAAGAAATGAGCATCTATCTGCACAATCAAGCTTATATTCTTGGAGCCCATCCAAGAACAAAAACAGCCCCCACCTGTTCTCAAAGCAYGGACACAGGACAGGCTTAAGATGGAAATATTTTTATGTTACTCTGCAGCAGAAACAAAACAAAGAGACAACCTGGTTGAAATTCCCCAGATACAACAGAAGGGAAAGATTGCTCTAAACATACTGAAAACATTAGAAAAGCACTAACCAGCATGTAAGGCATTTAACTGTATAGCATGGCTATAAAGTTTTGTACCAACCCAGATCACAAGCCTTGACTCGCTATTTTACAATAAAACCCTGTGCATCATTTTCTCTCTATTAAAAAAAAAAAACTTTACAGAATTTTGCTTTGCTGACAATAATTGAACATGTGTTGGAAAGATAATAACATCAGAAAAGGWTTTCTGAGGAATCCGGTTGTAAGAAGCAAGGGCAAGTGACTGCAGCACACATGACAGATACCGCTTCAAATTCTGATAACCACAGTATCCAGATGACATGAGCTGTGACTTCCAGATGACATAAGAGATCAAGAATATTATAGCAATATTATATGCAATAGTAWATGTTTTAATGTTATAACTCAAGGGAAAATGTATGTTACAAGGTCAACAAAATAAAATTGCAGCTGAAAATTGGAGAAATATTCCACTGTATGAAGACACTTGTTATAAAAATTATGTGTCATCTGTGAAGGGTAAAAAAAATCCTAAAATGGAAAACAGATCTGTAAAATCATTTCCTTTATTGGTAATAGATCTTGTTTTTAGCAGAACAGAAAAAAATATATAATCAGACATTTTGATAATAAAAGATATCTGGAGGCTCTGGGTAACAATGGTAAGTATGAGAAAATTAATTTCATCTCTTCAATAAAATTATTGAATTCAATAAAATTATTGAATTAGTATTTCCATCTCTTTTATGTGACTGGAGACCACAGTGCAAAACTTTGTGATGGAAAATTCGTTATCTAAAGGTAAATAGAAGCTGGTCTTCATTTGAGTACTTGCAGAAGTAGAAGATGAAGATAGACACAACGAGGGAGGAAATGCGTATGGCTTGTCTTCGCTCTTGGCCTTACTGGATACCCACAGAGTTCGGAACAGAGAACAAAACTCTTTTTTACCTTTTTAAATGAAAGTGATTCTTGCTTGAGCTTCCTATCCAGAGTGGAAAGAGCTAATCATAAAAATCAACTCTTTAATAGCATATACATCCAAAAAAAGCTGGTATTAACTCCATCCAGTACTAGTCCTTTATCTATACAGCCTTTGTCCAGCAACAAAATGATTGAATTAAATGCTTTTGTGCACAATTGCTGCATTTCACAAAACAGTCCAAAGTAAAACTATTACCAGAACAATCGTCCGTAGAGCAGAAGCAAAAGTTTATCAGCCGATCAGCCCTTAAGCTCCATGTGATAGATCAGCATAAACCTATGAGAGTAATAGTAGTGGAAGTGGCCTCATATGCAGTATACCAAACCTTTATCGTACAAAGAGTTGACTTATCACAGCCAAGGTAAAATAGTCGCTGTAACAAAGTACGGATATGCGTACTCCAAATGGCCAGAGAAACGGAAATGACTTGCTGGATAACTCACTCTTTGGTTAAATTGATCAGGGATCAGGTATCTGCTGAGACTTTTGTAACCTTTTTTAAAGCTTTGATCTAAAACACATGATCACCTTTCCTCGGAGCACAGGAAGTGCAAAGAGCAACGAGAATTTTTAAAGCACTTCTGAAAAATGCCAAAGGCACCCACACACTTTTATTCATATATTATCTGATTTTTTTCCCCCCTCTRGTGCACAGAATTTCTCTAGCAAAATTTTTAGAGGGAAGATGACTTACACACAGTTTCAAAACAAGTTCTCTTTTAGCAGTGTTTCAAACAGAAAGGTGCAGAAATATATCAATAAAAGACAAAGTAGAGCATCACCTTGTAAGGGAAAAAGATTACTGAAGCCCCAAGCAACAGGTTTCCAAATGTTCAGTGTTTGATGCACACTGTTTTGATTGCATAGACTGGAGTTTTCACTTGTCAATCTGAAATGTTGTGTATCATAAAAGGAGGTTTTAGTTCCAATTAGTATATAAAAGATAGAAACTGAGACATTTGGAACTATTTCTGTCTTTATTCTCTAGATAATATAAAAATTCCTAAACCAGACTGCTGCTCCCTTTAAAATATAGTGGTTGAGAAAAGAACCTGGCAACAGTAATTCTTTCCCTGACAGAAATTGTCTATTTCCATTCTAAAGTAGATACTTTATTTTTTTTACTTAATTTCTTCCTCTTGTTAATACAAACCAGAAAACCCTGTACTACAAAGTATTTTAAAGAAAATATTGTGACTATGAGCATCTATTCATAAAAGAAAAACTTTAAAGACTTAACCATGCATGTTCTAACCCTGTTGGTCATGGGTTCAATTTCCATGCAAGGACAAAGATGGTAGTCATTACGGTTGCATAGGATTAGTCAGTACATTTGCTGGTTTTGCTTCATGCATAACAGCTAGAATCACTCAACAGCTTTTTTTTTTTTTCTTTTTAACCATTTTTTATAGAATCTAGTCAAATTAACCTGTACTGTCAGAACAGAAATAAGACATGCCACTAAACTTTTCTGATTTATATAATTGAGACTTATCAGTGAAAACACATACCAAAGAAAATTTTGATTTTCTTGCCCCAATATATCCTGCTTTGTGGGGATATTTTTGCCAGGTTTCTTGTAATACTGACATTTACATTCTAGTTGTGAGAGGTTTCAACRGACAGAAACAAGAAGGAATTAAGCAACTGGTATTGAAAATAGATGCTAAGAGGCCATTAAAAAATATACTTGAAAGTTTTCAAATGAAAGATAAAAATCTTTTCACACCTGGGTCAAATTCTGGCCCATKCAACAGTGACTGAGAGTTATTACTGTCTCACAGCTGCCCTCTGGCCTGTGGGAAATGAACTGACCCTTAGGGACCAAGATCCCATGCACAAAAATGACATTCTGGTCTAGAAATATTCTGAAAATTCACTTAGTGTTAACCCGGGTCATCAAATATTGCAAACAGTATCTGACACCCCTTGACACTTTAGCAGCTGGGGAAAAGCTTTTTAAACCACCTACAAATTGATGGACAAAGCAGTTTTGTGTAAAAAAATCCCAAAGCAACAGAGCTTTGGCTCATGGATTGCGTTGCTATCTGTTCAAGGAGGCACCTTGCAATGAACTCTCCACCAGTTTACAGCAATGTGAGCATACAAATAATCTTTCTGCATGCAATAGCTTCATTGAGGTCTCAAGAGCAGAAGCTTATTTTATTTATTTTTTACAAAAGACATTTTCAGAGTCTGGTCCAACCTTTATTCCTTCTGTCCCAGACACTGTTTACAGACGMAAAGCACCTGGTTTTGTTCAGGAAAAAAAATAATAAAAAAATGAACCTCCTTTGCCTGCAACACAGATTTAAATTACCAAGCTCTCTGATCCTTACTGCTTTAGAAAGTACTGAATGGTTTTAAAATGTTGAGGGAACACTAAATGCGTATTGTTAAGCTGGTCCACGTGTGTTTCCCCACTGAGATGATAAGCAGAAACAACCTCAGAAYGCATCAAATGACATCTCGAATCAGTTGCATTCAAACACGACCTGCTTCAGCTCTGTTTTTCAGGTATTTAGTTCCCATGTAGCACCCTGACTGCAAGAGCTAGAAATTCTGATAGTCCAAAATCATACTGGAGCCAAGGCAAGACGWAGTGAGGCTGTTTCAAGCACCTCCAGCTTCAGAGTGAAAATTAGAACATTTAGACACATTTACCTAGAGAATGGGAATCAGGTGGGATCCAGACTCTCTTTTTCTGCCAGATGTCCCTTGGTGGGACACAAGAACTCCTCATCCTTTCTGTGGAAATGGGGGTTAGGGCACAGMTGGGCTTAGGTGAGCCCCCAATGCTCCTATTCTTGCCTGCACTTGGGTCCATCAGCAACTTTTTAGCCCACAGCATAAGGGATGAGGGACAGCTGGGTTGTGGCTTTGGATTCAGGCAGTTGGTAAATGTTCCACACTGGCACTGTTCCCCTTCCAAATGTAGATGTTGKAATTGAAACTAAAGTTTTTTTTCCAGATTTTTGGAAGATTTATCTCAAATTGACCCCCCCACCCAAAGAATTTGAGGTCATTATAGCGATTTTTTTTAGTAAGATAAAATAAATTATTTCTACTTTATTATCTTAATTTATCAGATTTATATTTATGACATGTTGTACCTAATAGCATTAAATATTTGTAAAGAGAATATTTGAATATTTAAATGAAAGTAAAAAATTACTTATTAATATATCTCCCCCATGAAAACTGTTGTCCAAATTATCACATTCTCACCATATATTCTGATGGTACTTAATTTCCTTACAAAAAAAATATTTCTCTCAGTCTTTTAAAATATTTGTTATTCTGTTAGCCAGCATTAAAAGTAGARCAGAAGACTGCTTCTTTGAAAGAAAGAAACCAAGTTAAAATCAAAACTGCCATGACTAAAATGAACACTCCTGTGCTCAGTAATTGAAAATTAACTTGCATGATACAGGTTCCGTGAGTCTCTGATCACAYGTGCCTGCTGCGTATGAGCTACAGGTAACTTAAATTATAGGGTCTATTGAACTTTTACATGAAATAGGGCTTCAGAGTACCAGTCCTGAGGGAGTCTAGGACCTGAGCGAATGACAGAGACGTGAAGTGGGTTGCTGAACCAATTCAGATGAAAGAATCGATAAGGCAAGGAGATAAACGAGATAAGACGAGCCTACATCAAGTCTGCGTCAGGGATGTACTAGAGAAGGTGACACCTCCCTTGCATGTAATGATGTAGTCTTAACTGGATGCAACAATATTAAGGTATTATTTGAAGGATATTTTTGTGAACTTCTGTTTATTTTCCACACTGCATATCGAAAAATGGTGCTTTGAAGACACAAACCTGATAACCACCCCAAGCTATTGCCGGAGTAAAGCTGTTGATCACAGAGTGAAAATGGTGGTATTGACACATAAATCATGTTACTATTGTTGATAGTAGGATGAGAGAACTCTTAACGTATATTGTTAAGCTGGTCTTTGTGCTTCACACCCGTACTTACTTGAGGGACAGGAACAGGAAACCTAAGGGACAGCAACAGAAGGAGCCAAAATAACGCTGATTAACTGTGGGTTTTGTTTTTCTTGGGAATTATAAATGTATGACTTCATACTGCAGACAGTGTAAATGAAGGTATAGAAAGAAAGTTTTAGTAATTATAGTGTGCATTCCCTAACTATGAATATTTAAGTGATAAACGGTAAACCCATACTTCAAATATTTATCAAACATACCTGATAAATTTCTCACTTCTTTCTACCAAACTCACTGCTGAATTTCAAATACATGTCAAGATTGGTTAAAAAAGACCAAGATAAATACTTTTTTCTCTGTCTCCTAAGAAAGATCTTAGCCTATTAATGTCCCTTAATAAGATGATTTTATTAGATTCTTGAAAGTCATTTCTTGGACAGGAGGGGATTTCAGGGAAAAAAATATAGTGCTCTTAAAAATCAAGTCTGTTGTTTCTGATATATTTGCAAAAAATCTTTAAGGTAATATGGTATAATCATAATTCACTACTTTAGAGAGAAAAATGTTTTGCTGACATTTCAGAGGAGCTAGCACACTGGCCTGGACATGGTATTTATTGACCAAATCAGTTAGTTTTATAAATGAGAGACAGGGAAAGGATCTCTTCTAGATTAATATACATTGGTATCAAGAACAAAAGAGATTTCTGAATATTTAAAATTCCCAAAACAACCAAGAACTGCAAGGGCAAAAAACTACATGGGATACATTTCCTCAGCTCCCTGTCCAGTTTATTTTCCCCTGGATTCAAAAGAAAGTTAAGATGGATTTATAAATTTTCTTGATATAAGCTGGAAAGTCTCTCACTATCCTAAATTATGCTACCCCTAGAAATCATAGTAAAAGACATGTTGTGGCAGAGTGGCCTAAGGGTACCAACAAGGCAAGGTTTGTAAGKACATAAAATAACTTCTATGAGATTTCTACAGCCGGGGAAAAAAAAAAAAACAAAAAAGCACACATGTTCAAATACACTAGTTTTTATTTAAATTGCTGGATTTGAGAGCCCAGAAGCTTGTTTGGCTTTATTTATCTATTTGTTTGTTTGTTTGTTTGTTTCCTAAAATGCATTATATGGCTGTCTACAAAATACTACATCTCCTGCAGCTCTTACCTTTCTAGTAACATACTYCATAATTGCTTCATTTGCAACGAGAACATTGGCTATCTACTGCTAAGTAAGATAGATGCTACTATATGTTCCTAATCAAAGACTATCCTTTTATGAATTTCCTGAATTTATGTGTATAATAATCTTTTTAATGTATCCTGATTAAGGTGTCTTTGGCATTACAGCACAAGCAGTGGTTTGACCATGTAGAGCTGTCAACATACAGTTACTTGAGATCCTCTTTAAGATGGCTTTCATTGCTTCATATGATTTTAATAAATAATCAGACTACCTTATAAAATGGGTCAATTTCCTAACACCATCAATAGTACACTTTTTTCAATGGACTTAAGTTATTAATATAATTTTGAATACGTTTAACCTTCACTGAATTCTTAGACTTTCTTAATTTCCTCAACTGAACAGACTTTCACTGGTGATTAGTAAATGTTACATAAAAAGCAACTGTGAAGAGGAAAAGGCCCTATGGTACCTGAAAGAAAATGTACATTCTCACCACCTGCCTTGCATTTAGCTTTACTAAGACTTCCAGTTTGTCAATAATTTTGAAACTTTTATATTTTAAGACCTGCAAAATCTGGTAGAAATACCTCTGACATATTGCATGTCACCCTAGAGACTGTAATATGTAGGAGCTGTAATTTACTAGGAGTGTTAAAAACTAGCATTTGCAAAAACCTTCAGTACTAAAACATTTATGGGCTTCCCCCACTTAGAATATGAGACACCTTTCAAAGCAGCTTCCTTAATATTCTGCAGCAAATAACATGTTAATGAAGCTTGGAAAAAAAAGATATTAAAATACAAAATTAAGGTGAATAATAAATTACTATTCATTGTGTAGTGTACATAAAAAGCCTTAAACAGGTTACTTTTTAGGACAGTAACTAGAGATATGCAAATTCCTATGGAGTTTATTCCAAGGGATGCATTGCTCTTCTAAGGAAGATGTGTGAGTTACCTGCGTATCAGCAACACTCTTCCCTTTGTGTTTGATTTAGATATTAATGAGGAAAAACTAAAGGATTTTGATGMAAGAAAGAATGATTTGTTCAACCCCACAAAACTGTCAGAACTGGCTGAAAGGCAGAGCTCAGAGGGTCGTCATCAGTGGCGTGGAGTCCAGTTGAAGGCCTGTAGCTCGTGGCGTCCCACAGGGCTCAGTCCTGGATCCCATCCTGTTCAACTTCTTCATCAATGACCTGGATGAGGGGACAGAGTGCCTCCTCTGCAAGTTTGCTGATGATGCCAAGCTGGGAGGAGTGGCKGACACACCTGAGGGCTGTGCTGCCATTCAGAGAGMCCTGGASAGRCTGGAGAGCTGGGCGGAGAGGAACCTCAKGAGGTTCARCAAGGGCAAGYKYAGRGTCCTGCACCTAGGGAAAAATAACCCTWGGCACCAATAYAAGCTGGAGRCTGAYCTTGTGGAGAGCAGCTCTGCAGAGAAGGACCTGGGAGTGCTGGTGGATGACARGTTGACCATGAGSCAGCAATGTGCCCTTGTGTCCAAGAAGGCCAGTGGTCTCCTGGGGTGCATTGGGAAGACCGTTGCCAGCAGGTGGAGGGAGGTGATCCTGCCCCTCTACACAGCCCTGGGGAGGCCTCACCTTGAGTCCTGGGTCCAGTTCTGGGCTCCCCAGGAYAAGACACACATGGAGCTACTGGAGAGAGTCCAGCGGAGGGCTATGAGGATGATCATAGGGCTGGAGCACCTGCCCTGTGAGGAACGGCTGTGAGAGCTGGACTTCTTCAGCCTGGGCAAGAGAAGACTGAAGGGGGATCTTATCAATGTGTACAAGTACCTGAAGGGAGGGTGTCAAGGGGATGGGGACAAACTCTTTTCAGTTGTCCCGTATGACAGGACAAGAGGCAATGGGCAGAAATGGAAGTGCAGGAAGTTCCGCCTGACCGTGAGGGGGAATTTCTTCCCTGTGAGAGTGACGGAGCACTGGAGCAGGTTGCCCAGAGAGGTTGTGGAGTCTCCTTCTCTGGAGATATTCAAAGTCCATCTGGATGCAGCCCTGTCTAACATGCTCTGTGTGACCCTGCTTGAGCAGGGAGGTTGGACGAGATGATCTCCAGAGGTCCCTTCCAACCTTACTGATTCTATGATTCTATGAAACTATTGAGTATCTCTGCAGAACTACCTAAGGATCAATTTGTTATATGCGTTACGGAAAGACTAGAATCGTTCACTCTTTCAGCAAAGCAAAGTATATTGTTTTTTTCATATACAACTCTCTGAACAATATAAAAGTGTCTTGTCAAGCGGAGTGTCTTTATTACACAGCCTTATTCAGGCAGGACTTTTAATAAAGTTCAGTCATCAGGTTTTGATCAGCCTGAAGGTAGCAGAGTTTTGCCTCAAACAAAGAWTTTTTTTTWAAAAAAGGAATAAAACCCATGAGGTTTTGACCTGTCATCTTTTTTTGGTTTGTTTTCCTAAAGAAGGGAAAAGTAGTCAGCCTCTCGTTTGGTTGCAAAAATCTGGGAATGGAATAATTGAGACAGGATAAGAAACTTTCAGAACCTTCCACCTTCAGTGTGATTCTGAAAAGCTCAGTTATTTCTCTGTTCTTCAATAGCTATCTCAATTAATATTGTACAACARGCATGATCTTCAGTGTGTGTAATTTCTGTGCTCATGTTCTACCAAGAATGGTTAAAGGAGATACAAACTTTGTGAAAAGATGACTAGTAATGACTAAAAAATCCAAATCTGACGAACTAACAGAAGAAAAATTCTGGACAATCTTTAGAGTCCAGTATGAATTGGCTACCATTTTTTTTCCCAGGAATTTCGGTGAGCATCATTAAAATCTGGCTGGCCAGCCAAAAACCTTAATCAGAGAAGAACACTGGTTTAGTGCTCTTTCTGAGCCTTTGGCAAGTGTCCTCTGAAAAAGGATACTACCTGACTTCTGCAGAATTTTTGAGAATCATCTTCCTTGGATTCAGTCCAAGTCCAGAGTGGAACTCTTTAAAGTTTTCTGTACTTTGTTCACCTAAAAAAAAAAATCACATTGTTTCTATCCACAGTACTGAAAAAGGAGCTTTAAGAGATTGCTTTTTGCACCCTTCTGATTGTACCTCGTACAGGCATATTTTCACGGGCTTCAGACTAACTTACTACCCTTATAAGCCAAGCAACTGTAAAAGAAAGCATACTGAAATGTATTTTCTACTATGTATATCCTGTGTATTTTCATATGTACACTCAGAAGTCACACATTTCCTAGTTATCAATTTTCAAATTTTAGTCCTAAAATATTTTTAAACATCTTAAGGTGCTTCTTTTGCCTAAAGAAAGGTAAAGYATTCCCTTTTTCCAACATGGTGATKCTACATCACTGAGTCAGAGAATCAGGATTTCTTTTTTAATTAAAAAATTCTCTTTCAGGAACAGAGAGAAAATAGATGAGGACTGAGATGGCAATTTTTTATAGCAGTGTAAAACGAAACCCTTGCAAAAATCAGGATTGCAGGATTTCTACAGGCAGCCCCCTAATGCTAAGTACAAACACTATGATACCAGTAGCAGCATCAAAAGAAATGTGATATCTATGAATAACAGGGCAGATAATTCCATGGCAGATAAAGAAAAATTTGCAGCAGTGCTCTTTCATGAAAAGGTGTTGGTAGAGGTTCTCCTGTGGTTTTCTGTATATAAAAGTGCTTAACTCTGTTGGGAGTATATTTATTATTAAGTTTGAACCTAAAAGGAATAAATTTTTTTAAGGAATTGGTCAGTATGGATTACATATGTCTTCTGTCTCAAACCTGTTAAAAATCAACTCAAAGTTGATGTTTGCCATAATTATATTAACATTTAAAATTGATGTCTGTATAATTTAAAATATTATTTTTCCTTTATTAGCTCCCCAACACTGCAGTGATTATAAATGCTTATTTTAAAGTCTGTTTATTCAGCTTTGACTACCATATAATTATAAGACTATTTAGTTGGAAACAAAACAAAAATTGCCATCTGGTTCTACTGAAAATGGGTGTATATATATGTACATATATATAAAGCGAGGGTAGGGAATATCTTTGATGCTAATAACAATGTTTCAGAAATATCACTGTTTTTAAATTAACTCAAAAAGAGATGAGATGCGTGCATCTTATCTCTCGCTTTGTATATAACCCCCACTAAAGAAATGCTGGACAGTCTTATAATTTTCCATCAACTTCTTTTCAGTTATTTTAGTTTTTGTTAACATTATTCTTACAAAAATCCAAGATTAGTCACTGCATTTTCAACTAATGTGAACACGCATGAACAGTATGTTCATTTAAGCATGTCTGCAAAGCACATACTTTATATCCACAAAGAAGATTAATTACGCAGATATATTAGGACGTAGGAAGATATATGACTGTAAAACTGGTGTGTAATTTTTACCTTGCATAAATATCTATGAAGACTGTCAAATGTGCATTAAAATCAGGTATGCAGGCAGGGTGCGCTTTTGTTTGCATATGAAAAATCCATATCATATTTAGAGGCAAATTCAATAGGATATATGCTGTAAAGAAATGGAAGACACTATACATAGACTCATACATATATATTGATAAATAGAYATGATACATATAAGACATCAAATTTGTTTTATTTTCCTCCTTATTAGCAAGAATAATAATTAAAGATAAAAATACTGATTCTTTTTTTTTTCTGGCTTTTTATGTAGCTTGTGCAATGTAATATTTTTCTCTCTTAAACTTGAATATGCTTTAACAAGTCATATTTTTAAGAGGAAATTGTAAAGAAGCAAATTRTCTAAAGGTACATCTCCTTCTGTTAATTATCAGATGGGGATCTTCTTCCCTRACATCAGAGACCTGCAGTACAGAGGCTCCATCTGAACAGTCACTAAAGGCTCCTTTTATAGTCATTGGAGAGAGACACAGGGTTCAGCAGGGATGTCTGTTTTAAGCCAAGATGAACCTCAGCTTAATACTACATTTGTGTCTCTATAGACTACAAAGGACATTTAGACAACTAGCTTTCATGTGTATGTCTACAAAGGCTGTAGACTTTTACATTTGTCTCCTTCAAGTTTAGGATCAGCCATTCTGAAGGCTTTCCTCTAGAAGTCAGTCTTTAAAAGAAATCTGAATGTGAAAAACCCATTACTTTAATTATATAAAGTAATAGAACAAAGTTCTCTCTCTCTACATCGAATTTACACAGCTCCTGTTGCAGAAATATTTGAAGACCTCATAATATATTTGTTATTTTACAAAAAGAAGAGACAAGATCATTSTGCCATCACAAAAATAAGTTCTAGTGAGAAAATACGTAGCTGTCTTAGTGAGATTGTGTGTCCGATTTAATATACTTTGGTTCTCAAAGGCAGATCGTGCTCTTCCAGTACAACCTTGGATATTAAAGATTTAAGGTAGGATGTCCAAAATCATCAAAGCTGCCCCCTATTCTTTCTCAAAGTAGCATGGGTTAGTCTGTAGTCCAGACAGCTAYTTAGAGCAAGGTTTCTTCCGTAGTATGTGAAAGGACTATTCAATCATTTTCAGTACAAACAAAAGTACTCAAATCCTTGTGACAAGCAGGAAAATGTTGCTATGAATGTTTTTGTTGTTAGTACAGAATGAAAGAGAACGCAGAAAGAGAAAATCCCATAGGTTTTCTTGATAAAGTTCTTATTTGTTTCAATCAACTTTTGAAAAGGATTATATGAGCAGGTTCACTTTTCTATCAAGGGGATGCAAAAATAAAATAGTTTYTGGAGCTTACACTGTATCTGTATTATACTGCCATATAATTACACAAATGTGATGTTTGATGTAAAAATAAATTTGTTCCATKTAACACAAAGACAGAAACCTTGAAAAAAATAGCCATTTGCGTATCCCAGAAAACTTATTTTCTTCCAGAATGAAAGAAAACTAAACAGCAAAACAAAAGTCAAATTAACACATCCTTCCACATCCTCTGGCTGCACTGATGTATTCTAGTTCTGCAAGAAGAAACACTCTTTCTTATTWGCTGGCACTGCAAGATTTTAAGTGACCCAGCAGTCAACATTTCCCACTGTGGCAAAAACARTTTTGTAATTGTCCTGTGAATTAGGGAAACGAACTCTCGGAGAATTCTCGCATTGGGTATTTTCTTGGGCGATGATGTGGAAATAATAGATTTAATGAGAACAGTGTAACGATGTGGAATACAATTTCATTCTTGAGTAAATTTCACATCTTTTCCAACCACAAAATGGATTAATGTAAAGCGTCAAGCAGGGAACTAACCTGGAGATCCTGCTGTTAAACACAAATAACAGAACGGCCGGATTTGCATTACAGCTGACTTTGACACAACACAAGAAAAATAAAGAGGAAAGCAATGGTGGCGAGGGGCAGAGACAGCAGTATTCCTAACACACCGTGGGATTCATTCATGTGACTCCCCCACTACCAACAGTGAGAATCGCTTCATAGGATCTGAAAGATTGCACCGAAAGATTGTACCTCCACATGAGCCGCAGTAAGTTAGGAATTATGCTTTTCTAAATCCTCTGCCCCAGGAGAGGCTCTACCCTAATTACACAGCAGTGTCTGGGTGAGTGGTGCAWGCTGAAAGGTGAAAGATTACGAGTCGGTGAGTGCCCTCTGCTGTTACCTCCGTCACACTGTGACAGTATTTCTGCTGCTGTGGAACGAGCGCCTTAGTCCTGGCAGCACACTGCCAAACCCCAGCAATAACTCTTCGCAGGGAAACTCAGGAGTCAGACTTCCTATGCTGGGCACAGCTCTGCGTTATGGTTGCTCTTCCATGGGGAGATGATCCTGCCTGCTTGCACTCTGCAATGGATGGAGCCAATGCTCCTTCTGCAGCAGAGCCGTGCTGAGATGGAGCTCTGCCCCCTTCCTCCTCCTCCCGCGAAACCCYTCCCTTCCTCACACACCCTTGGTGCTATCCCACAGCAGGGATTAGGAGCTGCTTTCCCAAGCAGATTAGGCAGTTCATCTTAGYCCTTAGCATGACACACAAACTGGAGGAAGAGGGAGAGGAAAGTCTAAGGCTTGTTGCAGAACATCTCCTCAGAAGCGGAAGGGACCTGCTGTTCCAGGAGTCTCAAATCCCACATGAAAACACTGATTTCTCAGGTGTAGGTTTCTTCTTTTTRCAACTTCATGACATGATCTTGACAGCAGATGAAAATCAAGGAAGGCAATCAGGAAAGGAACTAGAAAATGAGGGAGGAATTTGTCRTTTGAATTTATCAGTCCTCCAGAGCGGGCACACTTTTCATAAGCAATAGCCCACAGGATGACAGAACCATAGAATCATGGAATCACAGAATCAGTAAGGTTGGAAGGGRCCTCTGGAGATCATCTAGTCCAACCCCCCTGCTCAGCAGGGGCACCTAGAGCATGTTAGACAGGGTTGCATCCAGGCRGGYYTTGAAKMTCTCCAGAGAAGGAGACTCCACAACCTCTCTGGGCAACCTGKKCCARKGCTCCGTCACTCTCACAGGGAAGAAATTCCCCCTCACGGTCAGGCRGAACTTCCTGTGCTTCMATTTCTGCCCATTGCCTCTTGTCCTGTCACACGGGRCAACTGAAAAGAGTTTGTCCCCATCCCCTTGACACCCTCCCTTCAGATGCTTATACACATTGATAAGATCCCCCCTCAGTCTTCTCTTGCTCAGGCTGAAGAGGCCCAGCTCTCACAGCCGTTCCTCGTAGGGCAGATGCTCCAGCCCTCTGATCATCTTTGTAGCCCTACACTGGACTCTCTCCAGTAGCTCCATGTATGTCTTGTCCTGGGGAGCCCAGAACTGGACACAGTACTCAAGATGAGGCCTCACCAGGGCTGCGTAGAGGGGCAGGATCATCTCCCTCAACCTGATGGCAACAGTCTTCCCAATGCACCCCAGGAGACCATAGGCCTTCTTGGCCACAGAGGCACATTGCTGGCTCATGGTCAACCTGTCATCCMCCAGCACTCCCAGGTCCTTCTCTGCAGAGCTGCTCTCCACAAGGTCAGCTCCCAGCCTGGACTGGTGCCTAGGGTTACTTCTCMCTAGGTGCAGGACTCTGCACTTGCGCTTGTTGAACTTCAGGAGGTTCCTCTACACCCAACTCTCCAGTCTGTCCAGGTCTTTCTGTATGGCAGCACAGTCCTCTGGTCAGCCATCAGCAAACTTGCAGAGGAGTCACTCTGTACCCTAATCCAGGTCATTGATGAAGAAGTTGAACAGGCTGGGACCCAGGACTGAGCCCTGTGGGACACCACTAGCCACAGGCCTTCAACTAGACTCCACRTCACTGATGACGACCCTCTGAGCTCTGCCTTTCAGTCAGTTCTCAATCCACCTCACTGGCCACTCRTCTAACCCACACTTGATGAGCTTCCATCAGAGAAGGCTATCAGATTGGTTAAGCAGAATTTCCCTTTGGTGAATCCATGCTGACTACTCCTGATCACCTTCYTSTCCTCCGTATGCCTGGAGATGACATCCAGAACGAGGTTTTCCATCACCTTTCCAGACACGGATGTGAGGCTGACTGACCTAGAGTTGCCGGGGTCCTCCTTCTTGCCCTTCTTGAAGACTGGAGTGACTTTGGCTTTCTTCCAGTCCTCAGGCACCTCTCCAGTTCTCCAGGACCTTTCAAAGATGATGGAGAGCAGCCTGGCAGCAACATCCACCAGCTCCCTCAGGACCCGTGGGTGCATCCCATCTGAGCCCATGGATTTGTGGATGTCTAGCCTGCCCAGAACCTCTCTAATCCTATYCTCCTCAACCAGAGGAAAGTCTTCCCTTCTCCAGACTTTCTCCCTCACCAGGCTGCAGGATTCCTGGGGGCTGCCCTTAGCGGTGAAAATTGAAGGAAAGAAGACATTCAGTAATTCTGCCTTCTCTGTATACCTTGTCACCAGGGCCCCGCCCAATTCAGAAGTGGGCCCACATTTTCCCGAGTCCTCCTCTTGCTGCTGATGTATCTGAAGAAGCCCTTCCTGTTGTCCTTGACATCCCTTGCCAGACTCAATTCCAATTGGGCCTTAGCCTTCCTCGCAGCATCTCTACATACYCTGACTGCATTCCTGTAAWTCTCCCAAGTAGCCTGTCCCCTCTTCCACAGTCTATTGTCTTCTTCTAAGAAGAGAGGGGAGAGGGAGCGCTGGACAACACCTGGCAGAAAGGACAGCAAACTGAAGTGAGGATGCAGACACATGCCTGCTTGTTTGTGTAAATTAGCACTAGGACCCCACCTCTTGAGGCAACATTTTAGAAATATTGATTTGAATAAAATGCAATATGCAAAGACATAAGGATAATTTCAACCCTGCCCAAGCCGATGAAAATCCACTTATTTTGTCACAATTGATTTCTTTCATCTTAACAGATTTAATTCAGCCATATAAATATATAGATGGGCAAAAAAAACGAGGAGAAAGTCATGAAATTTTGTGTGGACATGAGTTTTTAAAGATGTTCAAAAACAACCCATCAATGTGAGCACAGTTGCACCAATAGTATAGATAATGCACTCTTTAGTGTGTCCTCTTTTTCCTGAGAACAAAGGATCAACCTGGAAAATACACACAGGGAGCCAAATTAGTTTCCAAGCTTTCAGCAGAGATCTTGTTTTGACCGGTATTAGATATTGGCTTGTGTTAGCTTTATCTTGATTGCCTTACCCAACAGGATATAACACATGCAAACTTGATTGCATTTCTTTAGAAGAGTTCTAATTAAGGAGCTCAGCTAACTAACATCTAATATTTAATATATAGAATTAATATATCATATCGTCCTAGATCCATGCTATGCAGCCATTGTTTAGTTTTACATTTCTTGTGTATGCTCAATTTCAATCTGATTCAATTTACAAATCAAAAATTATCCCAGGGCTTCTAARCATCCTTGAGACTCCTTCGTTACCCTTCTTCCCATCTTCCTGAGAACTGTCCTGCAGCCAGACATTTGCAAGACATTTTGACAGCAGCTGGACACAGGCACAGACCTCATTGAACTGAATGTTGACATGTCTCTCTGAGCTCGCTATCTGGACTACCTTTGGAGTCAAGAGAGAAAAATAACACTTCAAGGACATGGCCGATCTCATTTTGAAGCCAACCTTTAAAACACGTTAGAATAATTGCCCACTAAGAGGTATCTCTTTCTCCCACTAATCCTAAGCGGAGTCTAGGTAACTAGGTCATATGTTGGCCTCCATGTAGTGAATCCCCAAAGTCAGATGAGATGAATCCCACCATGAGTAGCCAAGCTACACCCAGTATGCAGACCAAGATTACCTTTGTTTCACATTTGTAGCTCTCTGATCTCTCCCATTTTATAGGTATTCAGCTCTTCAGCTGCAAGCTTTCTGGGCATGGAAAAATTCTTCAGCTGCGCAGTGACTCACAGTAGGATCGTGTTACACTGTTAGGATACCACRGCACTACAGTGATACAAAGAAAAGTAATGGGACAGGGGAGAGATAGTGATGTAAAACCAGACACAAATTAGACTCGTACCCTGTAGAACCATAATGAGAAACATACAAAGAGATACTGTTTAAATAATTCAGAATGACATTAATTCTTCTCCTGTTTGTACTGAAACAAATTCATTTTCTTCCCAATCTATATTTCTCACCAAAACATAAGGTTCTAGACCAGAAATAATCCAGTAAGATAAGTAGCTGGCACTTACTTAGCACTTTTTGTCTTCAAATTATTTTACAGATGTTGCCAAGTTTATTGTCCTTGTTCTCTTGGGAAAGAGGTACAAGAGATAAGATTGCCAGCCCTGAGCAGATACCCAGATTAAAATTCTGGAGTTAGATTAAATTTCCTGCTTTCAGATCTAGAAAGTTTTTAAGGAAAAATGACCCATTAGGCTACAAAATTTATGTGACTAAGAATGTCACAGGCAGTCTAAGTATTTCTGAAACTTGAATGCATTGTCAAAATGAAGACTTGTATAGTGAAATTGCTAAATTCTTTAGCATATTAAACATATGCACGTGCTGCTCCCTAATTATCATGTGCATACTACTTGTCACAAGTCCTAAAAACCTTTGAAGACAAACATTCCTAGCAAATTCAGCAGGACTTTTGCAAAATGTAAAATATAAGCAAGGTCATGGCAGAAAAAAATCTTTTGGTAATTGGTTTCAGTGAAAGAAACCAATATTGATTGGAACCCTGTTCTGGTTTGGGTAATATTTTGTCTGTTGTCTGCCAGTGTAAGGTAATGTTGATTAGCTCCTGATTCCCATTGTTAAGCTACCACAAGACCCTGACATCATGTTTGTGATTTTCAGATAAAGAGCATTTAAACTAAATATTCTTGCAGTACAACCAGATTATAAAAAGCTCACCTGGGAAGTCAACATGGAAATGGTGGAATTATCCTGTCTGTGGGTGTTTTAACATCTAATGAAAGCCATTGCATCAATGAAGTATAGATTTCTCACAACAGATGGTAAGCATATACATTTATATGAGAATTAGAGACATATTTTCTCAAAATATGACCTTTGTCTTTTTCCCCCTTCATGGTTGAAAGATGCTAAAATGTCATCTCAAATTGTTCTTTGTTTGCCTTGTGGTTTTACTAAATCCTTTTAAAGAAATTAAACAGCCTACACACTGACTCATGACCAGCTTTTCCATTTACTTTTTAACAGAAACCCAGTGGTGTTAAATAAAGAGCACTATTACTTCTCTCAGCATGATTTTCCATATGTAGAAAATCTATATAGAAGATGCTTCTTATGGAATAAATCTTGCCCACCTGTTTTTAAAAAACTCTGAAGCATAAACACTACACAGTAATAAGATTTGAATGGAGATTATAAATCTTACATYCACTTAACAGGAACATTTACTAAAAATTGATTTGGAAAAATCCTGAMAGATGCTTTTCTTTTTACTGGATTTTTATTTGCTATTTCCTAAAGCTATTTCTTAATAAGAAGGGACTAAACTATACTTATCCAAACAGGCTTCAATCTGTTGAAACAAATCAGTTTTGGAATTAAAAGTGAAATTATAAAATGTAGTTTCATTGTTGGTGAAAAATTGATAGAAAGAAAATAAATTAAAGGCCTGAGCTAAAAATATATTCTATTTCATAATGACAGTATCTACTAAATATTTAGAAAGATGCAAAAGAAAGACAGCCTGGGTCTGTCTATATGTCCCCATAGTCATTTTCTATATGAAGCAGCTTACAAAAAAAAAGTAAGTGCAGCAAATCTGTATTTCATCTAGCCCATAATCTATAGAGCTATCCAAAATATAAAACATTGGCTTCACTAAAAGCTCAGAACCTTAAGATACACATTATTCTTAGCTTTCTTCTTTCTTATTTGAAACATGAATTCACAGGCATTGCTGAAAAAAATTTGGAAGTTGTCTTCAACATTTTCCATTTACCAATCTCCATTTATTATAAACGATTCTGACATGTTTAATTTTTAATAATCATCTTATTTCATTAGTGTGGCAGTGGTTTTAGTGAAAGAGAACATTTTTCAACAGAAAACTTAAAATCCTGTTCTCAGAACAAAAGATCTTTTTCTAAGAGAAAATCGAAGGCTTTCACCCTAGCAAGACATTTCATAAAATAGTTCCGGTATTTCTTAAGACATTCACTGCAAAAGAAACACACCCTCGGAACTCAGAAACCTAACAATTTCTCCTGGACATTAATTTTTTCTTTGTTTTACAATACTCAAGATCTTTTGCAGGAAAAACATGAATGTGTTTACATGCCTCTTACTAGTACTAAAATATTTTTTTGGCAGAAAGAGTCAAAGTCCTTCCCAAATCCAGCTCACTTAATTATAGTTGTATAGCTTGTTCCAGCTCTGTAGACCATGAAGACATCTTCTGGATATTTGGGGATATATCCAGCCACATTYATTTTCATCCATATGTTGAATAGCTAGGCCAATTCAATCACATTTATATGTGGTAAATTTGCTTTAGGAAATTGCATTTCACCTAACGTGAATTGCAACTCCTYTTGTTACGCATCGCATAGTGGTGTGCCTGTGTATCAAAGCTGGGCCTGCGTGCACAYCCTACTCTAGTTGTTAATTCTCTGGGCTGTCCAGGAACTCCCAGCTTGGAATCTGCAGAAAGAAGAGAATGGGCTGGTTTGGGACAATGGACCAGCTTGAAACTTGGTGATTGACTGAATCTTCACATTAATTAATAAGCCTTCATGAATGAGAGCTTCAGATGCTCCTAGAGATGCACTCAGGCTATCTAAATAACAATAGAAGCTATTCCTGTAGAAATGGTTGCATAGGACAGTCTTTTGTATGTAGTTGAGATATTCAGGGTTCCTTCAAGGTTTTCAGCACACTATTACTCATGTGCCATCGGGAGCCATTTCAGAGTGACAGCAAAGTCTGACAACTGCCTCAAGTTGGGCTCCAACCTGGTCATCTCTTCTTTGAGCACCCCAGTCAGCCCTCACCTGCAGTTGTCCATAAGGGCTCTTCCTCCGCCTCAGTTTCCATAGGCCACTTCATGAACTGAGGTGTGCAGTCAGCAGTCAACTGGTTCCCCTGCCAAAGATCTGCAAGGCAGCCTTAGCTGCAGCGGCACAGCCACCAGCTTGGGCAGGGGGTGGCGAATTTTGAGTGCAATGAATAAGGTTTTGAGTTTCTGGATCAGAGGGTCATTGTATCTCATATAAGTGACCCAAGGGGACCAGTCCTGAGGAATGGGATATTACTACTACTGAGTGATTAGTTTCTGCCCTCATTAGGAAATAAACATTAGCTATATCTGACTAATGAATGTCCATAAACCACCTATATTAAATCCTCACTCAGTGCTTGCTGAAGGGTTCAGGGAGCTGAGGAGCAGCTGAGGAAGCCCTCAGGGTGTGATCTGCATCCTCATACTCCCAGAGCTTCCTGTAGTATTTGGAGGTTAGTCTGGAGCTGTGGGAAGGCTGTACATACAAGCACCTGCATGGTGTGAGAGCCAGGCTTGATGGTGCCTGGCTCAGGGCTGGAGATGACCTGGGCACACAGCGCAGGAGCAGCAGTGTGGGCTGCTCCATGAGGGTGGAGGAGCTAAGAGGCAAAGGTGAGAACGCAGCTGGCAAGACTATGTAGTAGCACAGTACCTGTGTAAGAAGAGCAGAAGAGGTCCAAAGATGGTAATGGAAGCCAGACAACAGTTCAGTTCACCAGGCAGGTCTGCAGTGATGAAGCAGGTCTGAGATCAAAGCAGGAAATCAACCGCTCCAGAGACAGAATCAAGGAGATACAAGAAGAGGCATAGATGTACCAACAGAGATCAAGGGCAAAAATCTGAGCTAAAAAATCCTTCCAAACCAAGTGGAACAGGTCCCTGCTGAGGTTCCTCACCTCTCTGCACCACAAAAGTTGGCCCCAAGCTGGGGCAGCCAAACCCCAAGGCAGGGGCAATGCACTCAGAGCCCTGACAACAACAGTAAAACCAAAAAGGCTTTAAGTGTCCTGCATAAGCTGACTACTCTAGCAAAGGTGATTGGAAATTTCTGTTCAAATCATGCATATTTCCTGATTAAGATAATTAATAAGCATTTTATCTTATTTTCTTCCTTGTCTACTTTCAAGCCATTACTAAAGGCAAAATAAAAAATGATACTAATTATTCTTTATSAAGCACATTCATTTACCAAGAACAATTCTTGTCACCTTTTATGCTTGATAATTTATTGTTAAATCTCCTAGAAACCAGTTTTTCATATTATTCAGATATTTTGAGATTTACTGTGAAGATGGCAAATAATAGGTGACCTGCCATTTAAGACAAGTCTCTCTAGAGAGACAAGTCTATTTAACCACTCCCCTTGTAGCAATCACAAAGAATCCACTTGCTGTTTTAACATTGTTAACTTTGTCAAGTATTTTTGCCTTTTTCCTTCTTGTATAGCTTCTACTTAATGAGTAATTCTTTTTATAAAATTCCTAGTGGACTAGTCACCTAAAATCCTGTAATTTAATTTAATTTATTCTCTGACTAATCACTAGTGGCAAAGATCCTGCAATATAAAATATATATGCTATTTTATTTTGGATGGATGTCTGGGTAGGTTTTGCTATTTCCCAACCAATAAATTTTCAGTAAAGTACTGGAAAAATATGAATGTTAAGACATGCATCATGTTAAAATACAGTAAGTATTTCAAGTTTCATCCAGTAAAATATGATACCATATTGATCTTACGATAGGGTCTAAGAATAGAAGTTGCTTCAAGTGATTCCGAATCTATGATTGTTTGTTTAGCTGGCACTTGAACTACTTGCTTTTTTAAAAATTGATTTTTAGTGTAAATGTTCTTTATGTGCTGACAGTAAAAGCATTACACTAGGCATACATGTGCAAAAACCATTATTTCAGATTTATGGACTATAATACTATATAATATATAACCTTTCAGGTTAATTTRTTGAGTGTTTAGGAGATGTAAAAAGAAAATGATTAGAGGTAATGTACTGTGTTGGRCTTTTGGCTCAGCATGCAAATAAGCGGTGCTTAGTAAGCCCATCAGGAGACAGGACTATGGACACTCGTATAGTGTCGTCAGACCTGAGGCTCCCAGCTCCGCGCTGCAGGAAAGCAGGAAAGGGGTGCTTCTTTACATTGTCCCCCCCCCCCTTTTTTTTAATTATAAAAACCCATGGAGAATGTTAAAATGATGGGCAATCACCAGGCCCGGTCTGTTTTCCATAGAAAGCACTTTCCTCCTCCAGTTCCAGCTACCTTCTCTCTTCTCCATCCAAAACAAACAAATCCCACTATCCAGAAAGGAAACCAAACACAGGAAAGACCCGTATCTTGAATCCTGAGGGATCTGCACTTAGGTCCAGGTTCCCTCAGACTTTCTTGCGTGGCAGCAGCTGTCTGTACCCACATCTTACAGATAGTTCTGTACCTACAGATCAGCAGTAGAGTTTTCACAGGAACCATCTCCCCAAAAGCCAAATTTTCAAATGGTCTCTGAACAGCTAAAATCTTCAACCCAGCTGTGAACACCAATTAACTGAAGAYAACATCCATACTCTGTCCATGTATTTGTTCTCCACCCGCCAAATGGGATAAATCCTGCCTGTTCCTAACCTTTTGTTTGTCATATACATTTACCTTATAAGGCTGGAAAAGAAAAACATGTTCAGTAGGCTCTTTTTTGACTATAGCCTGTAATGTAATGCAATATGAGTAACAGTCTATGTTTCGATACTTTCCATATTGACTGTAACACAGATATTTTTCCCCTCTTTCTATTTTGTCAAAATGCACAGTCTGTTTCCACTTTAAAAAGTCAGCAATGATCCACATGCTCTGTGATTCTCTGAAATATATACTAACAATATACTAACAATATACTAACAAATTGACTTAAGGAATCATAAAAGAAGAGAAGTAAAAGATCTGTCCTTTGCTCTCTCCACACACACATCATGCCTCCCCCCCTCTCATGGCAGGAGTTAGTAAACTATTTCAGGATTTTTTTTTTCCTGAAAGCTAGTACTACTAGTGGGTGACTAGAAGGCAATATGAAAAAAAAGCAGCATGAGAAGGATTGAAATATTCTGTGTGTATGTCTCTGAATTTATGTAATAAATGCCAGTCTATGGCTGAACCTAAAGCTGGAAGGAGAAGAGCAGGAGTTAAATTCTTCTTGATCTTTCCCAGTCATTTATGCCACATTCCCCAGTTAAGCTGCAGTTTTACCATGTGGAATGAACGTCAGAAATAACAGCCTAAGTGTCTGAGACTTCTCACTGCGGTCTGTGGCTTAGAAGTTCCTCTGGGTGAGGGCAGCTGAAGAGGATTAGACAGTTCAGAGGCAAGAACAGCGTGCTTTTGGACAGCGATGCAGTCCTTACACAYCCACTGGAAGTAAAACTCTCCATTCAGCTGGACTCGTTCGCTTCTTAAGCATTGCTGTGGTGTCTGTAGATAATTGCCRTCTCGTCTGCAGACAAAACCCATAGTTTTGAAATGTCTTTTATAGTTTAYTCAGGAAAATGTTGAGAAGTTCATAGCTTTCTCATCACATTTCAGCTCTGTCACACAGGCATGGAGGAATCCATGCAAAATTGTTCAGATGCTCCATGCACAAGGAGCGGCAGGCAGGACATTAAGGTAAAGTGGTGCRTGGAAACCAAAATAACAAAAGGAGAAACAAACACTGTCAAGTTGAGCAAGAATATTCACCTAGACTGTAGTTAATGCTACTGTCCTTGTGTCTGCTGAGTCTAATGACTGTTTCCACTGGTACAACAAGTTCCTATTTTTCTCCACTGTAATTATCATTAAAGTAGCTGTCCAAGACTACTTTTAAACCTTATTTAAAATTAAAGGAATTTTAATTCAGACYGGTACAATACAGTGGAAGGTGTAGCACTAATTCTTGTTCCCTATCGAATTTAATTTGTGTCTTTTCTGGAAAGAAAGAACCATCCTTTCTTTTGGCTATACTGGCAAACGTTTTTGCACGTCAGTAAAAGATGGATATTGATCGGAAAGTGTATAACGAGACCGCAGAATGCCTTGCTTCTGTCTCTCCATACAGTTCATAAACCACAATAAATCAGGTTACAAGAACTGTAGAAATGTTCACATTCTTTTATGAGAATCTTTCTTCCATGAGATTCTTACCCTGTACTCAGCTCTGGTGAGTCCACACCTGGAGTGTTGTCTCTGCTTCTGGGCTCCCCAGTTCAGGAGAGMTGGGGACCTGCTGGAGTGAGTTCTGCAAAGGGCCACAAAGACGTTTGAGGGATTGGAGGACCCGTCATTTGAGGAGAGGCTGAGAGAGCTGGGACTGTTTAGCCTGGAGGAGAGAAGGCTCAGGGAGATTTAACAATGTGGGTAAATACTTGATGAGACGAGTAAAGAAGATGGGTCCAGACTTCTCTCTTTGGTACCCAGTGATAGAACAACAGGCAGTGGGCACGAGTTGAAATACAGGAAATTCAATTCAAACATAGCGAAAAGAATTATTTACTGTGGGGATGGTCAGATACTGGAACAGGTTGCCTGGAGGGGCTGTGTACAAATATCTTGGATTTGTAGAGTCATTTGTATACCTTGGATAGTCAAAATCTGACTGGACACAGCAAGTTACTATGGGTTACATCACTTTGAGGAGGGGGGATGGATTAGACAATCCTTTGAGGTCCCTTTCCACCTCAYCCACACTGTGATTCTGTAACTCTGCAATGAACAAAAAAGAAAGAGAAAATCAAAATTCTCAATAAATAACAAGATCACAACTGTTACAGCTAGAAAAAAAAAAGGTCAAAAAGCTCACAGTAAAACTGTGAAATAGGCAAYACCAGTTTTGTCAACTCAGCCTCACTGGAGTTGTTCTAGCTTGGAAACTCACACAGGAAATTCTTGAAAGTAAATTGTTTGCCTTTGAAGATACAAGCTGACAGATAAAGAAAAGATAAAGAAATATTCCTTACAAAATCTGGGGGTGATATTCACACAACAAGGAGCTTTCCACAACATTATAAAAAGTCAAGAGAAGCCCACAGTGTATTCAGTGGGAGTTTTGATTGACAATGCCACTACTGAAAATTTAATAGTAGTCTTGATACTTTTAAGTCATGTCTATTAGGAACCACGCAGAAGTGCAGAGCTGGAGAGCATCTCTTTCCACTGGAGGCTTTCATGTGTAGACTTGAAAAGTAAGTTGAGTCTAATCTRCATTACTCTATTAGTTATTCTTTGCTTTCTGAAAACAATTATAACTTTATCCAAAAGTTTTGGATTTTTTTCTTTTTTTCTGAAGGGAAATTGCTTGTCAGTGACTATGTGAAGCTATCCTTTGTGAGGAGCAGGATTAAGATCCTTTGGTTATTTCCTACCCATTCATTTTAAATCTGAACTCCCCTTAAAACAGAAGTATTAAAATTTCACGTAACTATAGTTTAAGCCAAGTAACTGTGCAGCTGCACTAGTGTAGAGACCACACATCAACAAGATGATCAACAGGTACTTTGCCGAAGTCCTAAGGGAGACACTCATTCCATCCACAGGGCAAAGCAAATCTTGCAGGATCACAGGGGAGTACTGAAGTTTTCTAAAGGTTAATCATCAGAGACAGGTGTTACATAGTACAGCCAAGGATACCAAAACTAACCTACAATGAGTTCCTGYTAAATACAACAAACTGATACTCTCCTTTTACACCAGTTTTAAGCAAGTATGACTGATGACTTTGGTGTAGTAAATTCAAATTTAGTGGGGTGAAGGCTTCCCATCCCCAGCACCCCTCTTAGCTTAGCTCCAGAACGTGAAAGTAGGGAGGGCTGGTGACCAGTCTCAGTTCAGAAGCATGTTCTGATTTTGCTCAAGCATGCCCAGTGGCCCCAACCTTGTTCCCAGACCCTCGATGCCAGCATTCCCACCAGATTGTGCAGGAGGGACTATCTGGGCCTTGCAGGGTGGAATAGTTACATATTTTGGCACACTTACCTTCAAGGCAGAATCCAGAATGCTGTTGCAGCCTCTGCTGTGTGAACTTTGGAAGCAAGCAGAAATGACGGGCCACACTCACAAGTGTGAATGCGGACATCACTGGGTGTCTGAATAATCCCATTGTGCCGGCCACTTTGRAATGTGCTTATCAACACTGTGCCCTAAGTTTTTCTTAAAAGTGCTTACCAGCACACGTATAACAAGTTTGACAAATCAGCTTCAGCACAAAAACAGATCCTCCTTGGAGAAAGGTAGAAGTTAAAATGAACTACTCTGTCTTTAACCATAGTATCCCACTGAGGAAACTATTCCAAGGAAGCCACAGTAATTTTCTTTGAACCATTAGAAAGAGTGTTTCTGCAGCCACTTCATTTTTACTGTTTCCTTGAATTACTTTTTAGAATATGTTCCACTGCTTCATCCAGAAACTTTGAAGAAACAAGATCTTGCTAGCTGCTTTTTCCTTGCAGTTTAAGTAAGTTTCACAAGTTAATTCAGTATATTAGTTTCTGTTGCCAGACAATCCAGTCTTAACTTTGCTGTGACAGTTGGAAGTTTATTACAATTTTAAACAGAGTAGAGGGTGTTAGGACCCTCTACTAATTTTTCCTGGACTTCAGTATTTTCAGCAATCATTTAATGAATTGTATAAATAGCTCATGACCAACATTTGTTATCCATTATTCTCTTAAAAAATGTTTCTTTCATGGTCAGATTCATTGAGAAGCTGCAGAAAAATGGACTAGATTTTTYTCTCTCTGAAAATCTAAAGGAAAAGCAAAGTTAAATTAGTTCAGATAAAATTAGAGCTTCATTGAATTATTATTCCAMTTTTGAGAAATTTTATGGAGATCTGGGAAATAAAATACATAAGAGAAGGTCAACTGTGCTATCAACAGTTCAACATCCATCTTGACGTTAAGATCAGATCCAGAAGGAAGCACCTGCTGGACCATGTGACTTGGGTCCATTAAGTTGAAGTTATTGTGAATGAGTGTGGCCAGCTCAGAAGAGTGGAAGAATGAAATCAGTGGTATCAGAAGCCAGGAAGGAAGCAGRGGAGGATACAGAGGCAGGAGGAAAAGGTTCTTAGTTCTCTAATCATAAATGATGTCGCTAGATAGGCGAGAGCAGAGATAAAGAGTTAGAGATGAAGATGTCATGGACATTGAGGGTATTGGAAGGAAAGAGACTTTGAAATTTGACTCCATAAGTTTGAAGCTTAATCAGAGAGTTTGCAAAAGATGAAAAAAATGTAGACCAGTTAACTGAAGGCAGAAGCAAAGATGAGATGTGAATTTGTCACGCTATCAAAAGCACAATATTGCAGCTGCTGCTGACAACAAAATCTAAGGCCCTCTACCTTCAGAGACCAAACTAGAATTGTCAACAACTGTTTTGACTGCCAGAGAGAAGATTATATACCATCATCCATCCTACTATCCCACAACACGTGCCTACAGAAAATAAAGTTATTTAGAAATTAGAGATAAACTCTATGGGAGAAAGAGGCAATTAATATACAATATGCCTAATCAGCCATAAAATTATACATGACAGATAACCAGAATATTGTCAGTCACAGCAGGAAATAGTGAACTATTCAGACAGGTCATGCACAACTAGGCATACTGCTTGGATGTGTGTGCGTCTGTGTGCACATGTGCATGAGGGAGACGGAGAAATGCCTATAGGTTGTACACACCTAGCAGTGCTGTAGAATACACACTGTAAATAAAGGAAGCTATAGTTAATATATTTGGGGTCCAAGATGGTGAAAAAAGTGTGCATCAATTACTACCTGATAAGCGCTAAGTCAGTATTGCTCTGCTTTGCTGTCTGCCGACAGCCTGAATAAAGGCAGCAGCTCAGCTCGCGGGAGAGGCAGATTTTGGGAGGGGAGTGAATGTTCTACGTCTCACTCRGTGTGTTTACTGTCTTGCAAAATACAGGTAACAAGCCTTTATTTAGGCAAGAACAGTGAGATCTTTCTAAAGGGAGATGAACCAAGAGGGCAGTCAAACCTGACTGCAGAATTATAGGTGGCAACATGTCATTTGCTATGTCAAGGCTGTTATAGCCRTGTCTGGCTCATGCTTCTTGCATGCCATCCATGCAGATTTTAAAGTCAAAGTGTTTGTACTTCTGGAAGAGTAACATAGATAACTAATTAAGAGAGTTACCAAGCAACATATTCACTGACTGCTTTTAATCTGTTTCAAATAATGCCTCTATGGCAGAAGGAATGTATAAATATAAACACTTCTGCTGCACAGTAGTGTTTTTTTTTTTTTTTTTTTTTTTTTTTTTTTTTTTTTTTTTTTGCTGGTGTATCTTCTCATTCTCTTCCCTCACAAGCAGAAGCTTTCTTGCTTCTGTGCACATGCTAGGGTCTTCTTGCATGTTCCAGTCCTCCTGTAGGTTTTATGGGCTTATCTCCCACCATGTATTTCAGGGGCTCTCTCCAAACCCTCTTCACTCCTACTAACCTGCTGGGAGGTCTGTAGGATTTCTTTCTCTGTAGCGTGCCACAGGTCTTCCATAGCCTCCATTTCTTTCTCCACAAATGCCAGGGGTACCAGTTGCATTTCCAGGCCCTTCTCCTGTGGCCACCCATTTGCTCTTCCTTCCACCACGGTTCTCCCCCCTCCCCCCCAGGAAATAAGTCATTCATGGTGCCAATGTTTCATTTCCGTTCATGAAACCTTAAATCAGCAAACATGCTGTTCCTTGAGGTGGGGGAGTAAGAACCAGCAGTAATTTCTGGCAACAAGTCTATACACTCATTCACCAGCCCAGAGAAATTCATCTGTTATTGACTGTAACTATTAGAAGCTTAAAGACCTTTTCACAGGGATTGTATCTACAGTTTGAAGAACATTTCCACAGGAAACTAAAAGCACTGTTGCAGAGGAGGAAGTTGGAACAGAGCTCCTATTTTGTTGCAAAACCAAAAGTCATTCTTAGTCATCTGGTGATGGCTCCCAGACACCCTTTCATCTAGCAGATAGTCTCATTCTATTGACAAATAAGGATAGCCTTAAGTTTTACACTTTAAAACTTAAATACTAATGAAAACTACAAATTTTAGAAACTGGAAATGAAGCTGGGCAAGCCTAAGTTTTCACCCTTCCTCCTACTACGAAGATATTACCTTTAAGGTTTCTTGATTGTGGATCTTACCCTGTAATAATCTCTACATTATTATTATTTCATATTCAAGCCATATTAAAATATATAAATTATCTTATATTTTAATTGTTTGTTGATTTATAATGTAATGGTGATTTTTAAAGACTAAACATGTCTCCTAGCACAAAATTTTAATTAGTATTTGATAATTAGGAAGATGAGCACAATATGTTTATGTTTGCTATGAGACCTTTGACAATTAAGCAGTTTGTATCACTTTACACTTTATGTCACTGGTCAACCACATAGGCAGCCTATAGCAATGAAAAAAAATGATGAGAAATGTTGAGAAATTAATAAGTAACCAAGATCTGTGAGTATGTTTCATTTTCCTAGAATCAAGAATCTCAGTCAGAATGAGATGATCAGCTGGATCTTTTATGCAAATCTGATTATATGAACAGTGGGAAGTTGTTGATTTTGTTTTCATTTAAAAAATGAGCAACCAGTGCTCAGTTGCTTGCTTTATAATACTCCATACAGTGCCCGCCACTACTCACAATATATGTATATCTTATACAACATTAGCTTTTCATATTTTCCTTTCTATAATTTTGTTGCTATAGAAATCTTCCCCGTAGCATCTGTAGCCATAAAGTCAAAAGCCTTTGAACACAGAGCATTCTTATCTATCTTCAGGACAATTTAGAATAATGTTAACGAAATGTAAGTGAAAATTAAGTTTCTAAAAAACCTCTTGCTCTTCTGTATCTGAGAAAGATAACTCATTTCAATTTTTGCCTTTTTATCTTAGCAAAAAATAGACAAACACTATTTATGTAATCCTTCTTTTACTAAAGTTTCCCCAAAAGCTTAACAAATGAAACAAGATCTTCAAAAATTACTTGTCAAGCACTGGGGCACAGCTGCCTCTGGAGTGGAATTGACAGCTGCTCTGTGATACCAGCTTGTTACTATTTGTCTTTTCAGGAAATGAAAAGTAAAATTTTGAAAGTCGGCGTCCAATTACTGTTGCTGCATCTGGACAGGGCTTGAAGACAAACACCCTGGCTGGCCTGCAAGGGGCTGTGGGCCTCTTGAAGGGCACAGTGGGCACTCCATTTCGTCGGGAAGGCAGGGCCTCCTCCCATTTCCACCATGCCTTCCTGACACGACAGGACGCCTGACAGTCCTAATTCTGCCCAGGTGATAYGCACAAAGGGGATCAGCGGAATTTTTATCCCTCAAATTATTATTGCTTCTGAATTAGAGATGAAAAAAGTGAAAAGAAATTTCTGATAGGTCTTGGAGGAAGTTAAGGAAAAAAAGTAAAAATGATCAGAAAACACTACTTTAGATAAAATAGAATATTTTCCATCTGGAGCTCAATCATCAGTGCACCCACTACCACTATAGCAGTTTTCCAAAAATATTTCTCTTGATTATTATATCACTTTCTCCTCCTGTCCTATCGCAGCCACAGCACCTCTGCCTAAAAATATTTCCGGATGAAAATGAAAGGAAAAATGTTTCACGCATGTTCCAATGGCTTAAATATGGCCTAACAAATGCCACAAATTTCAATTCCTCTCAAATAAGTCTTTCTGTAGTTTGAGCCATTTGTGTTTCTTTATTTGAACCCTTTATCTGTGCCATCTTTTGAATCTCTCCACTTGTACTATAGACATAGATATTATAATTCTAGCAAAATGGGGAAAAAATTCTTTGATAATATGATCAAACATGGCACCAATGAGGTAAACATTAGCTGAGAATCCAGCCCATTACTTTTCCTAAATTAAGTATCATACTATTTCTTTAATGATAAAAGGACAGAATAGTTCAGTGCAAGTGAAATGAACAGTATTTTATACCTACTACACTCATTCCATTATCTTTTTGATCATTCTGGCTTAATCTACAGATAATTCAAATCTCTGCCAATCTGAGCAACGCGCACAGAGACGCACTACAGAGCAAGGCAGTTAATATGCTTTTTTATGATTTTTCTCATGACCATGTTTGGAATACACCATTTAATTTTGGGTATCTTTGGAGTGCTGTGAGGGCCAGAAATGAGATATTGAAGGCAATAGGCAAAATTTGTCTTATGTGGGGAAAATAGATTAGTGTATATATGTTCTAAACTATCTTTTATCCAATGATATTCCTCTTCCTTTACAACATTCCAGGAAAGGGAAGGTTCAGTTATCAGAGAGGTTGCAAAATGGGTCTAGGCTACAAATCAAGTTTCCTGGTAATATGTTAAAAATGAGGTAGCAATCAGTAGTGGATATGAAATTTTCTTAATTTATTCAAAGGCCTGTATTTTGGCTATTTAATATACAGTATTGACCTATGAAATAACTTTCTTGCTAATTAAGGTATTTTTTTTTTACTTCTTTTCCTTTCAAATGTTTCAGGAATGATGAGCATTACCAGCCCCTTTATAGAAGGATGGTTATTACTGCCATATAGCTGAGCATGAGAATCTATGAAGTTTCATTGATTTTAAGAGGAATATTTCAAAGAAAGAGAACTGAATTTCCTTTCCCCTGGTAAGAYCTTGCCCTGCACTTCTGAAGTGAATTGGAGTTTTGCTGAAACTTTAACGGGAGCCGGATCTGTTCTTAAGACAGCACTGGCAAATTCAATCTAGGCTAGAAGACACTAGTATTTATTATTGCAGAGCATAGACGTTTTCTATTTTATGAACCAACACCATTTTCTTTCCTCTTTCACAGAATTTCTTTGCAAGTAGAACATTCAATTTAACTTTTCAATCCGTGAGCAACTAAGTACTATACTGCCAATTCTCAATGGGATAGTTCAGAATTGGTGATTGACTACATAGCTATAATTTTAAAAAGATTAATTCACTGGTGACCTAAATACTTACACAGTGGCAAATTGAAAAATGTTCCTAGGCAACAAGAACCTATTGACACAATGAAAATTGCTTCTTCAGAAATTATTATCTGAAGCAAAACAGAAAAGAATATATATCAGATTTGAAGAAGGAGAAAATAAAGATGAGTATGAAATACCCTTAACTTTTCAAACATCATTATGTATGTTTGTGCAATTCTTTTTTTTTTTTTTT
>NW_028186239.1:1090838-1125310 GCF_003343005.1 Rhea americana
AAAACAAGCTTCCTGAGTTCTGGGGCTCAAGGAATTGTTTTTTTTTTTTATGGGGAAAAAGATATCATCAGGAGAGCCTACTGCTTCAAAAGGTATAGGTGAAACTGCCACCAGATCTCATCAAAAACATCATCCTTCTCACAGAAATATCCTGATACCCTGGAATCACTTAAGATCGCACAGTAGTTTCAAAAGGCTAAGAATATGTAGCCTTCACAGTAGAAGTAGAGCTCTGGATTATTGCGTTAGTGCTGCACTGGGTGCTCCCTAACACAAATATTTCAGTAGCAGACTGAACACGTACAATGTCATGGAAGTGTCACTTGAGCACAGAAGTAGCCTGTTAGCAATAGGAAAATACTTTTCATTCTGTAACGACCCAGTGCTGAATCCTGGGGGCAACCTAMAAAATACCTCCCTGACATCCTACAAAAAACATTGAGAACTAAAATAAATAATTTGACTGGCTGCTAAAAATTATGAATGCAAAGGTATATGTTTTATAGTAATCATAAAAAAGAAAGAAGCTTACACACTGTAACCCCTCTCTGTATCCCACAGGAAACAACCACCTCATCACATCGCCATTTGCCAACACGATGTTTTGTTCCATGTGTATTAGACAACTGTTTCTTTCTAGTTGGCTTGTTGATTATCCTAACAAAGTCAAGTTCAAAGCTACTGTTGTCAGCCTGTGCATGGCCTGAAGTGTGCTCCTTCTTGTGTGGATCAGAAAAAGAGCTCTTAAAGCTTGTCTGTTTTTCTTACAATTCTAATAAAATTTTCTTCCAAGTCTGATAAAACGTTGCTTCTCCCTATGATGCTTGCCTTACGAAGAGAACAACACTTCCCAGCATGGCAACAGTAACTCTTTGCATTGAGGATGCATTCTCTGAGAACTGGCAAATCAAAGTAATCTTAGTTTATAAACTGTTAGAGCTAACTTTCTATTTATAAAACAGTGCCTAGGCTTTGCACTTGAAAATACATGCTTTTATTTTCTTTAACAAGTCTTTTTCATAACAGAGGGGCTTCTTTCAGTAGAAATTGAGAAATATGATCCTGTTCAGACTTGGAAGTTCTCCCTGAAGTTGTCTATACTAGTACGTGGTATATACATTGTTATAGTGCCAGGAAATGTTCCTGGGCACCAAAATGTCATATCTACAGTAGTAAACTGTTAACATGTTTCCTGGCATGGCTATGGCCAGCTAATTTTCTTGGGTGCAGCTCGGGAGTCAGAAATTTGCACAGAGCATCCTCAGCAGGCAGTTTGCATGSAGCCCTGTCTCAAAGACAAGAGAGCTTCCACTGTCCTTTCCTTGGCAAGAGCCAAGCGATGTACGGAGAGACATCTAATATACTTTCAAAGTGGGCAGAAAACCTAAAACCTTCAATGTAAGTGAACGGAAGATCACTGCAAGACAAAATGATTTTTTCTTTTTCTTTTTCTTTTTCTTTTTCTTTTTCTTTTTCTTTTTCTTTTTCTTTTTCTTTTTCTTTTTCTTTTTCTTTTTCTTTTTCTTTTTNTTTTTTCTTTTTTCTTTTTTCTTTTTTCTTTTTTCTTTTTTCTTTTTTCTTTCTTTTTTTCTTTCTTTTTCTTTTTCTTTTCCCCTTGAACATTAACTGTGTTTCCACATCTAAGTATTAGAGCTGGTTATTTTGAACTTTAATAGGTCTGGGATTTTGTTTTTTAATGAAAAATTTCCCAGAAACTGAGTTGTCAAAATTCTCCTTTCCTTAAATGAAAAGATAAAAAGTAATTACCAATATATAGAAGGCATATCAGACTAGAAATGTCTTTACCAGAACGTATAGGGATAGTGCTTCAAAGAAGTAAAGCTATAACTTGTTACAGAGGAAATTTGGACAAGTTATTCTGAAGAGGAGATATGTGAGAAAGAAAAAGATCATATAGAAAATAAATTTGTTCTCAGGGCTTCAAGGGGTATGCAACATTTTTTTGTTTGTTTGTTTGTTTTGTTTTGTTTTGTTTTCCTGGCATTATAACAGTTATTTACCAGTACTGGAGAAACATTCAAGTTCAGGTGGGTAAATATCTTCTCTGTGCAAATAGGTTTCCAAAATCTTCTGCATCTCCTTTTCAAATATTTTATACAGGCTGAAYTTGCAGCTTAAATTAGTTTATTTGACTGATAGAAGAATAAACTTTCTGCTTCAATGTGAGACATTTTATTCTGCCTATTAAGAACACAGAAAGCTTGACACAGATTGAAATTTCAGAAATAATTAATAGAAGATGGAAACTAGGAGATGTGTAACTAATGTCTAGCAATCAACTTAATAATATCCAAGTTTGTAAGCTACAGTGGTTGAGTGTACTTGTTAAAGATCTTCACAAAGAGATTTTCTGGAGATTCATTTACTTTTACTCTGCCTACTATATGAATTGGTATGATTTTTTTAAGGGGGGATAATCAGTTATTAGGGTCGTTTTACAGTTAAAAATGGGCTTTGACATTTTTTAATATCAAAGAGCAATCAGGACCAACTTATGCATGTGTGTAATAAAGCACTGAGATACAGAAGTGTTACTCTATATATTTATATACTCTTCATGGGAGAGAAGCTCCAGTCCCTTAATCAACTTCGTAGCCCTTCACTGGACTCTCTCCAGTAGCTCCATGTGTGTCTTGTCCTGGGGAGCCCAGAACTGGACACAGGACTCCAGATGTGGCCTCATCAGGGCTGAGTAAAAGGGGAAGATCACTTCCCTCAACCTGCTGGCAATGCTCTGCCTAATGTACCCAAGGATATCATTGGCCTTTTTGGCTATAAGGGCACATTGCTTGCTTGTGTTTAACTTGTTATCCATCAACACTCCCAGATCTTTCTCTGCAGAGCTGCTTTCCACAAGGTCAGCCCCCAGCTTGATCTGGTTCATGGTATTATTCCTCCCTAGGTGCAGGACTCTTCACTTACCTTTGTTGAACTTCACGAGGTTGCTCTCTGCCCAGCTCTCCAGCCTGTCCAGGTCTCTCTGAACAGCAGCACACTCCTCTGATGTATCAGCCACTCCTCCTGGCTTTGTATCATCAGCAAACTTGCTGAAGAGACACTCTGTCCCCTCATCCAGGTCATTGATGAAGAAGTTAAACAAGATTGGACCCAGTATTGACCTCTGGGGAGCACCACTTGCCACAGACTTCCAACTAGACTCTGCATCACTAATCACAACTCTGAGCTCTGCTTTCAGCCCATTCTCAATCCACCTCACTGTCCACTCATCTAACYCACACTTCCAGGGAGATAGTGTTGAAAGCCTTGGTGAAGTCAAAGTACACAACGTCCACTGCTCTGCCCTCATCTACCCAGCCAGTCATTCCATCAGAGAAGGCTGTCAGATTGGTTAAGCAGGATTTCCCTTTGGTGAATCCATGCTGACTACTCCTGATCACCTTCTTTTCCTCCACATGCTTAGAGACGGCATCCAGGATGCCATCACCCTTCCAGGGATGGAGGTGAAGCTGACTGACCTGTGGTTTCCTTCTTACTCTTTTTGAAGACTGGAGTGACATTAGCTTTCTTCCAGTCCTCAGGCACCTCTCCTGATCACTATGACATTTCAAGGATGATTAAGAGTTGCTTAGCAATGATGTCTGCCAGCTCCCTCAGCGCTCATGGGTGCATCCCATCAGGGCCAAGGGACTTGTGGATACCACGTTTCTCTAATCTGATCCTCCTCAAACAAGGGAAAGTCTTCATTTCTCCAGACTTTCTCTCTTGTCTCCAGGGTCTGAAATTCAGGAGGCCAGGTCTTATCAGTAAAGACTGAAGCATAAAGAAGGCATTCAGTAATTTTGCCTTCTCTGTATCCTTCGTCACCAGGGCACCCACCCCATTCAGCAGTGGGTCCACATTTTCTCTAGCCTTCCTTTTATTGCTGATGTATTTAAAAAAGCCCTTCTTGTTGTTCTTGACATCCCTTGCCAAACTTAATTCCAAATGGGCCTTGACCTTCCTAGCCACATCCCTGCATACTCAGATGATGTCCCTMTAATGCTCCCAYGTTACCTGTCCCTTCTTCCACCTTCTGCACACTTCCTTCTGTCCAAGTTTTACCAGGAGCTCCTTGTTCATCCATGCAGGTCTCTTGCCCCCTTTGCTTGACTTTTTGCTCATTGCATTTTGAGCTTGGAGGAGGTGATCCTTGAATATCAATCAACTTTCTTGGACTTTTCTTCCTTCTAGGGCCCTATCCCATGGCCCTATCTTCCAAATAAGTCTCCGAAGGGGTGAAAGTCTGCTCTCCTGAAGTCTAGAGCTGTGATCCGACTTTCTACCCTACTCCCTTCCCTTAGAATCCTGCACTACACCATCTCATGGTTACTGCAGCCAAGCTGCACCCATCCTTCACATCTCCAACCAATTCTTTCTTGTTTATGTGTTCCAGTAGAGCACCTCTCATTGACTCTTCTGTCACCTCAGGGAGTTGTCAGTTATACTCTCCAGGAACCTCCTTGCTTGCTTGTGCCCTCCTGTGTTGTGCCTTGAGCAGATGATGGAGGGGTTAAAGTCTTCCATGAGGACCAGAACCTGTGAATGAGAGACTATTTCCAGCTGCCTGTAGAAGGTTACATCCACTTCTTCCTGGTCAGATGACCAGTAACAAACACCCACAACAGTGTTACCCATGTTAGTTTGCTCCTTAGCCCCATAAACTCTCAGTCAGCCCGTTGTCCACTCCAGGCAGAGCTCCACGCGTTTCTGCTGCTCTCTTACACAGAGGAYGACCTCCACTCCAATAATCTTGTTAATATCAGAGTTTCTATGCAACTCCTTTAAACCTAGCTTCAGCTTTCCCCAGAGTCCTGTTCGTTGCTCATTCCCTATTTCTTTGAGAGTCCCTCATCTAGAATCTGCCTATGTCTCCCACTCTGCTCAAAATCTTCATCTGCTCATCTCTTGGTTCCTTGTCAGGGAGAAAATCTCAAGAGCACCTATCACTTTCAAAAGCAAATATGAGATGTTCCTTGGACTGCTCTTCTCTCAGAACAGACCCTAGGACCATGCTACTGCCATGGTTTCTTCCTTTGCCCTCACAAAAATAGGCACTTTCTGTTTCTTTCCAGTATGCTTTTGTTACCATGTTACAGGTTCACACTCTTCCAGAAATGGCCTTTTTTCAGCATAGGATTAAAACATTCATTTGCRCAGTAAAAATTTGCATGAAGCCCCATAGACTTGTGACTATATAATAAGGAGAATATATTAAAACACCTGGAACAAAGATGGAAGTTTGTTCTCTTATTTTACACTCTCCAGAGATGAGTAAAACATGAATATTTTGCCTTCTCTATAAAATGTTGGCAACAACATATTTCCGTGCAATGGGACTRCAGAAGAACAGTACGAGCCATATGAGCAGTATATTCTCAGATGCTGTGAACTTGTCAGTCTTTTCATTTCTGTGATGGAAAATAGGTCTGTTGTTTTAAACTGYATTTTTATGGTGTTTTGGAAAAATTACTTGGATGTCCAAGTTTCATAAAATAACTGGCTGGGTAAATCTACCATGTTGCTCCTTTTCTGGGTCTCCTGACTCTTGAAATATTTATTGCTGAATGCGTATTCAGCATATTTGTTTGCATGTTCTTAAGTTTCCCACCCAGCATAACTGAGCAAGCAGGAAAACAGAAATGTTTAAAGATGTGCTAGGGAGAAAGACAGTTCACGTGCATATCAGCAATCACTGCCTCTGAGTTCATGTCATAAGCTGAATAGCATATTCTAGTACAGTATATGTCATCAAGTTTCAATGAAGACTTAATTTAGAGCAGCCATAAGTTGAAATTCTCAACAGCAAATTTTGCACAGATAACAGAAGTTAAGGTAATAAAAATCCACACAGGATGCATCTACCTGTAGGGAAAATTTGTTTTCCTGGCCTACTCTTCTCAAAAACAAAAATTAAATTAATTTTAAAAATTAAATAAAAAATGAAATAAGTTAATTGAATTAAAAAATTAAACATAAAGTTCATTTTCCACACTTCACATGAAATTAACTCCTTTCTCTACAAAATTTTTGTAAGATTGCCTTGAAGTAATAAAGTGACTAAACTGGAAGATAGATGACCCTGATTCCTGTACCTGCTTCACTATATTTCATTTTTGAGGTGTACACCATACTCAGCCATTTTAGAGTGGCTTCCACAATGGCTCTTTTTGACTTGCCTACTTTATTTAAATCTCTAAATAATAATTGGTACATGAAGTTGAATCTGGTTCTCTTTACTCCAGCTAGCCAGGATGTTTGGTGTTCCAGGCATCTGGCTCCAGGACACCTACAGATCAGATCACAAGACTTCTGTTTCCTCTCCATCTTTTGCCTATAGCTTGTAAGATCCTTCAGTTAGAAGCCCAGAACCATTAATAGTGGTATGTGCATTTTTACGTCATTGAACACATGCCCAGTACAATGAGGTTTCTATATTCTGGGGTCCAATGAGCACCACATTAAYAGACTAAGATGAGATCTAATTTTTGCCTAGTAAGAGGCTCATCTCTATTTAACTATAGAGAACATTGAGAGAATATTGCCCCAGTTGTTCTTGATGGTTTCCAGCCTAGAGGTGGCAATAACCTAATGAACAGTGATATACAAACTGCAAGGATTAAGTAATGCAAGCTCCAATTATGTAGAAGAAAATGGAACCAGTATTTCATTTCTTTATTCATCTGTTGAAGACAAAATGAATAAATATTGGGTGTAGRAACCTCCAGTTATGCAACCTATCTTGCTTAGCTGTAAATAGGTGCCAATAATAACTGACATTGAAGCTGTATATCAAAATAACAGGATATGGTGCGCAGCTGGATTTTTAAGGTGAATGACAGATTAGAAAAAGCTTTAAAAAGTCGTAATAACACAGCATTGTAAGTTTAAAAATACATTCACTTGCCTAATCTTTTTATAGCAAAATGCATCAGTTCAGAATTTTTATCCATAAAACTCTCTTGTCATTATATCACCTCTCACTCCTGCTTGTTTTCACACTCCTCTCTTAATGATAGGACTTCATAAAACCCGGAGACTTGCATACTGCTTTTTCAGGTGTGGCAATATGGTCCAGCAGCATGTGATCCCAAGAAATGCACTACTTAAGGCCAAGTGTTCCTAGTAGTGGCTGGAAGATGATCAGGAGGTCTCTTGAGTAAAATCCTGCCCAACACTGAAACTCTTTTCTTCTTTTCAAGTCTTTATATCTATTCAATGACATTTTCCTTATAGACTATGTTTTCTGTAAATTGAATAAAGGAAAAAAAAGAAAAAAAAAAGAGGAAGAAGAAGAAGCTGCCTGATACTCTGGTCCTGTCCCTTTTTCTGCTCTGTCTTTTTCTAAGATGTGTACCCTACAGTATGTTCCCGTTCTCCCCTGTGACGTTGGGCATTACCTTTTCCCATATTTCACTTTTTCTTTTTTGTGTACAGTGAAACAGATGTCTTCTCTTTAGATTACTTTTGAAATGAATAAAAAAAAAAAAAAAAAAAAACACTTAACAAAGAGCTCAGATAAGATTACACAAGGAAATCTCCATGCAGTAGCCCTGAGCCATTCACTGTGCAAGTGCTGAGGCCAGTGCAGGAAATGAGGAAGGAAATGAAATATCTTTGCAGCCCTGAGAGAGCAGCCAGTGCAGACCAGGGCAGTCAGGTCCTGCCTGAACTGGGCTCTGTGTGCAAAGATGACTGCGGGCTGCCACAGCAACACAGAGAGCTGGGAACTGGGGCTCCCCAGGCCACCTCGCCCCCTTCCCCTGCCCGTGCAGGCCTCTTAAGACAGGAAGAAGGAGGTCTCAGAGCAAATTTTTCCTGCTGTGTCTCTGCAGTGCCCCAGGATACCCTGTGTTGTCACAGAACCACAGAATAATTGAGGCTGGAAGGGGCTTTCAGAGATCACCTAGTCCAACCCCCCTGGCTCAACTAGCGTCACCTAGAACATATTGCCCAGGACCCTGTCCAGAAAGCTTTTGCCTGTCTCCAGGGATGGAGTTCATAAAGAACTTCGTGGTAGCCATGAGAGCAAAAATAGGTTTTTCTGGATCTCTAAGAACAGATTTCTATCATTTGCAAGCTAAAAAAAAGGATCCCATTTGGCCACTAGCCAAAAGAAGGCAGTGGGCAATCGGACCTCCGTTAAACCATTGCATGCTTGTCTACAGGAGTTATTTGTTTCCTTTTTTTTCCATTGTCTCAATCTTTGCCTAGCTACTTCATTATTTTTGGCTGATGACTAAACTATTACCATATTTTTTGCTGTTTGGGTAGGATTTTTCTTAAAAAGGAAGCACATTGGCACCAGCTCGCTCTACAGGGCTCCAAAGACACCCAACAAACTTTGTTAAGATGGGGTCTGAGTAAATAATTTATAGCATATGCACTCAGATTGGCCTCCTTTTGGTCCCTTACTCCAAATAATTCCTCTATCTCTTTTTGTATTGGTGTAATTCTGCTTATGGTTTATGAGAAAAAAATCAGATACTGAATTTGGACAAAATATTAGTATACTTTAAATTTATAAAAAATGATTCAGAATAATGCATTACTTTCATGTGTATGCAATTATAGTAAAAGTACTTGTTTTTCTTTTTTCTTAGTTTTTATTAGCATATACACAAATGCAAAATATTAATCATAAAATCTCACAACCCCATATGTTATAATAGCTTTACCAATAGGATGGATGTTTAGATGAAAAGTTTAGGTGTTTTTAGTTTACCTAAGTGCAGTGTAACAAATAAAAACATGAAGATCCTGAATGGACTAGGAGAGTCACAGTCACAGCTTTCCCACATAATTTAAGTGCACTTTAGTGCTTGATATGATGCCTACTTCAGCACCTTAAGGTAGAAAAGGTTGCTTGATTTACTCAGATTATTCTCCTAATTAAACCCAATAAAGTTTTCTGTATGCATTATTAACTTGGTGATAGAAGTAGACATTCCTTAAATAAAAACAATTATATCTGAAGTGATTCATACAGTTTTAAAGCACGGGGTGTTATCTTACTATGGTAGTATTTTATTGCAAAATTTTCAATCCCAAGTGCTAGAAAATACCACCGTTCACATTTTTTAAAATACTACATTTGAGAGTCTTTAGTTTTCTATTTCATAAGTCAAGAAATGCATTTTCATATTTTCAGATTTGGCTCTCGTAGAGAGGTATAGAGAGTGGTGTTAGAAACAGGCGGTCACGGGACGGAAGCTGGGGAGTTATTCCAGCTCCGCTTGCTGCGTGGACAGGGAACACTCCCAGCTCACCACGAACTCCATGCTGAGAGTGACTACCCCGTACCCCTTTTCCAGTGAGTGCTCCCTAACTAATAGCAACTGCATGACTAAAGTCAGCAGGACGAATTATTTAAAGAGCTTAAGGTCACACAGCTTAGTGGGAAATGTTTATATAAATGTGGTGGACTTTAAGCATTATGAAAAGTTTCCTACACTGCTGAAATCTCTTTCCTGGCATAATGTATCCCATGATCTGTGAAGGATAAAAAAATATTCAGCACAGTCCTACTCTGACAGGACTAGGATTCAAACCCTGTCAAACTCCCCATGCTTGCAGTCATGTAGAAACAAATACTTCCCGGTAGTTGAACAAGTCATTTCTCTTCAATTTTATTTCCCAAAGGAAGACTTCTGTAAGTAGAAAAAGGTAACACAGACCTGTCAATGGAGGCAGGTAAAATAAAATTACCAATAAATCATTCAGCACAACATTTTCCTGAGTAATATAAAGCTAGTTTAAAACAACAGTTGGCCAAAGATCGTGGCAATGAATTATCCCCATTTGATGAAGAATTTAGGGAATATTAATATTGAGGAAAGCAATATTTTCATATGCTTTCTATCTGAAAAGAAATGTAATTTAATTACTATTGAAACTCATCTTTATTGAATATGTTAGCCATTTTTATTGGCTAAATGGCTACCATAATTTGGGTCATGCTTGCTAAGAATGATATAAAACCCCCAATCGTTAACATGAATATCTTAAATAGAGTTGTCTGATATCAGTGTCTTCATTAACCTACATATGTGACACATCTGGGGAATCTGGGCTCAGAGGTATTGCTCTGAAAGCACAGTCAGCTTGAGACAAGTAATTGGAGCCTCAGAAACAGGAGGTTTGCATATGCCCAAATTCATTTTTCTACTCCTTTCTTACACCAGGTAGGAAACAAAAACCAATTTCTTCTTTACGACATCTTCAAAGGAAGCACTGAGGCCTCTACTTGTCTGTAAACCAGATTTAAGTCCAAAAACCTTCCATAGTTAAAGAGAAATTTTAAAAATAAGCATACAGCTTGGATGAGATCTTCACTGGGACAAACAAGAGACAGAAATGGGATCTTGCTTGCAGTCAGGCTTCTTCCCTTCTCTCCATTTCCATCCTTTTATTCCTACTTTTCCAAATTTATGTCTGTTTCTCTTTGCTTTCCAAAGTATCACACAGCATTCTTCATATCTTAATTCCTTTCCAAATACTGAAAATTCTCTTTTCTTTTCTTTAAAACCACTGGAAAATTTACTTTTTCTTTTTGTTTTCCTTATAAAATATTTCACTTTCTCTATGAGCTAACAACAATGGCAAAACAACAGAGTGCTGTCATAAAAAATGTTTCATCCTTTTAAAAGTTAAAACAGGTAAACACTACAAGCGCAAGACAAACTATACACAGTAGATGCAAGTCCCAACAAATTTGTCAGTCACAATAGTATAGTTAGGTAATCTTAGAATTTCTGTTCTCGATAATACTGTTGTCTTGAGGATCAGCAGTACAAATTCCTGAAAACCCTGGTCACTTCTGCAACCACTATAAACACATAAATCAGTCCCCTTCATAGACTGGATTCGGGGCTCTGTTTTGATGGACAGCCAGATTAACTGTGAAAACAATTCCCCAAACAGCTCGTGCTTAAAGAGGCAAAGGGAGAGAGAAAGTTTTGCTTTGCATTTGCCTTTTCACCCAGCTTCGCAGGAGTTCAGGGACGGACATATGGTGCAGTATGGGCTGTCAGTAAAATGACAGCTACTCTTTCACCCTTGGGCAGCAAACGGAAATGTGGCTGGTTTATAAGCCAAGTTCTAGAATAACAAGTGCTCCTTGAACATGGCAGAATAGTGTGACTCATGCATCATTCTGACATAAACACGACATCCTTTGCAGTCAGATCATTATGTCCAAATGCTGAAGTCAGATGCAGTTTGACCGTTTTCAAAATTATTTATCAATCTTTCAAAAATATTTAAGGTTCAGTAGGAAAAGTAACAACAATCTGGAGGTCGTTTGCCACATATTAGATGCTGCTTTTATTAGGTATTGAAATTTGAGCTACGAAATTGATCACTAAAGTTAGAAATGTCTTAAATAAAACCCATAATCAGCCGTGTCATGCCAACTATTATATAAATATAAATGCTGGAGCAACCTAATAGCTTAGTTAATGGACTGAAATGTATTGGGTACCTATTACTGCTGTAAATTGACTATAGGACACTGGGTAAATGAATAGCATCCTCTTTGCCTTGCCTTTCCATCTATAAAATGGAGATGATGATAATACTTTTTAAGTGGCCTGTATGTTCCCTTCTGAGGAGGAACTTTTACCATTAGTTTGCCAAAACTTATCTGTCTAAAATGAATGTGACTAGTTTAAGCCTAATTGCCTAAGATTGTCTTACAGTGAGTGGAAAGAGATGGGGACCTCCAGAGAGAGTTCTCCAAGACAAGTAGATGAATCACCTTCTGGAAGGATCCCTCTTTACCAGCTGGCTATGAAAGTGACCTGTTTGGAGCTACATTTTCAGCTAGAAKGAAATATTCAGTCCACCCTGGTGCCCTCTAGGGCCAAGGCCTGAAGCAGATGGCACCAATGACGGTCAAGTTCTGGGGTGGACCCAGTCTCCCACACACTCCGCTGCCACACCAAGAACAAGCAGGACACTCAAGTGAATGTGCCGGGGGCTCGCAGTGGTGATAATCTGGCCCTGCAGAGCTGTTTGCAGAGGGTCATATGTTGGAATGGCTGTTATTTCCCTGATTGCCTGGTGATGTCCACTGTGCAGTCATCCGTTCCCAGCACGTGTGGGAACTGAAGAGGGTGGAAGGAAAGACTGTGGAAGGAAATTGGACACTTCTTGGTTTATGGCACCAGGAACAACACAGAAATACAGATCATACATTCAGGGAAATCCTCTCCTTATTACAGTGGCTGCTGCTTTTTTTTGTCATCCCATTGAACACAAGTGTAGATGCAGTAAGCAGAGCATATTTTATTACTATACCAACAGAACTGTTATTACTGCTGCCAAGGGTTGTTTTTAGCAGCCTGGCATAATTAAGCAATTAATATACAGATATAACCAGCCTTTTATGTGTCCCATTTCACCTCCTGTAACACTGCTTGGGCTATATGACCATGACAATTTTTTACTTCAGAAAGATATTTTAGGGAAAATCTTCCACTTTGACAGGTGGGATTTTTTTTTTTTTTTTTTTTTTTTTTTTTTTTTTTGTATTAGCAGGCAAATGCAAAAACCCATGAAATTAGATTAACTTCAAAGCAATCTAAGGAAAAGGCAAAGTAGAGCTATAAAAGCAATTGTTTTACTTTGGGCCAGGGAGCTTAGAAGTAAAGAGAAAGCTCCAAGATCCTTCTACAGAGCCACAGACACTAGTCACTACCAGAGAAGAAGGACCCAAGCATTTTAAACTGGATACTGAGAGTCAGCTTAAGGCCAATTTATCCGTGCCTTCTACTGAGCAATAAACAAGAGATAAATTTAGAGTAAAAAGAAATGAATGCATCATAAAACACAGGTGTGCTCAAGTGCAGGAGAGGCTGAGGAGTGGGTGCTGTARTTCTCACTGATGACAACTCAGAAGCACGTGTCCTGAGAGACACCTTTATTGTGGCTTCAAAAAGCACACACGGGCAAGTGAAGAAGAAAGACTGAAATCTACAGACTTCCAGTGAAGGGGAATTCAGCAGAGCATATTATAGTACAGTACAGCCAGACCCTCTTATGTGAGCTACAGTGCAAGATAAAAGGAAGGATTTCCTCAGAGATACCACCTTCCAAGTAGATGAGGTGTAAAAAAAATGGAAGTTGAAAAAAGAAAAAGAGGCTCAGGTTACAAAGCAGGTCCAAGGCAGTTTTAGGAAAATAAAAATAAATGCTGTGGAGATTCTGTAATCTCATCCTCTGTCCCTTTTCAAAATTTCCCTGAATGCTAATGCTCAAATAGCAACAACATTCTGTTTTTTAGGGAGAAAATCACTCACCATATGATCCTACTGTGAAGTCCTCCAAGAGTCATATGACAAAAAATTTTAGCTGATGTCARCCCTTAGCCATCGTCCATGCCAATACAGAGCACCAACAGTGACATCTGAGCAGCACAGCCTCTCAGCTAAGTTTTGGTTAGTGAGCTCATGGTAGGTAAAGAGCCAAAGCCCTCTTGGTATATAAGAAGTCAGTCAAATGTATTAATAGATAAATAAAATTCAGACATATAGAGCAGCTACAAACCAGCTTGCATTGTCTTTCACAGTCTGAGAAGCTAGCTCAGGAAAATTTTTCACTATGGAGGTGACCGGAAAAAGAAGAGTTAAAAACAGAACATAAAAAAAAATCAAAACATTAAAAAGAAAAGGTGCTTGGGCCTTTGCGTTCCACACAGCTCCTGTCTTTTAAAGTTTCCTTTTACTGAAGATGCCTTTTTATGCCATCTTTGATAAACACAGTTAACACAGTCTATCACTAAATCCATACAAGCCGTTGTGGCAGGCACACAGCTCACGTGTAGATGTCTCTTTCTCCACGGTAAACACCAGCAATGTTACCACCAACTCCTGGGAGTTTCCTGACTGATAGAAGTTCTGCAGTKGCACATAGGGGCTGGATTATACACATCCCGGAGAGAGCACAATTGTAACCAAAACAGATTAATGAAAGCTTCAGGTCTGAAAGAGGAAGGAAGAAAAGAAAAAAGTGGTGATTTTTGGTGACTTGTGGTAGAAGAGGAGAGGACACACCACATCTGTGATACTACTTGAGCATTGCTGTCGGATGACCCAAGGACGGACTGAGGCTCCAGACCTTAGGCCTGTTCCATCAATGGTGGTCTATATAGACAGTGAAACTTAAGAATTGCAATCAGTTTGTAGGTTTGTATTCCTTTCTGGGTGTGAAGTGTCCCCCAAGGACAGCATTGCATCACTGGCACTACTTGTGTTGGGACTTTGCTCATTTTATCTAAGATATTAATAACTAGCAATCTTGAGAGTGCTGTAGATTGAAGTGTTAATTGCAATGGTAGGAAGAGGAAGCATCATCTAATAGCAATAATCAGGGAAGTCTCCTGTCTCCACACAGGTTCCTCTACCTCAAGGAAGAATTTGATCCTCTGTTCTTACTCTAACATTCAGTGATTTGTATTTCCTGACACAAAAATCCACTAGGAATTTAGTGTTAGTGATTTGTGCTAGCTTTGTGCTCCATATTTGAAAGAATGGCTTACCCTTTCCAGTCCTGTACACGTTATCAGGCAAGAGCATTTTTCAGTTTGCTCTATAMAATTTATAAAAATACTTCCTTAGAATAAAATTACTTGCATTGATTTGCACAGATCCACAGTTAACAAGATTTGCTTCATTACAAATGATCAGCAAAAGTCCAATTGTTCCTCAGTAAGCAATAAAATCTAATTTATCACTTCAATGAGACTACTTTGCAGGATGCTGAACAGTGGGAAAATTTTAAATCAGGAGAAAAGGAATGCATTTTCCACATATAGCTTATGACTGAAACTTTTGATGTCTTTTCTGTAGGAAAAAAAGATTTAAAAATCTACTTTAATTGGAGTGTCATAGTAAAGAATAACTTTCCTTGATGTCTTTTGTCTTTGATGATTACTGATCTTTTAAGACTGTAGATACTGAAGAAAAAATGTTTGTCTTTTATTAACGGACTAAYCTACAAGAAGATATTTCATTCCTCTATGAAAACAGATCATCCAAATAATCWGAATAGCAAAAGAAATATTAGCATCTAAAATTCATCTCCAATGTACTCATGTCTAATCTAGGAGTACTTCTTTTCTCATTTTTCCTCCCCTAGGTTTCTTGGAGAATGCAGTCCTGAAACATAAGAATGATGCTTTTTGAGAACTAGAAGTTAAAAAAAAGAGAGAGAACAAGAAATTTTTTCTGAACTTGTACTGCAAACTAGTGTCAGAGGTTCAAAACCTCCAAGCTCCTCCTGTACTACTAAGGGAGAAAAATGACTCCTACCTGAATGGGAAGTCATAGTATGGAAGATGGTAGTGGCTTTGCTACATTAGCTGTGCTAATCAGAAGATTATTTTAATTTCATTGAATGCTTTCAGAAGGAACCTATCATCCCTCATTTAGGATTTGTTTGAAGTAGAAAGTTTTATAATGTTAGGTGTATTGGTTTGTTTAAAGTAATTTCTTTTAACTTCATTTAAAATATACCCTCCGTGGTATTAAGTGCTTATCCTGATATAGCTTGTTCCAGTTTTGAAAGCACAATAGGCTTTATTGATATTTTTACACAGAGCTTTTATTCCAGTAAATAAGTTACATCCCTGACCAAAATCACATTATCAATAAACTTAACCATCTGAGAAACATTAAATTCTAATGAAGAAAGGAGAAGTTCTAATGAGGAAAGCAAAAGTGAGTAATTCCATATATTACAAAAAGATTATATGAAGAAATGGAGCGCTAGAACATACACATATGTTCTACACATCCATAGCTGCATCCTATGGAGCTATGTACAAATGTGTGCTGATCATTCGAGCTAAGAGGACAAAATCAGCCCTATACTGTCCTGGAACTCTTAGGAATGCCTTTTATGTGCCTGACCTCAGAACCMATGTGCCTTAAGCTTGTCACCCCAGTTGGCATCTAGGTTTGGACACTCTGGCCTTGGCCCTGAATGCATAAGCAGCTCGGTGAATCAAGGTCGTAGCTAGAGATAAAACATGAAAAAATTAAATGACACAAAATGGTCAGCATCAAAAAAAGCCTTTCTTACCTAAAAAAAATGATATAATTTTGGAAAAGTTAGGCCTGAACTACCATTGGGTGAGAGTATGCCAGAAAGGATCATTCAAACACAGCTTTAAAACCAGGCTTGATTCAGTCTTCCATATGACTGTAGTCACAGTTCAGTAAACACTCTCTGCCATGCCAGGTCTGAACTTTGTCTGGATTTAACCCAAACTATCAGTTGGACCTGTCAAATCTTTATTTAGTCGGTAAATAATTGTTATACAGCACCTGTCAAAGCACGAACTGAGGTCATTTCATAAAAGTGGGTTTTATGAATCAAATTCCCTGATTGTTTTCAGATTTTTTCACTAAAAATTGTTTCAAGGTGACTAGGATACTATTAACCTAAAGTTGAATTTGGCTAGATTTTAGCTTCAATTATAGTTTTCTTTGTTAATTTTGGAAAAGTTAAAATACTATAAATACGATATTATATTTTACTTTAAATGAAGCAATTTGATTCTTCATTCATAATGTCTTTTGAGGCCATTTTTTTTTTCTGGAAATACACTAAAAACAGTTGGTTATAGTTTCAGATCCAGGACAAAAAAAAAGAGAGAGAGAGAGAGAGAGAGAGAGAGAGAAATGTTCTGGAAAAAAAGCATTATTTGAACCTCACTAGGCACCATTCCCATTTTACGGGTGAGAAACTTTGATACATCAGCACAAGAGATGCATTTCCAAAGTCCCTGGTTTTATTACAGAGCAATCCTCTGGCTTAGCTTTATGTAACATTTCTGACGAGTCTTGACGGAGCTTTGGCCTCTGCTTCAGCCAGGTGGAACTGAGCCCTGGAAGAAGGGAGGTTCAGGAGRCTCACCAATGTGTTACCCTAGTAGCTCCCCAATCATATACCACCACCATTGAATTTCATAACCCAGTGTATGTTCACTGCAGTTAAGCCTGTAGTTTTTGTATAAAAGGCTGATCTTGCTTCGATTTTTCTCCTTCATTCTGTAACCAGGTTTCAAAGATGTATGGAGCTACAGTTCATGAAGAGTGGGAGAGGAACAGGGTAAGATAAGTGCTTTTGAATCCCACTTTCGGATGCAGCAAGATGGATAAGAAAGCAAAGAGCTATCTCTGCCATTGCTACCAAGCTCCAGGGTGCAGGGCTAGCTCAGACCAGGCACCCAGATATACAACAGCCGTGATGGCTGCAGAAACAGCAAGAAAGAGAAAGAAACCCAGCTYTCCTCCTAGTCAGTCTCCTATCTTCATTCTTTCCAGCTCATTTGCTCTGTTCATACAGGATCTTTCTAAACTTGAATATGGCAAATAAACACAAAATAAACACAAGCATAAAAGTAAAATGTGGAGCGCAAATTTAGTTTAGTTAAAACCTAGGCTTTAAGACGGGCAGCTGAAAGTGCCTCTGAACCTCAGGCTGTTGAGGAGGAGGAGTCAGAAATAAGGGGGGGGGTGGGAAGGAGAGAAAATCGTATCTTGATTTGAAAACTAAACTACGCAAAGAAAAAGAGGATGATAACAAAAGCCTTTATTCCCATTGGCTCCCCTTTGACTGATCACCACGTTGCATTGGCACCAGGGATACTGAAACATTTAATCTTACTTGAAAATCTTTATCCTAACAGCAAGATTTTCAAATAAGAATAAATCTGCTCAAGCAATCCAGCCTTCTGCATAGCTCTGGGAATGGGTAGTGATGGTCCTTTGATGTTCAGTCTCTTGGAAAGCAATGGTAAAGAAACCTTAGATCACATTCATCCTTCCTTCTGCCTGTGGCACTGGCTTCTGAGAGAGCTAGGCTGCTTAAATTTTACCTTTGAATTAAGAAGTTTAGTAAAAGAACATTGAAATTGGTTCCCAATTTGACTTTGTAAGTTAGTGTTCCACTTCAAAAAGAAACCCGGCTGTCTATGAGCACTGCTGAGCCAAACAGCCAGGCAGATGCTAAAAAAGGAGAAAAAACATTCTGTTTTTTTTTTTTTTTGGGGGGGGGCGTAATGGTGGAAGAAATGGGGATTCAAGTGAGAAAAGTGAGTGAGAAASGGGGAAATTTAAGAGAAGAGATAAGAAAAGAGCGAGGAAAGGGAACTGTTGTAGTGAATACAAAATTGGCTGCAAAACACCAACACTAACAAAAAAGGAGCTAAAAAAAGTGCCCTAGTCTGTCACCTCCTTTCACATTGGCCTCTAACTAGTGACTCTGTTTATCTTCTGGCAGGGCATGGAGCAGCAATAGAGAGTCACACAAAGCTTTTATTGCCATTTCCCCTGTTCCTGTCCTTGACCTTCCCTCATCTYGTCCTCCTATTATTTCTAGGGCACTCAGAGATATTTTCACAAAAGAGTGGCTCTTCGTTAGCTCCCTGCTAGATGTATTAGCATTGCTTTTGACCTGTTGCGCTCTGAATTGCCTAGACATCATTCTGAAAACCATGTCCTCTCTGTGCATCGCAACTAGTGTCCTATGGCACGCAGGAACTGGACATGTGCTTCTAATCCTAGAGACTGAGCTAATCCTCACTGTTTCTCTTTGTAATCTCTCTTCCTTTTCAGAAGTCATCCTTCACCACAGACTGTGCWAAGTCTGCACAATTCATAGCAGGGAACACTGCAGAGCCATCTGCAGCAACAAACTGGAAGCCTCAGGTGGGACATATTGGGGGTTTTTTGTGCCCCTGTGTTATTGCCTATGGCTGTGAATACATAGATAGATAGCTRGAAAAGCAGGTGAAGGCAACTTGTGTTCCTGTATTTAGTGGATGTCYATATCAGCCTGAAGAACTCAATACAATAAATATTTAATCTTGAAATACTATTAACAATAGGCCAGTTTAAGATTATTCTTGACTGTGGTGACACTTTTGAATTTCTGAATGCTTGAGTGTCTCAGGATACCTTAGAGAAACACATGACTGTCGATTAGTGCAGACTCGAGAGTCATTCTKTCTTTTTTTCTTTTCTTTTTTTTYCCCCCCAGATTACTTGTAGATAGTCTCAGGCCTTCACACAAATGATGTCCAATGAGACTTGAACTTAAAATGTCAAAATACAGGATGGGTTGCCACCCAAAGTGGCACAGTGTGAGTCCCTTCTCCATTTCGGTTATATTTCCCTGACACAGATAACCCCTCTCACAGCTTCCTGCTCTCCAGAACATTCGGTATCCTGAGCAATTGTCTGCTTGCCTTTGCTCTGTAAGAAACACACCTGCATCTATGGAAAGTGGAGTCAAGAAGCTGGGTTTAGTTCAGCCTCACTAATTGTTTTATATAGGCCAAACACCGTACCATTCCCAACAACAGAAATTTACCCACCCATGCACAAAATATGTAATCAACRTTTTTACTGTGATAATAAATCTAATGAAAAATGATATTTTTATTTTTAATATATGTCTCAGAAAAATATTTTTTATTTGGTTTTAATGATTTGTTATGTAAAAAATAAATGTAAAATACATAAATAATTAAATATAGGAATTTCCAGATGAATGAATTGTTGCAAAGCTAGATATGGTAAAATGTCAGTCTTTTTTTCCCTTAATAAAATAGAGCATTAAAACATCATCAAGTTCTGCAATACAAAATGAATGAAAAGTAATTAGCTTATTTGAACCTTTCAAATCTCACTTTTCATACCTCATCTCTGTACTTTTCCATTTATTATTTTTTCAGAACCATATTTATARTGCATCAATTAATTTTAATCATCATCATCTGAATAATTTATCTAAAAATCTTTCAGTCTGGTTTTCCTGTTCAAACTATTTATAAAGGGAATGCAAATGTTTTGGGAAGTTGAGAAAAGCACTGTGTTTGAAGAGCTACGGCTAAATGTCTTCCAAGTGTGTGTGCAAACACAGAAAGTATTGATGTTTAAGGATAGCCTTCTCTCAAGGAATTCTTTAACAGGGAGCTTCTGTCTCCCAGATAGGGGAACCAAAGAAAACACATTTCTGCCTTTTTGCTCATTTTCACTCTTGCATGCATAGTCCTAAGGGTTGCATGACCAGCCTCTGTTTTATGTTGTAGAAAGGCACAGGGAATTGGAATGAGGAGCTCCACAAGACGTGGAAGTGGCACACAGTGCACTTTGACTCTTCACCAGGTCTGCAGCTGGCACAGAAAGCCTTCAGCCCTGCAAATCTCCTACGACATTTCCCATGGAAACATATTTATAGAGTCAAAAATGGAGCTGAAAAGTACAGATGTTGTCAGAACACGTGTTTTGTAGTATGGCTCCATGTCTTTTCAATGTTTTGCTTGCAATGCTCTGAGGAGCAACATTGTTGTCAGAAAATGAAAATTGGGTTTTAAGCACAAAGCGGAACAAGTGAAGATATTCAGCCTTGAAATGAAACCTGGGAAACCAAACTGAAAGGTGTTTGTAGGCACCACCACTCCCACAAGAAGGAGTTTGATCTAAAGCATGGTGCTGTCTGACATACAACCTTGACAAGCATGCGCAAGGAAATCCAATTCCAGTTGGAGWGTGTAATTCTACAGGCACAGCTAGTGGAAAAGCACAGGCAGCTTCGGGCATAACATCTGCCTGGGACTACACAGAGCTGTGAAATCCCTGTATAAACACATTGGCTCTATCATAATACCAAAAGTTGGAGATGAAAAATGCTGTTTTGCTGTTATGCTGTTCCATAGAGCCTAATACCTTCATTTCTAACAGTACAAACACTACCCCCACAAGAGAGAGGTGAAAAGTTTGAGATTTACAGTAGATTCAGGGAATGAAACAGCTAAAATTCACTGAAAATAACAAATAATTGCTATAGTTCACCAATGGCTCACAAGGTTGGGTTTTTGTTTTTTTYGTTGGTGGTGGTTTTTTTACATATCAAGTCAAGCACCTTCTGTCAAAGTTGGCCCAAAGAGCAAGGGGTTCAGTGAGGAAAGGAAAGGTATGACAGCATCAGAAAGATTTGTATCCTGTACTATAAGAGAGTAAAGCACATTTCTTTAAATAAAATTGCAAAGCTAGATAATTCTTGATACAAGACAAATGTCTTTATCTTAACAACCAGTAAACTTGTTGAACCAAGGGAGTATAAGCCAATGAAAGGAAGAAATGGAGAAGTAAGAATGGCCAATAATTATCCCCACTGTGAGTAGAAAAACACGCTAGATTCGAGAAAAAAAAAAGAAGAAGAAGAAGAAGAAGAAGAAGTTAAGAGTAGCTATCAAGATTGCCTTGAACAAGAAAATCTAGAGTCCTTTTATTAGAAAAAAGCCTAGAGCCTACTTGAGCTGTTACTACATTTGGAAACTTCAATTTGCCTCATCTTCACTATTGATTTAAAAGGACTTATTACAGTCATCCCAGGTTAAGAACACGTATTTCTTTCTTCCTAGCATAGCTGTCCCAGCTGTCTTGATCACAGTCCTGACAGCAAGTACTAGAGCCCATAGACTGTAGTGCTAAACTAATCATAACGTTAATAAATTTCAAACTGAAGCTTTAAAAAAGCTCTAGTGCTTTACTCTCAGAGGTTGCTTGATGAAAAAAAAAAAAAAGAAAAAAAAAAACAAGAAACACAACTCTCTAAAGCAGAAATACTGATATTTGTCAGTCCTTCAACTATGACCAGTGCAGTGAGAGCAGGCATAGAAAGCTTCATCCAAAGTCCACTGTTTTCAGAGCCTATGAGACCTGGTAAGTAATAACTTACATCTGAGGGATCTTCATTATAGCTATGCTATGGCTACACTAAAACAGCTGCACATTTCTCATTGTGTTCAATTTACATTTTGGAACAACACGCCAGGATTAATATTGGTTCAGGGGTAAATGCATTRTGCATGATGCAGCATTTTGTCAAAAAGAGCCTCTACATCTTTTCAGTTGTAGTGGCACGCATTTTTCAGTGCACAACCTGAATTATAAGAGGTTTTTTGTAATTTTAACATGCATTTTATTTATAAATAACCCACAGGAGCTTCACATGTACACCCACATTACATCTTATTAGAGTCACACCACTGACAGTGCTGCATTCCAGTCCCTGCTATGTACGGAGTTTTCTGAACTTTCCTCTTCTTGTCTCTCTTCTCAGGAGAGTTCAAGGCACTATGCTCATTAAACACATGTTTTACATGTATAGTAGAGTAGTAAATTTTATTAATGTTACAGTTATTTCACATTATTCATAAATAAGGAATAGACCMATTTTTTATGAATTCCCCATGATGAGGAATTTTTTGTGTTATTCAGGCTCCTGTTCAGACTTCARACTGTCTTTTCTCTCATTTGACAAGATCTGTTTGGCAAAGGCAAAGTTGCCTTTGTCAAAGTTGTCCTTAAAGCTAATAAATCACCCAATCAAAAGCACAAGGAAGGAGCATGTGCTCTCCGCTAGATATTCCTAATCAGCAGGACTCTTCAAATAAGTTACTTTATACAGCGCAAAAGTGACCTTGGATTATTACTTTGACTCATATTTTATGTTGTCAGCCTGCAGAATTTTAATTAGAAKTGAAGGTTCAAGAAATCACTGTATTCAATCCGTCGACTTCTTACGGCCCTGAGAATTATTGTAATTTAAGCAATATCAGAACAGGAACAGGGCTTTTGAGGAGGCTGAATCCAGAGGGGTTTTATAATAGGTGATGGAATACTTGTGATTCATTTTTCTCCCCAAGTGTTCACATCTGACTGAAATCTCCCTGATTTTGTAAAGCTTTATACAGTTGTCACAGCAAAAATTGATGAAAAAATGAACAGGGCAGATGTTATGTCCTCTTCCTGTCCATAGGGCTGCGCGTGCTGCCTCCACTGYACTCCTGACCCTGCTTTGGGAGACAAGCATTGCACCTGGCTTAAGATGCCATTTTGCAGAGTCTGGGAAGGCAGCGGAAGGAGCTGTTCTAGTACGCTCTGAACAAAAGCAATTTTCCTCAACATGATTATTTGCAGGTTGGCAATAAAGAAGCCCAGTAAAATCCTGCCCCCTCAGTCGAAGTCAGCAGGAGTTTTGCAAATCTGTTCTTTTATGTCTTCCTGTACATACCGCCGGAATTCAAGAATTATCATCAGAGCAGTTATCCTGCCAGTCCAATATCCGGTGCTTGACAGTGGCTGCTACCAGCTGTGGCAAGAAGTTCTGCAGTCAGCCAGCAGCAGCAAACATGAACCGGGGACCCCGAGCTCCAAAAAGGTAARGATTGAGATATGCCTCCCTTAACATCTGCCTTCTTATTCCCTCGCTGTCTCTTCCCTGCAGGACTCCCTTTAAGGAGTCCTGCATAACTTCCTTTAAGAAGCCCCTGCAGGATCTCATTGCTAGTGTTCATTATTGTAATTCTGAATAGCTTCATAATCTTGAAAATGCTGGGGATTTTAAACCACCATACACTCCCCAGGCTCTTAGACTCGAGAATATCTCATGATAATGAGTTGCACAAATGAATGGCAAGTTGTATGAGAAAGTAGGTCTGTTTTTCAGTTTTTTGTCAGCTTTTTTTAATAGTTTGCTGCTAGGACTGGCTTCAACCATCTATACCAAAAGCATCTTTCTCCATCTACAGAATAGAAGGGTTGGTTTCCTCTCCTTGTATTGTTAGACATGTAATCATTCTTTTTCTTCAGCCAGGACTAAAACCAAAATCTCATGCAACAGGAAATAAAGTTAAAAAAAAATCAGAATTCCAGGCAAAACGCACTCCTTTTCTTGGAATATGAAAAAATTGAAACCTGCAGGCATGATCACCTCTTTAAAATGCTGTACACCAATGTACACAGCATGGGGAACAAACAGGAGGAGCTGGAGATCTGTGTGCGATCAATCTCATGGCAGTCATGGAGACRTGGTGGGATAGCCCACATGACTGGAATGCTGTCATGGATGGATATGTGCTTTTTAGGAAAGACAGGCCAGGAGGGCGAGGTGATGGAGTTGCTCTTTATGGGAGAGAGCAACTGGAATGCATCGAGGTCTACCTAGGCAGGGAGGAGGAGGAGGCAGTTGAGRGCTTATGGGTAAAGATCAAAGGGCAGGCCAACATGGGGGACACTTTTGTGGGTGTCTACTACAGGCCACCTGACCAGGAAGAGAAAGTTGATGAGGCCTTCTATAGACAGCTGGAGGTAGACTCACGATCACAGGCCCTGGTTCTATGGGGGGACTTCAACCACCCTGACGTCTGCTGGAGGGACTACACAGCAAGGCACAAACAGTCCAGGAGGCTGCTGCAATGCATCGATGATAACTTCTTGTCACAAATGGTGGAGGAGCCTATGAGGAAGGGTGTCCTGCTGGACCTTGTCCTTACCAACAGAGAGGGACTGGTTAGAGATGTGAAGGTTGGGGGCAGCCTTGGCTGCAGTGACCAGGAGATGGTGGAGTACAGGATCCTGTAGGAAAGAAGTAAGGCAACAAGCAGGACTGCAACCATGGACTTCAGGAGAGCGGACTTTGGGCTCTTCAGAGACCTACTTGGTGGAATCTCATGGGTTAAGGCCCTAGAAGAAAGGGGGGCCCAGGAGAGCTGGCTAGTATTCAAACATTACTTCCTCCAAGCTCAAGAGCAGTGCATCCCTATGAGTAAGAAGTCCAGCAAAGGGGGCAGGAGACCTGCATGGGTGAGCAAGGAGCTCTTGGCCAAGTTCAGACACAAGAAGAAAGTACACAGAATGTAGAAGAGGGGACAGGCTACTTGGGAGAATTATAGGAATGCAGCCAGAGTATGTAGAGATGCGGCGAGGAAGGTTAAGACCCAGCTGAAATTGAGTCTGGCAAGGGATGTCAAGGACAACAGGAAGGGCTTCTTCAAATACATCAGCAGCAAGAGGAGGACTGGGGAAAATGCGGGCCCACTTCTCAATGGGGTGGGGGCCCTGGTGACAAGGGATACAGAGAAGGCAGAATTACTAAATGCCTTCTGTGCCTCAGCCTTCACTGCTAAGGGCAGCCCCCAGGAATCCTGTAGCCTGGACATGAGGGAGAAAGTCTGGAGAAGGGAAGACTTTCCTTTGGTTGAGGAGAACAGGATTAGAGAGGTTCTGGGCAGGCTAGACATCCACAAATCCATGGGCCCAGATGGGATGCACCCACGGGTACTGAGGGAGCTGGTGGATGTTGCTGCCAGGCCGCTCTCCATCATCTTTGAAAAGTCCTGGAGAACTGGAGAGGTTCTGGAAGGRCTGGAAGAAAGCCAATGTCACTCCAGTCTTCAAGAAGGGCAAGAAGGAGGACCCTGGCAACTCTAGGTCGGTCAGCCTCACCTCCATCCCTGSAAARGKGATGGAACAGCTCGTTCTGGATGTCATCTCCAAGGATATGGAGGAAAAGAAGGTGATCAGGAATAGTCAGCAGGGATTCACCAAAGGGAAATCCTACTTACCAACCTGATAGCCTTCTGTGATGGAATGACTGGCTGGGTAGGTGAGGGCAGAGCAGTGGACATTATGTACCTTGACTTCAGCAAGGCTTTTGAYACTGTCTCCCATAACATCCTCCTAGAGAAGCACAGGAAATGTGGGTTAGATAAGTGGCCAGTGAGGTGGCTTGAGAACTGGCTGAAGAGCAGAGCTCAGAGGGTCATCATCAGTGGCGTGGAGTCCAGTTGGAGGCCTGTGGCTAGTGGAGTCCCGCAGGACTCAGTCCTGGGTCCCATCCTGTTCAACTTCTTCATCAATGACCTGGATGAGGGTACAGAGTGCCTCCTCWRCAAGTTTRCTGATRATRCCAAGCYRGGAGGAGTRGCTGAYACACCTGAGGGCTGTGCTGCCATTCAGAGAGMCCTGGACAGGCTGGAGAGCTGGGTGTAGAGGAACCTCMKGAGGTTCAACAAGGGCAAGTGCAGAGTCCTGCACTTAGGGAGAAATAACCCCAGGCACCAGTCCAAGCAGGGGTCTGACCTTGTGGAGAGCAGCTCTGCAGAGAAGGACCTGGCAGTGCTGGGGGATGACAAGGTGACCATGAGCCAGCAATGTGCCCTTGTGGCCAAGAAGGCCAACGGTCTCCTGGGCTGCAATAGGAAGAGTGTTGCCAGCAGGTGGAGGGAGGTGGTCCTGCCCCTCTACTCAGCCCTGCTGAGGCCTCATCTCGAGTCCTGTGTCCAGTTCTGGGCTCCCCAGGATAAGACACACATGGAGCTACTGGAGGGAGTCCAGTGTAGGGCTACAAAGATGATCAGAGGGCTGGAGCATCTGCCCTATGAGGAACGGCTGCGAGAGCTGGGCCTCTTCAGCCTGGGCAAGAGATCTTATCAATGTGTATAAGCATCTGAAGGGAGGGTGTCAAGYGGACGGGGACAAACTCTTTTCAGTTGTCCCGTGTGACAGGACAAGAGGCAATGGGCAGAAATTGAAGCACAGGAAGTTCCGCCTGACCGTGAGGGGGAATTTCTTCGCTGTGAGAGTGACGGAGCCCTGGAACAGGTTGCCCAGAGAGGTTGTGGAGTCTCCTTCTCTGGAGATCTTCAAGGCCCGCCTGGATGCAATGCTGTCTACCATGCTGTAGGTGACCCTGCTGAGCAGGGAGGTTGGACTAGMTGATCTCCAGAGGTCCCTTCCAACCTTACTGATTCTATGATTCTATGATTCTATGAATCAATAAAAGAGCAACTGCTAAAGATTATTGGCTATGGCTCTGCAGCTCTGCACTCAGTTCTAGCTAGGTTCTTCACTTTGGTTTATTAGCAAAAACAGGTAAGTAAAGCTCATTTGTTAACGATACAGGCTACCAGTAAGAATCAGATAAGTAAGATTCTGGGCTATTTGTCTTCAAGATGTGTAAATGCAACAATATGTCTTTTGATCCTTTTTTGTATGTGTACTGGTGCAACACAGAAAAAGGAAAAAGGTTTTTGCTAAGGCATAACTTTACTGATCTTGGAGTTTTAATCTATTGTTTGATTTCTTAAGAAAAAGAAACCTTGCTTCCATCTGATAACAGCTTTCTTATTGCAAAAACACTGGAAATATTTTGCTTTTCTGTTGCCTCAGGAACCAGATAAATATCTTTTACATTTCAATTCTGTCCACACCAAAAAAATGTGCAGGACTGGGCAGGCATTGGCAGACAAGATATTACAGTCCACTGACCATTATTTTAAAAGGGTTTAAGAAATGGTGGGAAAATAGAAAACAGTCACTTTGACATTAATTGACATCAATTGGGGAACATTTAGATCAAAAGAGAATACTTGAAAAGCAATCCTAAGAACAGCCAGCATGGTTTCTTGAAGGTGCAAACAAAGCTAATCTAATTTGTTCCAATTATTCAAAGCTATTACTAGAGGTGGACAAGTCTTCTGTATTYGCAAACTTCTGAGATGACTTTCTAGGCCCATAAAATCAATTAGACCCCATGAATGGGTTTGTTAAAATGTAAATAAATTTGAGGTAGTTTATATTTGTAGACAAAGGCCAAATACCATCATAAATGTAAAAGCTACAACCTTCAGTCTCTTGTAAATTTTAGTTGTTACATAGACAAGATACTTGCTTAAGCAACACAGTCCATTAAGCTGTCCTTAAATTCTGTCTCTGGGTATCAGATGAAGAGCCCTTTGSTTTCCTATTCAGTCCCCACCACTGTGCCACCTTTCACAAAGTTTGTGAAGTTAGGAATTTATTCAGAAAAGGAAATACTGCAGATCACTATGTATTTTTAACAATGTAACCACTTAGTGAGCTCAGACAATACCAGAGCCATTACTAGGAACCCTGTAAGCAGTAATTCAGAACCCCTCTTTGTCCCAAAACTAGATACAGTTTTCTCTTGGTCTGCTGACTCAAGGTTAGATATTAGGGCTCCTAGGCCACTTGCCAGTCCAGCAATAATTATAGTGTAAAGGAATAGTCTGAATCAATGTTATACCTGCGACAAATACCAGTGAAGTTCACCAAGTGCATTGACAAATACTTATGCAAATACAGCCCCAAAAACTGCTTCTAATTCAGGCAATACATTTCAACTACCTAACGGGAAGGTATAGAGCAAACAGAAGTAGACTGTTCTCAGAGATGCACAGTGAAAGGCTGAGGGACAACAGACACAAGCTGGAACATGAAAAATTCTGATTTGATAGTAGAGGATTTTTTACTATGAAGGTGGTCAAATATTGGAACAGGTTTCCCWGAGAGATTRTTAAATCTCTATTCTTGATAGTCAAAAGATATTCAAAGCTTGATAAGGCAAAGAATTAAACCAGAAGACCTCAAGGCACCCCTTCTGGMCAAGATTGCTTAGAGTCTGCGATTCTACACATCTTGCTGATCTGTAAGCAAAGACTGGTCAGAGAAATGGGTCTGGTAACATTTATCACCCCGAGGCACGTAAGAAGTTCRCACGTTAGGCTTATAGAAGTTTGTAAACATTCAGTTCAGAACTTTGGTCCTTTAACTTCCTTCCCTCATCCATTTTGTTCCTGAAGAACAGAAGTAGCCTATTAAAGATAATCATTTTATAGCCTTAATATACCTTCTAAACCATATCACTTTTCAGAATTTACTGTCATCCTTATATTTTATTTCTAAATTTCAGTTATCATTCTTTTTTTCATGTTCTGCAAATAATTCAGTATGGAAAATGCCTGGCAGTGCTATTATAASCATTATCATCATCATCATTTACAATCACCTTCTCTTCATCCCCACTATTCAAATAATCAAGCAGGAAAAATGAGAGAAATTCAAGACATCAYAGGTATTATCCTCATGAAAAATTCACCTAGAGTTAATCTATTAAGGAGTTAACTACTTGTGTCTTAACTTTGTGTATTACAAGTCCAAAACTGGCAGCTGAATGACTGAGTCCAGCTGCAGCACCAACAACAGAGTAGACACCTGAGTTGCTATTAGTTAAGGTTCCTGCCAATCTGCTCTGGCTCAGAAGCACCAACATTTGATGGTGCTCAGGAGCTACCCTACTGAGATCCAMAAACGAGGCAATGATCCACCTGTCCACAGCGTTGGATACTACAGACACTCTCAGGCAGTGTACACTTGGCCAGAACTCACGCTAGGTGAAGGAAGTAGTGTTTGCCTTTCACAAGGTAACCCCTATACTAGGACAGTGACCTTGGAAGCTAGAGATCAACTAATTTCCTCSCCTGATGCAGCAAGATCAGGTTCCACGTAGACTAGGGGAAGGCTTCCTTTCGTCATCATACTGAAGCTGTTCTACTCCATACAACATAATTAAGTATTACTGAGCCACAAGGCAAGTAAGAAACTTGTATGTCATTATGGTTAAGTGTTTACAGTGTTTACTGACTTATCTAAACCACTCRCCATTCCAATCAGAACATAAATCTTATTTCTACATTATCAGTGCTACAGCCGTAGGGGCATATTTGAGTTGTGTATCTGCTYAAACTGCCCTTTTCTAATGATTTCATTCACCAAATTGATTCACCTCAGTTGCAGTAGGGCTACTGGATTTTTTGTTGATACTTGGAGCTGCAAAATGGTCATCAGCATTGACAGATGGGTAGCCATCAGTTCCACCAGCTGTTGCTGTTACCATCTCATCTGCACATCATTGGCTTTGGCAAGAAGCCCTTGTTGTGTTCAACTAACCGGAATATGGTTCTTATCTGAAACTAACTTTCGTGACCTGACGTTTTATTGATAAAAGCAAACTTACAAGATGTTTATGTATGAAATATTTGCAGACTGWTTTGGTGCTTCACAATATTTTTATAAGTATCTTTACGTGAATATCATGTGCAACCATGAACCATCTAACTCAAATTTGCAGAGAACCAAATGAAAAATATGTGGTTTACCTAAAACAATGAAAACTGACTTAAGAAATAAACTTGAAAACATGAAAACATCAACTATGGATAGGATATTTTTATTGTGGTAAGTTTTTGTGTGTGTATAATTGGCTTATTTTACAAATACCTRTCCCTGTTTACTCTAAATAAGATATACAGCTAGAATTATACTGCCTAATTTAGATCTCTAAATTGACAACAATATTTGACTGCCTATCTGAAGTGCCTACCTCATCTGTCAGCACTGCTGCTCCCAGGTCACTATGTATCAGTAGAATCAACTCTTTTTTTGGGGGGGGGAGGGGGGCTTGAATTCTTTTAGAGCAAGGCTTACTTTTCATCTAACTTTGCCAAGAACATCTTAGCAGTATGAGTCCATACTTTTACATTACACTTTGAAAAATATAGCTACAGCTTATGTGTTCATCCTGAAAAGCCTATATATGGAATTTGTGGAATTTATGTCGGAGTCAAGTTTTATGTTTGAGAGTTCATACCACAGGCTTTGGTATGAAACTGTATCGTGCTGACTTAGTACGCATTGCAGCTTGTGCTAATTGTGATCAGAGAGCCAAAATGGCCAGCAGATGACCCGTTATGATTCCCTGTRACAGTTATGACAGTTATGACAGTATGATCCTTGTTGACAAGCTGTTGACTCTGGAGGCCTTCTTCATTTATAYGCTGCCAGAGGACATCTTCCCTTGACCATGCAAAATTTAAAGAAGGAATTAAAAGAGCAAATATAGTGTAAGCAAGAGCTAGTAAATACAACATTTTTCTGAAGCTTCAACTTTCCTACTAATAAGGGAATTTTTGTTCACTTGAACTAGTTCTCCCATGTTCTATGCTTTAGTCAAGCTGAAATGTTTATCTGCTGCCACAAAGACCCTTCAGATTCAAATATTACTCTAAAACTGCAAGGCACCACATCATGGACATTGAGTGTAGAAACACAGCTTCCCTGGCTCCCTCTTTACAGGCAAAGACAAAAAGTAAGCACTTCCAGAGATATCTGAGATAGGAACCAACCTCCACAGATGTCTCTCTCCACTCATACTCACGAAAACTGAGGGCAATTACGCTCCTAAATCAGGAGAAACGTTTGGTGTGGGAAGCCGAGGAAATAATTCYAGACTGTTTCTTCTTCTTCCTTTTGTAATGTACTTCATACCATAGCTGTCCAAGTGTGTTGTGACATCTGTGTTCACAGGACTGAAACCTAAACAAGCTCACACACAAGAACTATGAGCTGGTATAAGTAAAATAGAATAGGAATAAAATTTACAAGGTCATAACATATTTTCTAGTGGAACAGAAATTATCCTGAAAGCTTAATAGGGCTGCAGCAACAGTCACTCTATTACCTATATAAGTTTAAATTTCTCCTGTATGACGTAAGGTGATAAACTTGTAGAGCATCATTCTTCATATGTTAGTGGTGAAGTCAATGTGTTAGGCTGCACTAGGTGCTATAGAGGGAAAATCACTCTGTGTAGACTTTAATGGAGGGGAAAGTATCAACCTTTTCTGTCAGTCCCTGGAAAAATGTACAGTAAAGCCATATTAACCCCTTGTGTATCACAACATTTCCTTTCAGCTTGTTGAGCTTGTATTAAATCCATTTAGCTAAGGTGTATTTTTCTAACCACATCCATCTCAACCTGAAAACTCCAAGAGATAAAGAGTCCAAGACTCCCTGGACAGTTTGTTTTGGTGCTTGCCTGGAATCATTGTAAAAACATTTGAACATGAATATATTCACATTTTTTAACATTAATACTGGTTCTTATTAAGCCATTCTCTCCAAAAAGAAAAGAGCCCTTCTGCACAAGGCGTTTTCCTCCATCCACTTATGCATTTCCAGCAGTACAGTCACTCCCCCATCTTCTTTCTGATGCACAAAGCAGGCTGAGTTCTTCCTGTCCCTCACCACGAAGCATCTTTTATTCCCCTGGATCATTTTAAAGAGTCTGTAAATATCCCCTTCCATAGCCTAGCAGTGCTACTGACTAAGGGGCAGAGTCACGAATCCTCACTCTCTGCCACCTGCTTTTCCTGTTTGCTTTGGCTGGATGGTGAAGGAGGATGGTGGCTCTGCACTTGCTCCTGCTCCCTCACAGTCTCAGATTTGGCATGCAGCCTGCCTCCATAATTTGAATTTGTCTTATTTCCTTCTTGTTTTTTTTTCCTTCAAGCCAGATTTGAGAGTTGAACTCCAAATGATGCTATTATTCTTAACACAGAGAGGCAAAGAAAGTGGTTGCCAAGCAACAAGAGCCATAGGAACTTTCTTCTGAAAATTTCCTCCCACTCAGATTTCTTTCCAATCTAAAAGCTTATAGGTTCAGAGTATTTGCATGGAAAAGCAGCCACCTAATGTCCTTTGAATGAAAGAAACGATCATAGGCTTAAAGGCTGTATCATTACGGTGTTCATCCAGCATCTGCAGTTTAATGCTGTCATGTTTGATTTGGTGGCAGTCAGAATATTCTGAATTTTTAGTGATGCTTCTTCTATCTAAATGCTATCCTTAAAAGTAGATTGATATATTGGGGTCTGATTAGTAATATCAGATTTTGAAGATTTGGAGATTCTGACATTTTTTCTTCCTAGAAATAGACTACGGTGCTGGAGTACCACTATCACCAATGGACCTSCATGTACCCCCGAAAATGGAAAATTACTATTAACCTCATTGTACAGATGGACAATCAAAGGATGATGACACRTTTGAGTTCTGTAATCTTCTGTACAGCAAAGCCTCTCAAATTTGCCACATCAGATGAATTTCACTGCTATAGCTTTATATCACACTTTATACATGAACTGCACAACAGTGAACGTTTCTGAACTTCTGGTCCTAGGTTCATTACTAGCTACATCCTGACTCCAGGTCAGAGAGAGATTCAGGCATCTGCTGTCAGCCCCTCCACATCCTGGCTTCCCCAGGAAGGAAACCCAATGGAGAGCTCTCAGTGCCTCCATAGAGGGTTCAAGTTAGGCCCACAGACTAGATCCGTGGCAGACCAGTACATCTATCTTCCTGAACATCACTAGCTCAAGACTGCTGCTAGGCGTCTCTGGAAAATGTGAGTTCAGAGCTCAAAACCATTTCCACTGCTCAGGCATCTAGCATATGTTTGCGGCACTCAGCTGGAAGAAGAATCATGAAGATGGTTTTCAGCTCTGGTCTTTGGAGCACTTTTTATTCTGATTACTACTCAACATTAATTCTATATAATAGAGACCCAAGGTGCCTAGCTGAGTGACAGAGAAAAAATTACAGAGTATGACTTTCTTGTGTATGCCTCCATTTCTGAGTTAATGAAGATTGCACTCCTGGCTACTTATTAGCTAGATTTTATCATARGGCAAAGTTCTTTCTGCTCAACTGATTAGTGACTACATCAATTTCTTGTCATTTAGGATGTCTTGTTCAAAAGTAGATGTCACCACTAATATTCAGGAGTACTAGGTACGCCTGAGTACACTCAGCAAATCAAGTTCCTTTCTGAGTTTAATGGTCTGCACTGAATTTCATGGTCCTTTATCTGCACCTACATTTTAGATATTTAGGTGACACTCACACTGGTAAATTAAATGGTATCAAGGAATATTTCCAGGCACTGGAATTAAATTATTTGCATGATTAAACATTTGTATTTGTTCCCATGCCACTAAGCATTTCCCCAAAGAAATTCAGACACATTCAAGAGGTGAACATAGGCCAAGAACTATCCTCAGTAGTCAGTYTGGATGCCTGCTTTAGCAAATATAGTTTAACAGAACAAATGCAGGCCATTTCAATGAAGTTCCAGTTGGCTTCAGGGACAGGAAACGATGTTGGGAAAATTTAAGCTACTAGTATACTGAGATCTCATATTTAGCCATATCATTATATATAACTCTTATAAATGAATCCTTTTTAAGTAAATGTGTATGCTCTCTAGGTAGTCAATGGGGAGAGACAGGTGACTGCTGTATTTTAAGCACCTAAACTGGATGAATAAAGATGATCCCTTAMCTTTTGGGTTCAGTTTAGCTCCCTGGGCCAGACCACTGATCATCCATGCAGTATGCATGTTAGTTCATGCCTGAGCTCTCTTTTGGAGTGAATCTTCTCAGATGACCTGCAATTGCAGTTCAGAAAATTTTGCTCTGATGATTTCTCCTTATAGAAATTTCTTGCAGGTAAAATGGATAAGATCATATCAGATTTGATTACTTCATTCACATGCAGTCCTCTAATACTACCGCAACAGGTCTTGCTCCYTCAAACATCTCCACATTCCCTGGTGATGCATGACCTCAGACAATGCAACACAGACCATAAAATCATTTTTGTCTAATGAGCTACGAAAATATGTTACTGTAGCATATTAAGCACTTCCAAAAAAAGTAAATTAACAGGCACACATAAATTACTTTTATGACCTAAAGCCCAAAAGAGGTGCAAGACAATCCCTACACAGTGCAGTTGTGAGTCCCATGTTCTATGTTGTCTAGTCCAGAATAATGTAGACATAAGCCATCCTGCACCATTTTACTGGCCAAGAGGGATCACTTGTTTTTGAAATTACTCCACTAGACAACTGAAATGCCAGTGAAGATGGGGAGATTGATTTTTTTTTTTTTTTTT